>NC_133334.1:197480576-197804326 GCF_042186555.1 Aquarana catesbeiana
CGCTCCCCTCCCTCCTTCTCATGCACGGATCTGTGAAATGTTTGGCCGTGCTATGACAAAAGTCCAGCCCTCCTCCTAGACTGGCTTGTGTGATAGACACAGTGTTCTGTCTATCACACAAGCTGGTCTAGGAGGAGGGCAGGACTTTTGTCACAGCACGGCCGAACATGATTTCACACTCATCTCCGTGACACAGGGCTAAAGCTGCAATGATGGTGAGGCTGTCATGAGGGCACAGTGAGGCTACAATGAGGTCACAGTAAGGCTGCAATGAGGGCACAGTAAGGCTGCAATGAGGGCATAGTGAGGCTGCAATGAGGGCATGGTGAGGCTGCAATGAGGGCACAGTAAGGCGGCAATGATGGGCACAGTAAGGCGGCAACGATGGACACGGTGAGGCTCCAATGAGGGCACAGTGAGGCTGCAATGAGGGTACAGTAAGGCTGCAATGAGGGCAGAGTAAGGCTGCAATGAGGGCAGAGTAAGGCTGCAATGAGGGCATGGTGAGGTTGCAATGAGGGTACAGTAAGGCGGCAATGAGGGCATGGTGAGGCTGCAATGAGGGCATAGTAAGGCGGCAATGATGGGCACAGTAAGGCAGCAATGATGGGCATGGTGAGGCTGCAATGAGGGCATGGTGAGGCTGAAATGATGGCACAGTGAGGCGGCAATGAGATGGGCATGGTGAGGCTGCAATGAGGGCATGGTGAGGCTGCAATAAGGGCACAGTAAGGTGCCAATGATGGGCACAGTAAGGCGGCAATGATGGGCATGGTGAGGCTGCAATGATGGGCATGTGAAGCTGCAATGATGGGCATGTGAAGCTGCAATTATGGGCACAGTAAGGCTGCAACAATGGTGAGGCTGCAATGAGGGCACGGTAAGGCGGCAATGATGGGCACAGTAAGGCTGCAATGAGAGCACGGTAAGGCTTCAATGTTGGGCACAGTAAGACTGCAATGAGGGCACAGTAAGGCAACAATGATGGGCACGGTGAGGCAGCAATGATGGGCAGTGTGAGGCGGCAATGATGGGCAAGGTGAGGGTGCAATGATGGGCATGTGAGGCTGCAATGATGGGCACGCTGAGGCTGCAATGATGGGAAAAATGGGGTGGCAATGATGGGCACAGTAAGGCTGCAATGATGGGCACAGTGAGGCTGCATGGACTGGCACAGAGGCTGCAATGATGGGCACAGTGAGGCTGCATTTGATGGGCACTGGTGAGGCTGCATTGATCTCTTGTATCATGTCCGGAGTCTCTGCCCATCTCTTGTACTATGTCTTCAGTCTCTGACCATCTCCTGTATCATGTCTACATTCTCTTAACACCTTTAGTATCATGTCCTCAGTCTCTAACCATATCCTGTAATATGCCTGCAGCTTCTGACATCTCCTGTACCATGCGCACAGCCTCTGACCATCTCCTGTAATATGCCCACAGTCTCTGACCATCTCCTGTACCATGCCCACAGCCTCTGACCATCTCCCGTAATATGTCCGCAGTCTCTGACCATCTCCTGTAATATGCCCACAGCCTCGAACCATCTCCTGTACTATGCCCACAGCCTCTGACCATCTCCTGTAATATGTCTGCAGCCTCTGACATCTCCTGTTCTATGCCTGCAGCCTCTGACCCTCTTCTGTACTATGCCACAGTCTTGGATCATCTCCTGTACTATATCATGTCTGCAGTCTCTGAGGGAGTCTGGAGAGGAGTCAAGAGTGGGAGCGCCGCCGGGATGAAGGTCATGGGAGAAGTCAGACATGTGTGGACTGTGGAGAGGAGACTATAGGAAAACCAGATCCACCAAGCTGGAGCCGACTGATCCCTGCATGGTGCACCTGAGAGGAGGTCAGTGACAGCACTGCCAGGCCAGTCTGAGGGGCGGGTCACTGATGTAAGGGGGGAGTGAATACAGGCATACCCCACTTTTAAGTACACAATGGGGTTTATTTACTAAAGGTGGAAAGTGCTAAATCAGCTCACTTCTGCATAGAAACCAATGAGCTTCCAGGTTTTATTACAAAAGCTTAATTGAACATGCTAAGGGTTAGAAGCTCATTGGTTTCTATGCAGAAGTGAACCTGATTTTGCAATTTCCAGCTTTAGGAAATAAACACCATTGTTTACTTAAAAGTGGGGTATGCCTGTACAATAATTTAAGGGGGCACTGATATAAAGGTTTCCCCCCTATATCAGTAAACCACCCCCTTACCTTAGTGTATTTTCTGCGGAAGGTGGTCTCTGGTCACCAGAGTCCCCCTCCTCCCCCTCACATTCCCAGAGTCCCAGGTGTCCCCCTTGATGATTGCTTCACTTTTAGTACTTTTAACTGAAATGTATATATATATATATATATATATATATATATATATATATATATTCCTAGCCCTATGTGTTTTCATATCTGTCTTATGTATATATAATTCGCTCTTCAAATGTGCTTTAGAATGCATGTTTTTCCCTTTCATGAACAAGAAAATAAAGACGTTGGGCTGGTATAATAATGCAATGGGGCTGGTATGAAATTATTTCCAGGGCTGGTTTTTATTCCCAGTCCGGCCCTGGTTTAGGTTCTTGCACTTAGTTTTTTCCTTTCAAATAATGCAGCAATGTGCTATGAACAAAAGTTGGCTCCAAAAATAGATGGTTTAGCAACAAGTAAATGCTTTTAACAAAAAGGACCCTATAAAAATAAAAATAGAAAAATAAATAAATAAAAAACTTTCAAATGAAAACAAATGAAAACACCAAAATGCCACCCCTGAAACAAAAGCAAATATTTTCCCTAAGGGAAGCATAAAGCAATAAATAAAATATTTGCAAAAGAGGGGACAGAATCTAAAAGTAAAACAATTAAAAGCCATTAAAGGCCAATAGCTACACATACTGCAGCTGCTGGCTTTTAACAATAAGACACTTACCTGTCCTGGAGTCCCGCGATGTCACCGCAGCTGATGTTTCCATCAGCTGTCGGGTGCTGCCGCCGCTATTGCGCGTAAGGGTACCCGGCAGTGTAGCCTTACGGCTTCACACTGGGAAGCCTACTGCGCATGTGCGAGGCCCCGCTCCTCTCTCCTACGTGCCCCTAGGGAGAGGAGGAGGGAGGAGGAGGGAACCCCGCAGTGATGTCACGGGCCACGGCCCGGACTCCCGGAAGTGGGAACAGGATACCTGTCAAACACTGGTATCCTGTCCCCCTTCCCCCCAAAAGGAGCCAACTTTGGCACCGGAGGGGGAGAGGAGACAAGTGAGCAGAAGTTCCACTTTTGGGTGGAACTCAGCTTTTAAATCAACCACAGAATAAAATGAAAGACAAAAAGCTCTCAATATTAAGAATAAAAAAGGTAGCACATGGGTTGAAAAAAGCCCAACGAGCTAGCAGCCAGAATTCAAGTCAGTTTTTCCTTTGCTTTTCAAAAGCAGCTTTTAATACAGTGACACTATGAGGGTGGTTTACAAAAACTGGTGCACACAGAATCCGGTGCAGCTGTGCATAGTAACCAATCAGCTTCTATGTTTCTTCCCAGGTTCACATTGCCCGAGACTTTAAAGTCACACGACTTCCGCAGCGCGACTTTGGCACAACTTGCACGCAACTTCTTAAACAGAAGTCCATGTAAGTAGTACTAAAGTTAGAACAAAAGTAGTGCAGGAACCTTTTTCTAAGTCGGAGCGACTCAAGTCGCACAGATTAGAACGGTTCCATTGCACTGAATAGAGTCCAACCTCTGATGCTCCAAAGTCCGAGCCATTGTCGCATCAGTGCGAACCGGGCCTTAGGCTGGATACACACTATACAATTTTCTGTAGATTTTTGTCCTTCAGATTTATCAAAACCATATAATATAAGGTGAAACCTTAAGAGTTTCAATTTGTATACAATCAGGCAGGCCCTTGCACTACATGGTTTTGGTAAATCTAAAGGAAATCAGACAACAAAATTTGTTTTGTGTGTATGGCATACTTACCAACTGTCCCGAATTTCCCGGGACATTTCTGGGATTTACACTATTTTCCCGAATTTATTGCTTCCCGGGAAATGTCCCGAGAAATTCGTTTTTTCCAGGATTTTCCGCCGCCGCCGCTAGAGGTTCGCAACGTTTCCGCCTGCCACCATTTTTTAGAAGACCAGGAACACGGCTGGGCGGCTAGACGGAGCTCCTGTGTCTCCGCCCCGCCTACCCCCCAGCCCCGCTTCGCTCCCACCACCCCCGCCCCACTCCGCCCTGTTCCACCCCCCTCGCGGCCGGCGGAGACTAACCTGATGTAAGGGGGGGCTGCGCAGGGGAAATCTGATGTGAGGGGGGCTCCGCTGGGGAAACCTGATGTAAGCGGGGGCACCGCTGGGGAAACCTGATGTAAGGGGGGGCTCCGCTGGGGAAACCTGATGTAAGGGGGGGCACCGCTGGGGAAACCTGATGTAAGGGGGGGCTCCGCTGGGGAAACATGATGTAAAGGGGGGCTCCGCTGGGGAAACCTGATGTAAGGGGGGCTCCGCTGGGGAAACCTGATGTAAGGGGGGGCACCACTGGGGAAACCTGATGTAAGGGGGCTCCGCTGGGGAAACCTGATGTAAGGGGGCACTGTTGTGGAAACCTGATGTAAGGGGGGGCTCCGCTGGGGACATCTGATGTAAGGGGAGCTCCGCTTGGGACACCTGATGTAAGGGGGGCTCCGCTGGGGAAACCTGATGTAAGGGGGGGCACCGCTGGGGACATCTGATGTAAGGAGGGGCTCCACCAGGGAAACCTGATGTAAAGGGGGGGCTCTGCTGGGGAAACCTGATGTAAGGGGGGGCTCCGCTGGGGAAACCTGATGTAAGGGGGGGCTCCGCTGGGGACACCTGATGTAAGGGGGCTCCGCTGAGGACACCTGATGTAAGGGGGGGCTCCGCTGGGGACACCTGATGTAAGGGGGCTCCGCTGAGGACACCTGATGTAAGGGGGGCCCTGCTGGAGACATCTGATGTAAGGGGGTGCTCCGCTGGGGACATCTGATGTAAGGGGGCTCCACTGGGGACATCTGATGTAAGGGGGACTCTGCTGGGGGCACCTGATGCAAGGACGGACTCTGCTGGGACACCTGATGCAAGGACGGACTCTACTGGAACACCTGATGCAAGGACGGACTCTGCTTGGGGCACCTGATGCAAGGACGGACTCTGCTGGGACACCTGATGCAAGGACAGACTCTGCTGGAACACCTGATGCAAGGACGGACTCTGCTGGGGGCACCTGATGCAAGGACGGACGGCTGGTGGCAGGCGATGTGACAGGTGACACGCTCAGGGATCCCACTGATTCGGCATCATGGTGAGTTGAATGATTTCATTTTATATTACAATCTATTAATAGAAATAATGCACTTCAATCATCCTGACACCATAACAACCATGGCGCCAGGATGATTGAAGTGCTAACACCAGGTGTTTGGAGTATCTTTATCTGCTGATTGTTAAACTTTCTGGAGTACACATATTTCTATTGTTATGAAGGATCTGGGGCTGCTGTCCCTCCATCCCTCCCTCCCTCTCCCTCCATCCCTCGTTCATCTCAGACACTAACCACACCCCCTTTGAGCCACGCCCATTTGAGACACGCCCACTATTTTGCGTAAACCACGCCTATTTTTCACAGCGGCGCTCTCCGCGCACCGCATTTTTACTTTTTCCCTGTGCCACACCTACAAACGTATGCCCGCCCCCTAATTATAATAAGACTGCCTACAGCCAAAAAAGTGTCCCTAAATTTTTTTTGCAATGTTGGCAACTATGGTATGGGGTCTTAGTGTCAAAGTTTAATTGAACAAGCTGAATTTAGAAGCTGATTGGTTACTATGCATAGCTGCACTAGATTCTGTGTGCACCAGTTTTAGTAAATCACCCCCCCATGACTGCTCTGTGCCTCCCCCCTGTTTATAGTGAGAGGGCTGGCTTATCCAAAAGCCCCTACTGGCTGTCCTTAGGCAGCCCATACATTATTTAATCACATACCGACCAGGCAAGTGCGGTCGGCTTATTCTGGGAGGGCATCTATGGACATCCTCCCAGAATCTTGCTCCCGCGTGCCCCCTGGGGTGCACATCCGGGAATATCCATTACCGGACCAGGCACATCATGGATCACAGTAAATGGCTGCTGACAGCGGCTGCTTACCACGTGATTGCTCCGTCAAATGATGGAGACATCACTTGTAAATAAACCGGCGTCATGTCCGCTTCATCTTTCCCCTCCTCGTACCGATCTGTACAGTGCAAGGGGAGAGAGGAAAAGGGAGAGATCAGGTGCAACAGCACTGTGGGCTGGATGTGTACTGCCCATAGCGTTGATCTGTGCCCATTCCAGCACTCATCCAGCCATCCCATCCATGCTCAGTAATACTCATCCATCCATCCTCAGCAATACTCATCCATCCATCCTCAGCAATACTCATCCATCTATCTATACTCAGCAATACTCATCCATCCATCCATACTCAGCAATACTCATCCATCCATCCATACTCAGCAATACTCATCAATCCATCCATTCTCAGCCATCCATACCCATCCTCACTCAGCAATACTCATCCATCCATACTCAGCAATACTTATCCATCCATCCATCCATGCTCAGCCATCCATACTAATCCATGCTCAGCAATACTCATCCATCCATACTTAGCAATACTCATCCATCCATCCATACTCAGCAATACTCATCCATCCATCCATGCTCAGCAATACTCATCCATCCATGCTCAGCAATACTCATCCATCCATCCATGCTCAACAATACTCATCCATCCATCCATACTCAGCCATACCCAGCCATCCCATCCATACTCAGCCATACCCAGCCATACTCATCCATACCCAGCCATACTCAGCCATACCCGACCCAGCCATCCCATCCATATGCAGCCATACTCAGCCATACCCAGCCATCCCATCCACACTCAGCCATACCCACCCAGCCCTATTCAGCCAAACCTGACCCAGCCATACTCAGCCATACCCACCATCCCATCCATACCCACCCAGCCATACTCAGCCATACCCAGCCATCCCATCCATACCCACCCAGCCATACTCAGCCATACCCAGTCAGCCATACTCAGCCATCCCATCCATACTCGGCCATACCCAGCCATCCACATTCATGGCTCAACCATGCTTAGCCATCCCTATCCACGGCTCATCCATGCCACTACAGTGCCACAAAGTGTTATAGGTGGTCAAATTAGATTTGAAATATATGCCCCTAGAATGCCTGATGGTGCTCCCTGCATGTTGGGCCTCTGCATGTGGCCAGGCTGTGTAAAAGTCTCACACATGTGGTATCGCCATACTCAGGAGGAGTAGCAGACAATGTTTTGGGGTGTAATTTTTGACCATGTACATGCTATGTGTTATGTGAAATATTGTATAAATAGACAACTTTGTGTAAAAAAAAAAAATGCGTTTTCATTTTCTTTCCACATTGTCCAAAAACTTGTAGAAAAAAATGACATGTTCAAAAGTCTCAATATGCCTCATAGATTATACGCTGGGGTGTTTTATTCCCATAATGGGGTAATTTTTGGGGCGTTTTTATTGTCCTGGTGCTCCAGGGCCTTCAAAAGTACAAGAGGTAGTCAGGAAATTAGATGTGTAATTTATGCTCCTAGATTGCCTGATGGTGCTCCTTGCATGTTGGACCTCTGTATGTGGCCATGGTGTGTAAAAGTCTCACACATGTGGTATCGCCATACTCAGGAGGAGTAGTAGAATGTATTTTGGGGTGTAATTTGTGGTATGCATATGCTGTATGTGATAAATAACCCGATAATATGATAAATGATAATATAATAAAAGTTAAAAAAAATCTTGATTTTGCAAAGAATTTTGGGAAAAAAATACATCTTCAAAAAACTCACCATGCCTCTTTCTAAATACCTTTGGATGTCTACTTTCCAAAAAGGGGTCATTTGGGACTATTTGTACTTTCCTGGCTTGTTAGCCTCGGTTCACACCAGAGGCGGCATGACTTGCAGGTCGCCTCACCGAGGCGACCTGCACACGACTGCCGGGGCGACTTGCAAAACGACTTCTGTATTGAAGTCTATGCAAGTCGCCCCAAGTCGCCCCCAAAGTCGTACAGGAACCTTTTTCTAAGTCGGAGCGACTTGTGTCGCTCCGATTAGAACGGTTCCATTGTACTGCACGGGACGCTACTTGTCAGGCGACCTAGGTCGCCTGACAAGTTGTCCCAGTGTGAACCGAGGCTTAGGGTCTCAAGAAATGAGCTAGGCTGTCAGTACTTCAGGTGTGATCAGTTTTCAGTGATTGGCACCATAGCTTGTAGACTCTATAACTGTCAAACAGACCAAATATACACGGATTTGGATTATTTTTTACCAAAGATATATAGCAGTATAACATTTGGCTAAAATGTATTATGAAAAATTACTAATTTGCTAAATTTTATAACAGAAACAAACAAAAATTTTTTTTTTTTTTACAGAATTTTTGGTCTTTTTTCATAGTGCAAAGAAAAAAAACCCCAGAGGTGATTAAATACCACCAAAAGAAAGCTCTATTTGTGTGAAAAAAAGGACAAAAATTTCATATGGGTACAGTGTTGCATGACTGAATAATTGCCATTCAAAGTGTGGGAGCACTGAAAGCTAAAAATTGGTCTGGTTAGGAAGGGGGTTTAAGCACTCAGTGGTCAAGTGGTTAAAATGACCCGAGTCCCCCAATCCACACACTTCATGTGGATGAGGGAATCCTTCCTGCTGAGTTATTGTATTCTGACAGTGGGGAGACCTCCCCACCATCAGAATACACTGGTCACTGGCTGCTGGATATAGCTGGCAGCACTGATCAATCAGGAAAGACCAGACAAGCTGGTTGTACTGAAGTTGATTGGTAGATCAACTTATGTACAACCAAAGTGCTCATACATGGATCGAAATTTAGCTGGTCCCTGCTGAACTTGCTGAATGTCAATCCATGTATGGCTGCTTTAGCCCGATGCCCATATTTTAACCCTGTCACTGCCAGTGTCATAAGACTTATGCTGCTGACTGCACAGATTTATGTCTGCCTTTATTTACATTTGTCCAGCAGGCTGTTGGCTTCCCAATGGAATGGCTATCCCTGTTATGTATCCCAGACTATGCTGCACCTCCTTGAGGCAGGGATGTTATCTGAGAGAGCAGAGGATTATCAGTGAGCATTAAGTGAGCAGTGAGAAGTCAGAAATGCTGAGCTTTGCGCCTCTTGCAGCTTCAACACTCTAAAGGACCGTACACACAATATGAAAATCAGATGGGAAAATTCGTACAACGAGCTGCCGATTTTCGGATCATTAGTATGGTGCTTTTGACAGCCGATTTCACTTTTTTGTCAGACAAAAGCTGGATGCACAGAGTATAACATTTTTGTTGGATGTGAACTCAACGTCCAATTTTCGTTTCATTATGCTTTTTTCAGTATGCTTTTCATACGAAAAAAATCATAAAAGCAAGACTACACATGCTCAGAAACGAAAGAATACATACAAAACTATTGAACACATTACGTCACTTCTGACGTTGTATTCTGACGTACGAAATTTTTTGTATTGTTAGTAACCTCTTCACTTTTGACATGAGACCAGCATGCCACAAAAATCAGACATTCGGTCGTCCGAAAAGCTAAAGCCTCGTACACACGGTACGATTGTTGGTAGGGGATTGTCTGTTGACAGACTGTTGTCCTAAAATCTTACCGTTAGTATGCTCCTTTTGACAATTGTTGTCCAACTTTTGGCCAAAAAATGTTGGATGGCAGGCTAGTAAATTTTCGTTTTGACATCAGATTTTCGTATGGTCAGTACACAAATCCGTCACACAAAAGACGAAAGTACAAACACGCATTCTTGGAATCAATGCTCACCAAACATGAAATTAGCAGAAGGGGCTCAAAGGGTGGCACTCAAGAGCTGAAATTCCTCGTAGTACGTCACTACGTTCGTGTTTGTTGCACGACAATTGTGTACCGTTAGTATGCAAGACAAGATCCTGGCACACGCCCTTAAGACAAAAATCAGACGCTCGGTTGGCCAACAATCATACCGTGTGTATGAGGCTTTATTTGTGGCCCGGAAAGAAGATAATCAAGCGTGATCAGTGTTTGAGCTTTAGTAGAGAGCATGGTTGTCATAATGAGTCTAATAAACAGCTGATGTTTCTTTAAACAACACCTGTCATCTCCACTATGTTATCACATTAGGACTTTTTCAGCCCCCTTGTGATAGTTATAAAGTTAAGGGAAAAAATCGTTTTAAAAAATAAGGTTGAATAAAATCATTGAAAAACAATCTAACACAATTTTTTTTTAAAAACCCTGCTCCCATATACATGAATATACAAATCTAAGCATGAGTGTGGGTGTGCCTATGTACAAAAAACAAGTGCACTACAAATATTAGGTATTGCTGCACATGCCAGAGTGAGCATTGAACTAATGAAGGCTTTTAAAGTATTGCCTATAGACCAATTTTGGGTACTGTGGTATGTTGTCATTTCACAATTTTAAAAATGTGGCTTGTTCAGGGGCAGGAGGCGGAGCCTAGCAGAGCAGACATGCATTGTTAGAGCTCCACACCGCTGAGGAGAGAAGAGAAGGACAAAGCGGAGCCTGCAGGCTCAAAAGGTATCCATTTGAACCTTTTTGCCCCTGGGAACAAACTGTGAAAGTTTGGGAAGGAAATATGGTACTGGGAGGAAACCGTGGCAGAAATAAAAATCACCTCACAAAGAGCTCACAGGCACTCACTGCAGCTGAAGCAGCTCCAGTCACCTCACAAGATACAGCATCAGGGCGCTCTCACAGACAGAAAATGTCACAGCAAGACTCTCCATTTGAGTCAGATACAGAACAAATCCTCTCACAAACTTCTCCACAAGCCTCCTCAGTATCCCCAGTAATATTATTACAATTTGAAAAGATGCTTCATAAGGCTTTAAAACAAACCTCAGACCAAATAACAAAAAGCCTAACCAAAGAAATAAGAGAGCTGGGAAACCGCACCGCAGCCTTAGAAATAAAAATGGATGAAATTGAAATTACAACCCAAGAAAATATAACAGAATTGGAACAATTAAAAAAAGAGAATTTAATACTTCAAACTAAGCTCGAAGATTACGAAAATAGAGCCAGACGTTCAAACTTACGCATAAGGGGAATACCTGAAACTGTGACAGACCTGCAATCTACTATTACTGCTCTATTACAAGAACTAAAGCCAGATATCCCTATTGAACGTTTAGAACTGGACAGAGTACACAGAGCCCTCACAGCCAAAAAGAAAGATGGACCCCCACGTGATATAATCACAAAATTTCATTATTACAGAACGAAAGAACAAATACTAATTGCTGCAAGAGAAAAAAAGGAACTTAATTTTCAAGGACACAATTATCAAATTTTTGCTGACCTATCCCAACTTACTATTACTAAAAGACGATCCATGAAACCCCAACTAATGGAACTGCAACGCCACAACATTATGTATCAATGGGGCTTCCCCTTTTCAGTCAGATTTAACTACCAAGGTACAATTTACAGAAGCAGATCAGCAGATGAACTACAACAAACCCTTTTAAAATTAAATCTGACAGAACCCACAAGCAGCAACTCTCCCACACGCAGAAGAATGGCATCATCTTCACCTTCAGGCAGCACCCAGAAAATTTCAGAACAAAATGGGAATCATCATTCTCACAAAAGAGGCCGTTATGCCACATCATCCATGGACCAAGAAGAATTAATGGACTGACATCCTAATTCCTGATATCTCTTCATTTATTATACTAAGAGATGGTTCTCTATAAAAAAACTATATTTATAACTGAATGTAACTGCATTCTGATAGTCACACACTGTGTGGGATCATGTTACATTCCAGTTATATTTCTTGTTACTTCTGATTCATATAGCCTTGGAATATATAAGTGAAATAAGGAAATTCTTGTTCAGTTATATATTATCAGGTAATAACAATAGATTTATTACTTTTTAGGACAAATATGTTCAATAATCCAGAAGTAATGGAAGCTTTTTCTTTCTTTTCTTAAAACAAATATATTATTACCTAACTAGTTCCTAGAATTATGTTTTTGTTTATTCTAATCTGAAGCAATACAACCTCAATTTTATGAGTTAACATATCTAAACAGTTACGTATGAATAAAATATGTAATTGTTTACTCTAAAAGGGTTAAAATCCCAAAATAATTCAAACTATCTTCATCAATACCAAAGTTATTAACAGTACCTTTCTAACTGAATTATTTAGCCTAGGGCAAGACTAACCATATACAACCACCCTGGAATAAATAATTTCAACAAAAACTATATTCTGCACTCCAATTAATGAAAGATCATTTTGATGTCTTTTGACATAGCACTTCTCTCCTGTAAGCGGAAGATCCGTGTACCCCCATTAGCCCTCCTCATTCTCCCAACCATATTATGTGGGAGTGTGACGAAGGCACTTATTCCCCTGAGAGAGATATTTATTCTCTTTCACGGGTAAATTGTGATTACTTGCAAAAAATAATTTATACAATGTATCATCTAATCTCATATGTTTTTTGTTTACTCTTTACTCCAGAATTCACTGGTTTCTTTTCTATCTATTCATCTCTTCAGTCCACACAGGTTGATCTGCGCAGTCAGCTCTGCATAACAAAAAGTAAGTCAAAACTATTTGATCTATTGCCATGGCACCACTGAATATACTTTCCCTGAATGTTCAGGGAATAAATGTCCCACAAAAAAGGACCAAAGCCTTCCGTACTTTCCATAACAAGAAGGCTCACATAGTATGCCTCCAAGAAACACACTTCACCAAAGATTCTACTCCAAAATATATTTCTCCTTTTTATCAACAAATTTACACGGCTTCTGCCTGTACCAAGCAAAGGGGAACTCTAATTGCATTTCACCGATCCACACCATTCACCTTATCATCAGAAATTAAAGACCCAGAAGGTAGATACCTGATACTCATGGGTTATATAATGGATACAGCAATCACAGTGATTTCCTACTACGCTCCTAACAAACAACCTACACCATTCCTCTCACATATATTACAAGTGATTAATACACACAAAATAGGAACAGTGATAATGTGTGGGGATTCGAACCAGGTCCTCCTCCCATTTCTAGATAAATCACCTTTTACACCATCCAAAATAACCTCTAGATTACCTTTTTCTCAACTTCTTTCCAAATACAATCTGGTAGATTCATGGAGAGAAAGTAACCCAATGAAAAAGAAATTCACTTATTTCTCGCACCCTCATCAAACCTTCACCAGAATAGATCATATTTTTCTAACAATAGGAATGATACCAGAAATTATTGCATCAGATATAATTCCGATTCCGTGGTCTGACCATAATGCAGTATACACTACTATAGCCTCAGCCATACCAAAAGCGCATGACCCAACGTGGTACTTACCGGACATAATGCTCAAACACCCACTACATCAGATGGCCATTGAACAAGCTTTAAAGGAATACATATCAATTAATAATACAACAGACATCTCCCCAATAACACTGTGGGAAGCTCATAAGCCTGTCTTGCGTGGTACAATACAAAGACAAATGGCACTATTTAAACGGGAACGCAAAAATCTAGCAAAAAAACTAGAACTCAATTTTAATGCAGCCTACATATCATTTCAAGATAATCCATCTCAGAGTACAAAATCTCATCTGGAAAAATCTAGATTGGAATACGATCTATTTCTCACTGAGTCAGTTGATAAATCCCTCAAACGCTCCAAACACAATTTCTACATGAATACAAACAAACCAGGTACATATTTGGCTCGGGCATTAAATTCAACTAACAAATCTTTCAAACCAATACGTTTGAAATTATCAAAAAATGTTTACACTTGTAATCCAGTTAAAATAGTCCATAAATTTCACTCACATCTCGCAACTTTATACAAGACAAACAATGAATTTAATCCTGCAGAGGCTGAATCCTTCTTCTCAAAAATAACCTTACCTGAGTTATCTCAGAATCAAAAAAGCAGTTTGGATGAGCCTATAACTATAGATGAAGTTGCTAACGCCATAAAAGACCTAAAACTTAACAAAAGACCAGGCCCAGACGGCTACTCGGCTTTATACTATAAAACATTCTCAGAAATACTCTCTCCCATTCTCACTGAAACTTTTAACAAACTTCTAGATGGACATTCTTTTCGGCAAGAAACACTAATGGCAATTGTTTGTATGATCCCAAAACCCCTTTCTGATGATACTTCCTGTGTGAATTATCGGCCTATCTCTCTGTTAAACCTCGATATTAAATTATTAGCAAAAATAATAGCAAAACGCCTCAATAGCATTATAGGAAAATTAATACATAGAGATCAAGTAGGCTTCATGCCAAATAGACAGGCAGGCGATAATATACGCAGGGCAGTGTTATTGGCACATATTGCTAAAAAACGGAAAATCCCTTTATGTTTTCTATCTCTCGATATTAAGAGGGCATTTGACACAGTATCCTGGCAATATATGCAATATTCATTACAAAAATGGGGTTTTGGACCCCACTTTTTAACATGGATCAAAGCATTATATAATAAACCCAAAGCCTATATAAAATATGCTGGATACAAATCTGAAGCCTTTAATATCGAAAGAGGTACCCGACAGGGTTGCCCATTATCTCCCTTATTATTTGCCCTTATACTCGAACCCATGGTCCAATACATCAGAACAAACCAAACTATAACTGGCATTGAAGTAGGAGGTATTACACACAAATTATGTATATTTGCAGACGATATATTACTTTTTCTATCATCACCACAGGTCTCTGGTCCTAACTTAATACCAGCTCTTGATGGGTTTGCAGCCCTATCCGGCCTTATGATTAATCCTAAGAAATGCCTAGTGCTTAATATTTCACTCACAAACATGGAATTGATCCCGGCTAGGGCTGCACTCCCATTCACATGGGCAGAAAAATCAATCCCATATCTTGGAATTCATTTAACAGCATCTCATTCTGACTTATTCTCAACCAATTATCCTCCTGTATTAAGACAGATCACAAATCTAATAAAACAATGGTCGCAACTTCCTTTATCCTGGATAGGGAAGATTAATGCAATCAAAATGACTATTCTACCCAAATTGCTTTATCTATTCAGAGTCCTCCCTATTCCAATTCCTTCCTATTTTTTGAGAATAGTACAAAAAAGAGCAACTTCGTTTATATGGGGCTCTTCTAAACCACGTATACCTATACACACACTACATCTTCCCAAAAATAAAGGAGGCTTGGGATACCCTAATTTTACTAACTACTACAGAGCAGCACATTTGGCCAGTCTGTCCAAATACCATGCAAAACAGGAAATCCCATTATGGGTATTTATAGAGGCTTCAGAAAATGACCCTCTATTAATATCAAATTTATTATGGCTTGATCCTAAAGACCGCTTTAAAATTCATAATCCCATAACTAAACACTTCTTATCTCTCTGGGATAAACTAAAAAACAAATATCAGTTACAATCTCCACACAATCCTCTCCTTTCTTTTATCAGAAATCCGGCCTTTTATCCGGCATGGATCTACCCAAATTCTTTTAAAGCTTGGACAACATCAGGCATTCAGACACTAAATGACTTCATAGCATCTAAATCATTCCTTTCATTCCCATCGCTTAGAGAAAAATATGATCTACCAAGCTCTGAGATATTTAGATATCTCCAAATCAAAAATTTCTATACACCATTCCTAAAGGGGGATACACCATTATCCCAATTATCCATTTTTGAATCAATCTGTACAAAAGATCCATTTGCTAAAGGTACAATTTCATCACTTTATAATCAATTATATGGAGTAGCAAATCTTAATAGACCCTCTTACGTTCAGAGGTGGGAGGAGGACCTGGGACGAACTTTAGAAGACACGGACTGGTCTAACATATGGCTCACATCTAAGTCATCTTCACCCAACATCTTAGCACTGGAGACAAATTATAAAGTCCTAACTCGCTGGTACCTTGTACCCGCTAGAGTGGCAAAATATTCACCTAATACCTCAGCTCTTTGTTTTCGAGGATGCCCAGAAATAGGCACATATTTACACATATGGTGGACGTGCCCAGTAATCCAAACCTTCTGGAAGGAAGTCTTCGTGATTGCATCTAAAATATTTAAAAAAATAATACAACCAGATCCATATTTAACTTTACTTAATCTAAAACCGGAATGGTTAACACTCTCTCAATTCAAACTTATGATCCAACTAATAACGGCTGCAAAACAAACAGTGGCCAAGGCATGGAAATCTCCTACATTGGTACTAGCAGAAACAATTCACAGAATGAATAATACAATGTCCCATGCTAAGATGGTAGCCATCGATCAAAATCAAATTCCAAAATTTGAAAAACTTTGGCATCCTTGGATAAAACAACAGTTCCTGTCAAACTTCAATGACTCTGTCCTGTTGCCATGGTAACAGATTAAATGACTTACAGAGACACCCATTCTAAGGCTTCAAAGAGAACTAAAAAGAATAATAAACTGACGGGCGGGACAACCTTGTGGACCATACCTCTACCTTTCAACCCTTTTTCTTCTTTCTCTTTCCTTTTCTCCACCTTATGATTAAAGCTCATTATCAGAATTTATTTGACCTATATACACTCTACTTGTAAACAATATGTATAGTAGGTATAAATCATTTAAATAACTACAAAAGTAACTAAGGAAATGATATATATCTTTAATTTAGGTTTACGTGAAGCCAAAGTTTAATATTTGAAATTTCATGATATTTACCTATATAAACCCTACTGTAAAACAATGAGCTTACTTTATAGATCCTTGTAAACTTACTTTATGTATCTTTATAACATTGTATACTCAATAAACTTCTTTTGACAAGGAAAAATGTGGCTTGTTTGGTATCTACTTACTTGATGTAAACTTATTTTTTATTTTTTTAATAAAAGTGTTTGTGTGCACTAAAATTAACTTTAGTATATTTTTTTTACAGAAAATATGGTTTTGATGAATGGGCCAATATTGTGTGACATGAAAAATTTAAAATATCATGATATTCCCCAGGGTCTCTGCTTTCAGAATATATTGAAAGTGTTGGGGTTTTAAGCAATTGTAAGACCTAAAATGTGCATTTTAACTTGTGTGCAAAAAAAATGCAAAAACAGCTTTGCCAGCCAAAGGCTTAAAGGCCATGCAATGCATTATGAATTTGTAAACTTTTTCCTGGCTGAATCTGCACATAAATTGGCCTGCAAATCTCTAACCTACAGAAATGTCTTGAACCCAATGTAGTGGTGCCCTTGAATTTCTACCCAAGTGATTGTTTGCCCAAAATCGAATCCAAATTTTTGTGTTATTTTTAATAGCACAGATTTCCAAAAGGCTTCTGGGTAAATGGTACTAAAGGCAGCTTCAAAGCCTATAAACAACTTATATTTGCTTCTGTTGTTTCCTGTGAACTCTTATGCCGCGTACACATGAGCGGACTTTACGGCAGACTTTGCTCGACGGACTCTTCGCCGGACTTTGTTGGCTCCTTGCGCCGGACTTAAAAAGGGACGGACTTGGCCACACATGATCATTGCAAAAGTCTGCTGGTTTTGAACGCGGTGACGTATAGCACGTACGACGGGACTATAAAAAGGAAGTTCAAGCCCTACTACGGCACCCTTTGGGCTCCTTCTGCTAATCTCCTGTTTATCTCATGTTAGTAGAAGTTTGGTTAGAGACGATTCGCGCTTTTCACACTTCAGCTTATTTCGATCGTTTTCTGCGGTTCAGTTTGTGCTTGTGAGGTTTGTATCTGCTTTTCAGTGCGTGTTGGTCAGTTCGTAACCTGCCTTGCAGGCCGTTCTGGTCCGCTCGTTCCTGATTTTCAGGTCGTTCTTCATAGGCCTTGCTGTTCTTCAGTGCGTTTGTTATAAGTTTGTTTGTTTGACCAGCCGACCGTTTTGAAGCCATGTCGCGTGGACGTACTCGTTCTCGAGTTCGTGCTGCGTGGGGACTTGGTGTTGGGGTTAATACTTTGACCCGGGTCCAGTCCATGAACAGGGCGAGGAGGAGTTCATGGATGAAGAATTGGTTGCGCCAGCGTGACCAATTCTCTCATATGCCTTTGCTCCGTGAGCTCCGTGAGAATAATCCTGAGGATTTCAGGAAATATCTACGGATGACGGACCCCGTCTTTGAGCGTCTGCTGGCTATGCTGACCCTCTATATCAGCAGGCAGGATACCTGCATGAGGCAAGCCATCAGTGCGGAGCAGGGGCTAGTTGCCACGTTACATTACTTGGCGACAGGGAGAAGTCTTCAGGACTTGAAGTTCTTGACAGGCATCTCCCCCCAGGCTCTGGGGATAATTATCCCAGAGACTTGTTCTGCCATCATTCAGGTCCTGCAGAAGGACTATATGAAGGTAAGTTTTATCCTTTAACATTACATGATATGTATTAAATGTTTTTTAATGTATTGTATAAATGTCCTCCTTACCTAATTGCCATGCTTTCAATATGCTGTGAATGTCCCCTTTATCTTCATGCATGCCTGTTTTTGGACGTTAATCATTTATTGCCCTACATGCATATTTACCTTCAATAACCTCCCCACCATGCAATCCTGGGTCCATTTATATCTCTAGCCTATAGTCCCTTGAACAATGTATATTGTCTGCTCCATTGTCTTGTTTGACCCTCCCCCACCCCACAAATGTTTAAAACAGTCAGGTGTGTTTGTTAACCTAATTAGAACCCCTCCCCCACCCCACAAATGTTGTAAACAGTCAGGTGTGTTTTTGACCCTAATTAGAACCCCTCCCCCATCCCACAAATGTTGTAAACAGTCAGGTGTGTTTTTGACCCTAATTAGAACCCCTCCCCCCACATTCAAATGGATCAATGGGCCATCAGAGGGGGTGATTAATCTTATAAGTGGGCCTTATGTTTTTTACAATTTAAATTACAAACACACATATTAATAATGTTTGACTGCTGTTGTTCACTAATGTTTTTGTGTAATCTGATATACAAGTTAGGTTTAAAAGTCCTTATCTTAATGTTTTTTTTATTTTTTCACTCCACAGTTTCCTTCCAGTACACAGGAATGGCATACTGTGGCCTCCCAGTTCGCTGACCGTTGGGACTTTCCCAACTGTGTCGGGGCGATTGACGGGAAGCATGTCCGGATTGTGCCACCACCGCATTCGGGGTCTTATTTCTATAACTACAAGGGGTTCCATAGTGTAGTTTTGATGGCGGTGGTCTCGGCACATTTGGACTTTCTGTTTGTGGATGTGGGGAAAAACGGCTGGATGTCTGATGGAGGAGTCTTTGCACAGACCGAGCTGTGCCAGCGTCTCCAGACTGGTGGCCTGGGATTGCCACCCGATGACCAGAATGTTGATGGACTCTCCTCAGTTTTTATCGCTGATGAAGCGTTTGCTCTCGATGAGCACTTGATGAGGCCGTTCCCCCAAAGGACACTCATCCCTGAGAGGAGGGTATTTAATTACCGGCTGGCCAGATCAAGAAGAGTTGTGGAGAATTCCTTTGGGATTCTGGCCAGCCGGTTCCGTTTGTTCCTTTCAGCAATTAATCTGGCGGACTATAAACTAAATTACGTCATACTTGCTTGCTGCATCTTACATAACTTTTTAAGGAGACATTCAGCTACATATATTTCTTCTGTTGGGCCTCAGGCTGGACTGGAACAAGATACAACAATGACAGGCCTACAAATTGGCCGTATTGGCTTGACCCCCCGAACCGCACGTCAAGTGCGTGAGCGTTATGTTAATTATTTTAATGGTCGGGGGGCCATTGCTATTCAGCAACAGTTTTAATTTTACCAAAAAATACAATAAAAAAAATTGATCAAAAATATCTTGTTTTTATTCTTGTTTGCATTTAGTTTTGTCTGTCTCCTAGTGCACTTGTAGTAGTGGCAAGTGCATTTACCTTTAGTTAATCAGGCCCTTTGTCACTGTAACCACCCAAAAAAATATAAAATTTTCTTTCTGAAATAATCAGCCACACACATTGTATTAGTAAAAACTTTTTACTGTGTGCACATTGAAAGGTGCATTTTTTTTTTGTTTTTTTGTTTTTTTTTCATATATTTTTTGGTGTAAAAATATATATATTTTTTTAACGTTATTAAAGGCATATTTTTGCAAAAATAGACCTTGATAAAAATATTTACTTTCACAACGGTGTTTTAAAAAACATACCAAAACATTAAGGAACTTGCAAAGTTCAACATTTAAAGAATGGTGCATGTGATGTCACCCTTGGAAATCGTTCATTTTGAATATGCTCAAAATTGAGCATTACAAAAGGGTCAAGTCAACATGTGCTATCTCCCATCATGGGTGAGCAATGTACGTTTTTTGTGTGTGCAATCCCTTTTTGTTCCTATTACCACAAAATAATTTGGAGGATGAAGGGGTTGCAAATACAAAACAAGTACATTGATAACCCGTGATGGAAGATAGCACATGATGACACACTGTGTGCATCATAATGTAAATTTGGGTAGCACCAAAAAAATTATTAAACGTTTTCAAGAGAAAACAAACTTCACAAGGAAATGAAGAACATGATTGATGTTTTTAGGAAAAACGTTATTATATTCTGCCCAAAACATCAATCATGTTCTTCATTTCCTGTTGCATGGAGTCCAGGCGAAGTTGCATGCTGTGAATTTGGTCATGCATTTTATCTATTTGGCCATTCCACAGCATTATCTGGCCAATCAGTCTTTGGGCACTGTCTGTGGTGAATGGCTCTGCCGCTTGGCCTTCCACAACCAGAAACTCACCTAAAATGAGTGAATAAAAACAAGGGTTACAATATGCACGCCAAAATACATTAACTTAAGCTGGGGTGTCAGTCACTCACTTGGTGGGCAGGAAACCTCGCACACTTCCTCCACCTCTCCTTCCTCCAGGTCGTCGGGTGGGCGTGGTCTTGGGCTTGGGGTATCTTCTGCCTCAGGCTGGTGACTTGGGGGGTCCTGGGATCCTTGGACTGTTGTCTGAGTCTTTTCTCTCCTATGATAATTTAACAAAAGGTATAGTTAAAACACAGTGATATTTCAGATTTTATCAAATACTCTGAAACGTTGGTTAGGAGTTGTGGCCAATTGCCTTTTTTGGTCATCAAAAATTTAGAAGACAGGATGAACATTCCCTCTGAACAACAATTATAAACAATGCACATTTTCTGGCAAGTTTCACAGATGCAGACACCTCAATGATCTCCGATGTGTATTACCCCTCTAACATTTATTTATGGTCACATAGTACACTATAGTGCTCGTGAGTCCAGATGTGTAAACAGCTGCTGTGTCCTGTCCTTACATTACACTGAATCATTTTTGAAGAAGCATTATATTTTCAAACACATCTACAGCACATCAACAAATTGTGGGAATTGGACAAATTATCAAGACATAAATGTATGTCCAACCCTGTCCCATCGTATTTGGCGAAAAAATAACGTAATTTTCGAAAGTATCATATGTATTTTACAAAGAACGGTCTTTACGAACGATGCTGTATAAAGTCAAAAAATATGGATCAGCATGTAAGTTAAGTATCTCAATAGGAAAACACAACAAGTACTTACTTTTTTTAAGCAGCTTCTTTATTCGCCAATATTGTTCTGGCTCCCGACTTTTGTTGTCAGACCAACGCTTCCTCAATTGTTCTTTCGACCGTTTAGTGCCAAATTTTGCTTCTAGAGCGGTGACAATTGAGGACATTATTTTGTCCTTACGCATATTCGGTCGTGTGTACGGTCCTTTTTTCCCATCGTAGTCCTCCCTTCTCAATATGGACACCATCTCCACCATCTCTTCAAAAGCCATGTTGGTGGCCTTATATCTCCTCCGGGATGTGGATGGTTGTGGCTCCGGGCTTTCCTCCACGCTACTTCCACTGATTCTCTCCGCCATCTTTAGCTATCTACTCCCACTGCGCAACGAAGAGTGAAGGGGCGGGGACAAATCGTACTAAAGAACATGCGCAGTGTATATAAAGCTATTACGATGGCCTATGTATGTCCGTGCGGAAGTAGCGAGCATCAGAAACGAAGGTAAGATTAAAGTGGGGGTGTGTGTGTTTGGTGTGTGTGTGTGTGTGTGTGTGTATGTGTCCCCTAGATTACAAACCAAAATAATCCTGTGATTTGTGACTGACATTAGTTTTGATCTGGTGTCTTGTCTTTCAGAAACAATGAATCCCTTTAAAGAGGAAGAATTTTTTTCCCAATTTATTGAGCTCTATCAGGAAAAGAAAAACCTGTGGGAGGTCAAACACCCACTATATTATAATAGGGATGTAAGCAAGGCAACACTGGGCACACTTTTAGAATTTGTGAAAACTCAAGTCCCCCAGGCAGACCTCAAGTTTGTGGACAAGAAAATTGGTATCTTGCGAAACATGTATAAGCGGGAACACAATAAAATCCAAGAGTCGCTCAGATCCGGTGCAGCAGCTGAACAAGTATATGTACCCAAGTTGTGGTACTACCACAAAATGCGATTCCTGGATGACCAGACCGAAGCCAGGCAATCACTTTCGACCCTTCCCCCCACCCTTCCCTCCAGCCTTCCCTCCACTCTTCCCTCCAGCCTTCCATCCACCTCCACCCCAGCTGAGGAGTCCCAGGAAGAACTGGGCCTTTTCATCATTGATGAAGTGGATGCGCCCAGTTTCAGCCAGGTATCCTTTTTTATGTAATTTGTGATTGTGTAAATGTTATTAATGATGTTAACGTGTTAATTTTTTAAGTGCTTCCTAAAAAATGACTTCAGCACAAATATTAATATGTAGACATATCACTAGATAGTAGCGGTCAAAAATATACTTCTGCATAGGTGTGCGCAGCCTCTTGCATTAGGGTGTGCACCCCAAAGCTCAAATACATATGCATGTGTATATGTACTGATGGTGTCAGTAGGGCAGTGGACAGTGTCATTTTGTTAATTTTCTTTTCCCAAAATTTTTGGGCTTGTGTAACATTTTTTTTGGGGGGAATGAAATATCAGTGGTCTAAACAGGGGGGAATATGCAGCACACAAGGCAAATAGGGTGTGCCCAGGCACACCTGGCACACCCTGTGTGCACGCCTATGTACTTCAGATATTGTTGATCACCTGAAATAATGGTGGTGTCAAATAGATAGCCTTTACTATTTGTTGATAATTATATTTGCAAGTCATGAGCTGAAAATTGTGTGTGATTGCGTAACACAAAATTACAACAATGTCCCTTTTTTGACACAGGATGACCTCAGCCAGGAGGAGGCCTTGCCCAGTGGGAGAGAGGAGGAGGCCTTGACCAGTGGGAGAGAGGAGGAGGCTGTGGCTGGGCCAAGTAGAAGCCGCACGGAGTGTCAGGTGCCTCCCCTCCGCATTCTCCACCAAAGGCACAGGAGAATGACACAAACTGAGCAGGAATCCCTAGCCCTCATACGGGAAGCAAGCCAGATCCTGAGCAAACCACCCAATGCAGAGGAGGCGTATGGCACCTATATAGCCAGCAGATTGCTGGAATTGGAAAAGGGCCAACGCCTCCTCTGTGAGGGTCTGATTTTTCAGGCATTTCAGAAGGGCTTGAGAGGGGAGCTTACTGCTACCACATATCTGGCAGATGAAGCCACTCCTCCTCCTCCTCCTGCCCCAAGTACACCACCAGAGGCACAACCTCCGAGGAAGGCTGCAGAGAAGCGTGGAGGGAAGGCTGCAGAGAAACATGCAGGGAAGGCTCCATGGAAGACTCGAAAGTGATTGCCTGGTTTCTGTCTGGTCTGACTGTGCTCCCTGTGCTCCCTAGTCGCAAGATACCAATTTTCTTGTCCTCAAACTTGATGTGTGTCCTGGGGGACGAAAGGCTTCACAGATTCTAAAAGTGTCTCCAGTGTTGCCTTCCTAATTTTTTTTTTAACACAATAAATGGATTTTTTTGTTACCTTACATTATTGACTATGTGTTTTTATTCAAAAACGCCATTTTGTTTGGGAGTAGGCAGGTACAGGTCAAAAAGACTATGGGGTTGATTTAAGAAAAGCAAATAGACTGTGCACTTTGCAGAGGGCAGTTGCCCTCTGCAAGTGCAATTGCTCCAGAGCTTCAAAAATGAGGTAAGGCTTGACTTTGCAAAGAGTACCCAATCCTGTGCAAGGAAAATTTGCAAAACAGCATTTTTGCTTGCACATGATTGGATGATGGAAGTCAGCAGAGCTTCTGCTCATTTACTAAGCTCTGGAGCAACTGCTCTTGCAGAGGGCAACTGCACTTTGCAAAGTGCACAGTCTTTTTCCCTTTAGTAAATCAACCCCTATGTGTGTTTTTGACAAAAGGCTAAATCATTTATAACATCAAGTCAAAAGTACTATTGAAAAGTTCACTTTAGAAATTGCACAGCAAGTGCACTTGTTGGAAGTGCAGTCGCTGTAAATCTGAGGGAAAGAGCTGAAATGAAATGAAGCTCTGCTGATTTTAACATACAATCATGTGCAATAAAAAGTTTTTTTTTTTTTTTTTGGGGTTCCTTGCATGTGCCCCTCGGATCCACAGCGAAGGCACTTCAAAATGCTCTTTCTGTGCAATTCCAAGTAGAATTTGCACTTGTAGTGAAAAATGAATTTGCCTTTGTAAAATACACCCCCCTATGTCTAATGAACAAGGGACAACAACCTCATTAAGGTTTATTAAAACAACACAAAATATTTTAAGGTTATTGTGGTAACTTGAAAATCCACACACAAAAAAATGTGGGTATAATTTAGCACACATTGTAAAATAGATAAGTGTTGTAATCAATAAAAAAAATAAAGATGAGTCCAAAATCTAATTTAAAAGTTTTTATTTATGGAGATCTGGCTTTTTACAAATATCATATTAGTCATGGCATGAGGATAAATCATGAAGAAAGTAGTTTGTGAGAACTCTGTGTGAATATAAAGCAGAAAAACAACTTCATTCCTCTCGCATTATAAATAAAAAAAAGCGCTGTATTAAAAGATCACAGAAGAGGAATGTGCTAGCTTCAATACGAAGGCTAGTTTTACCAGACTGAGTGCTTCCGTCTTGTAATTGCTTCTGAGCATACGTCAGTTTGAGTTCGTCGGACTAGCACACAGACGACCGGTTTGTCCGCTAGAAAGAAGAGTCCGTCGGATAGATTTAAAACTTGTTTCAAATCTAAGTCCGTCCAACTTTTGAGCAAACAAAGTCCGCTGGAGCCCACACACGATTGAATTGTCCGACGAAATCCAGTACGCCGGACCAAGTCTGCCATAAAGTCCGCTCGGGTGTACGCGGCATTAGCTTTACTGTCAGTGCCATCGGGAGCCACCCTTCCATCTTAGTAATTTTTAAAGGAGTGCTGTTTTTGGCTAAATCATTTTGTCAGGTCGGGATATCTAAAACCAATTTTGCATAATTTTTGGCCTGAGCTTACTCGCTGTATACATGACATACATATTCCACAGTCCTTCAGTACCCACAAAAAAGCCAAAAACAATTTTTTTTACACAATTTTTTGTATACAGTCACCAGAGCAGTACAGCATTATCATATGACCAGTGTGATGCGATCAGGGACACTGACTGGTGACAGTATGTAGAAAGAAAATTAAGTATTTTTTGTTCTATTTTTTTAACATTTTTTTTTTTTTTTAGTGATTTTTTCTTACATACTGTGACCAGAGCAGTACAGTGACATTGTACTGTTCTGGGGAGGTGATCAGGATTTTTTTCCACTATGATTGCTTTTTTACAATGATTATATGATCACTGTTATAAACAATCATTTTTATAAATGGCATTGATTCATGTGCCATTGTGTACTATTGTGATAACTGTGATTGGCCACAGCTCGCATGGTACAGGTCCTCTGTGATTGGCCCCTATACCATGTTATCACTGTGATCAATCACACAGATCACAATAGTAAACAATGAGTGGCTATGAATGAAAGCCATTGTGTACTATTGGCCCACAGGGCCAGCCTTGTACAACGATCTGTCTTTACCGGACACAGCGGGTGACATATTGTACCGCTGCGTGGCTACTAGGGCATGCACGAGGTGCACACCATGCGACATCCGCCGAGGATAATACTGCTCCTGCTTGGCTGTATTTTACTAAAGGCAGGGCAGGAAGTGGTTTGAGAAAAATGCTTTAAAATAGTCTGGGGCTGCTTTGAAAATATTAACTGAGACAATAAATACGTTGATCAGAATTATGTAATTATACTATAGCAAACTGAGTGCAGGCGTCAGGAGTATTAAATGTACATAGTGTAATGGTCAGGAGTATGTAATTCACAGGGTGCAGGTTTAGGAGTACATAATGTACTGAGCATGGGGGTTGGAAGTAAGTAATGCACAGAACACAAGGGTGAGGAATACATACCACACAGAATGCAGGGGCCAGGAGTATACTGTATAATGCATAGAGCACAGGAAGATACAGATAGAAATATCGGGTTGACATAGACTCCAACCCTTTATCTTGTTACTGAAAAAAATGGGTTTTGAGTAAATCTTTAAGCCCACTTGAGAGATTCTCCAACATTTCTTGTTCTGCAAGGAATGGAGGAGAAAGTTCCTCATTCGGGACACAGACTGTAATAAAAACCTGACAATGGTTCTATGCCTTCCCTACTTTATCCAAAACTAAAAAAAAAGTTTTATCTTGAGTTAGGCATATTATAGCTATAAATCCAAAGCTGATGGTACACAAGTACACCTCACCTACACCTGTGTTACCCCCACTGCGCTCCTGGATAAGTGTAAAACGAAAGTAGAAATTCCTACAGCTGCCACTTAAACAAAGCAAATGTGTCAACAGTACTTAAACCCCTAAAAAAATAATGGAGTAAATAATGGCGCTAAATAAAAAACTAATAAACAAACAAACATGTGTATGAATGACAAACAATAAATAAAATGTAAATATACAACTGATATCAACACATATTAGTGACACCTGGTGATCAGTGACAAACTATATATGAATAAGCACTTATATATCATATCACATTACAAAAAAACACCCTGTGATAAATGTGAAATCATCCAGTCTCTATTACTAGAATACTAATATATAGTGCATATATAGTCCACGTCACAATGTCCTAGGATGTTGTGAAGTGACGCGCTGCACCGGGAAGTGGAGGCTTGGGACGGGGAGTGGGTGAGACTAGTAACAGCTACCGCACACCCTGGGTCCGCCACGATTGCTTTAGATCGACTTATCAGTGCATGAAATTCCTTGTTGTGACATTTTTGGCTTGCTTTGAATTTGGCACATGTGAGTGCAATGGTGTGGGATTGCTAAATTTTTAATAAATTGGCTTGTACTATATCACACTATTGGAGCATTTTTTCATTTGCATGTGGAGCAATCACTTCTTGAGAAAAAAGGAACCTTGTCATACACGTTTGGAGTTTGGAGATCGATTTAACCCCTATATGTGTTGGTTGACATGAATTGAGCCAAACACAAGAGTGGGAGGCAATGTAGCTGGTGAGTGCAAGTCTTTGAGGGGAGTGGAAGCACAAGCACTGAGGTGTTGTGGATGATCACATAAACAACATACAGAACATTTGTTTTCACACCATTCATCGGAATTATTCACAGTTTATATGGACTATATATTAGTATTCTAGCAATAGAGAATGGATCATTTAACATTTATTACAGGGTGTTTTTTTGTAATGTGATATACCGGTATATCATAAGTGCTTATTCATATATAGTTTGTCACTGATCACCAGATGTCACTAATATGTGTTGATATCACTTGTATATTTACATTTTATTTATTGTTTATCATTCATACACTATTTTTTTAGGGGTTTAAGTACTGTTGACATATTATAGCTATAGCATGGCCGCAAATGTTTCTTGTAATATTTAAGTGCAACATTTTGTTAGGAAAAAGTAGCCTTTTTTACACTGTTAATATTTCTCAAATATGTGGTGAGAAGGCTATATGTGACACCCCCCCCCCCCCAAAAAAAAAAAAAACACCAGTTGTGGTTTAAATTTTCTTCTGAAAAAAATACATTTTAAAAATTCCCAAGAAAAAAACTTGCATATTCAATATTCACTTACCATTTGTTATAAGTAGGCTACCAAGCTGAGATGATAAGTTTAAAAGAATATAATTATATTTTCTGTATCTAAATAACTGTTTTACATAAGATAAAAAGATAGCAAATGTAATACATGTATATATATACATATGCAATAATAATTAACTGAACTGATTATACAGAATGATGAGTTGTTGTGATCTCCTGACAGTTACTTGGTTCGTCTACTGAGCATTGGTTTTATACCCTGATACAGTATAACTGTGAGGAACCCTAATGAGTATACACAGCTGGGAAAAAAACATAATATGCAATTAGGCTGATAATTAAAAGTTTAAATTAACCTGAAACAGATCTTGTAAACAACAACAGAACAACAATGTATGAAGGTTATTAAATATAATGTATATATATATATATATATATATATATATATATATATATATACATATACATATCTCATGGAGGCACGACAACATTCTAAGAAAAATATACTTCATAAATTCTTTATTAACTCCCCTAAAAGATGCAGAACTGTGACTGAAACCAGCTGAAATTAAAAAAGAAATTCATTAAAAAGAATATATTTATATATATATATATATATATATATATATATATATATATATATATATATATAAATATATTCTTTTTAATGAATTTCTTTTTTAATTTCAGCTGGTTTCAGTCACAGTTCTGCATCCTTTAGGGGAGTTAATAAAGAATTTAGGAAGTATATTTTTCTTAGAATTTTGTCATGCCTCCATGAGACAAATATTGGTGTAGGCAAGTGATTCACTTGAATGGACTGCCTATGCATGCCAAAGTAGCATTGCCACCTTTTTTGGGCAGTGAGCATTGTGTTTGGTGCATTTTTCACATGTTTTGTTGCTTGACAAAATGCATGTGTGCTAGCCATGTTTGGGGTATAATTAAGAAACAATGGAACTGCAAGCGCACATCGCAGATAGTGCAACATTGCTAATTACCATCTTGTTTACTATTGGTTTACTCATTTTAACACTGTGTTTAAAATTACTGAACTTCATGCTGCATAATGGGGATGGCATTGACACAAAACCCAAATGAGTGATATGGTCCAGAAATATTTGGACAGAATAAAGGTGAATAAAGCACCTGGACCAAATGTCATACACCCATGGATCCTAAAAGAATTGAGTTCTGTCATTTTAAAGCCATTGTTTCTAATTTTTAGGGACTCTAAAAATTCTCTAAAAATTTCTTTTTTAATTTCAGCTGGTTTCAGTCACAGTTCTGCATCTTTTAGGGGAGTTAATAAAGAATTTATGAAGTATATTTTTCTTAGAATTTTGTCGTGCCTCCATGAGATATGTATATGTATATATATATATATATATATATATATATATATATATATATATATATATATATATATATATACATTATATTTAATAACCTTCATACGTTGTTGTTCTGTTGTTGTTTACAAGATCTGTTTCAGGTTAATTTAAACTTTTAATTATCAGCCTAATTGCATATTATGTTTTTTTCCCAGATGTGACTGTAATAGTAACACTGGATTCACGTAAGGCCAATGTGGTGCCTATGTTTGAAAAGGAATCAAAGTCTTTACCAAATAACTATAGACCTGTTATGCCCCATACACACGGTCGGATTTTCCAATGAAAAATGTCCGATCGGAGCCTGTTGTCGGAAATTCCGACCGTGTGTGGGCTCCATCGGACATTTTCCATCGGATTTTCCGACACACAAAGTTGGAGAGCAGGAGATAAAATTTTCCGACAACAAAATCCGTTGTCGGAAATTCCAATCGTGTGTACACAAATCCGACGGACAAAGTGCCACGCATGTTCAGAATAAATAAAGAGATGAAAGCTTTTGGCCACTGCCCCATTTATAGTCCCGACGTACATGTTTTACGTCACCGCGTTTAAAACGATCGGATTTCCCGACAACTTTGTGTGACCATGTGTATGCAAGACAAGTTTGAGCCAACATCCGTCGGAAAAAATCCATGGATTTTGTTGTCGGAATGTCCGAACAAAGTCCGACTGTGTGTACGGGGCATTAGTTTAACTTCTATAGTTAGGGAAATACTAGAGAGTTTAATAAAATACCACATAGATGAGTTCTTGCTGGAAAAAAATAGTTTAAGCAGCAGACAGCATGGATCCTTGAAAGACAGAAGTTGTCAGACCTCAGATTAGTGGCGGCCGGTGCTCAAAATGTTTGGGGGGGCGAAAACAAACTGAAATATTCTGAAAAAAAACCCCCATCAATTGCAGCCTCACTGTACCATCATTCGCAGCCACTGTACCATCAAGCGCAGCCACTGTGCCCATCAATTGCCACCACTGTGCCATCAAACGCAGTCACTGTGCCCATCAAACGCAGTCACTGTGCCTTCAAATGCAAACACAGCCACTGTGCCCATCAAACGCAGCCACTGTACCCATCAATTGCCGCCACTGTGCCATCAAACGCCACTGTGCCCATCAATTAACGCCACTGTGCCATCAAACACAGCCACTGTACCCATCAATTGCCACCACTGTGCTATCAAATGCAGCCACTGTACCCATCAATTGCCGCCACTGTGCCATCAAACGCCACTGTGCCCATCAATTACCGCCACTGTACCATCAAACACAGCCACTGTGCCATCAAATGCAGCCACTGTGCCCATCAATTTCCACCACTGGGCCATCAAATGCAGCCACTGTGCGCATCAAACGCAACCACTGTGCCATATCAAATGCTCCCACTGTGCCATCAAATGCTGCCACTGTGCCATATAAAATGCTCCCACTGTGCCATCAAATGCTGCCACTGTGCCCCATCAAATGCTTCCACTGTGCCATATCAAATGCTGCCAGTGTGCCATATCACATGCTGCCCCCCGCCCGCAGTCTGCACTTACCCTGTCTCGGTGGGACAGCTCCTCGATGCTCCTTGATGTCTTCTCCCATCCTCACTTCCCGTCCTTTACTATGATTGGATGCCTGATAGGCGTCCAATCACAGCACCTGTCCTTTCAGCCAATCAGGTGACGGATAACAGATCTGTGAAAATATATGAACTAAATATATGTGCTCGCGCTAATGGTGTATCAAAAAATATATAAAATACAAAATGCAGCTGCTATACACAAAGTGCTAATCACTTGGGAAACATATGAATATAAATATAGCACTCGCAAACACAATGGGTGAAAATACAATAAATGAAAAAGAAAGTCCAAATAAAGTGACTAAAGGTGCTCCAATCCAAAGTGAAGGAAATATAAGGTGCTTCAGAAATATTCAGTTGTGCAACACCCCCTCATTTATCCCCACTCACCAGATCAGAACGACCCCCAGCTCTTCAGTCTGGTGGGTCACTTAAAGCTTGGTAAAGATATCCTGGGATGGTGGATATGGCGATAGGTCATCAGGTCCAGAATTCCTTTATAATGTTTCTCAGCCAGAAAAAACAGGTACCCAAAAGTAAAAAAAAGAAGGGAGCTGATAGTGAAGTACCATTTAAAAAGGTTTTATTGTAAAAGGAAGTGGGAACTTACAAAAAGTGAGATCAAACAAGCCTCAAACATGGAGCTGTGAGTGTACAAACGTCGTTCCTGGCATGCGTTCCACGGGAGCAGAAGTGACGTCAGTGATACCGTAAATAGTGTCAAAGTTTTGCCCTCCCACAGGGCATCATCAAGGACTTAATTTCAGGCTAGCTGAGCCATCTTAAATAGTGGGCGGAGGAGAAATGCCCCTACAAGGGACCAATCAGATTTGGCATAGTGGCCATTTTGTTGGTGGGACAAAAACATCGCTCCTAGGGATAGAGCACAATCCATAGGAGAGACAAAAACGCCATTTTGTTGGTTTGATTAAATCAAACAAATACTTCCAAGGAATCGTTAGATGTCAATTCAGGCTAAATAGTGGAACTATTGACAAAAAACCTTTATACAAACATCAGAACATTAAAAACAAAAATGTGAAAAAATTTAAGAAAAAAGAAAAAAAGGAGAATAAAAATATCAATAAAAATAAAAATAAATAATAGAGGAATGGAGGTATGGCTAGAAAGGTTCCATTAGATACAGCACCTCATCCTAAAATATTAATGAATGATTGAGGGAATAGAAGGGGGATTATAGCGGTGCCAGAGACGAATATGGAAATAGGATATTTCGGGTAAAATTCCAAAAATACTTTATTTAACAAATTTCAGCACATACAAAAAAGACATAGGTAGATAAAATCATAGATGCAGTTCACACATAATTTATACAAAGTCACATGCGGTGGAGTGGGCCTGGTAGAGATGGCCTTGAAAACAGAAGCTCAGTTCCTACATGTTTCGCCAAGACATTGGCTTCTTCAGGGAATGATGTGAGCCTGTTACAGCAATGAGGATCTATGCACAGAAATACAAAAAACCAAAGTAAAAAGATGAACAAAAGGAAGGACAATTGTGGGGGAACATGTAATGGAGATTGGGATACGTGGCTGAACTGTGTCCCAGAGGGGGGTGGCCATGTGTGCCCCCACACTCAAGAACCTACCTGAAAGCCAAACAAATGGGGCGAGGCCCAGCAAGGAGCACCCCAGCTGAAGGCAGATCAGGCTGCACCGTATCTATGACTGCAGGGGGCATACAAAAGAAATGGCAATCAAATATAATGCTGATTAAAGATTGTGTGTAGGAGAGAGAAAGAGCTAAAAAATATATATAACACACATATTTTACAAATGAGTGGAATATACACCACATCAAATAGATAGGGCATCAAAGCCGCGGAAACTTACAATTTAAAAACAAGTTAGTTATGAAGTGAGACGCCTGAAAAGCTTTGGAAGAAAGTACTCAGAATGGGAATGGGAGTTGTAGATGGTTGTCTAGAAAATAAATGATAAAAGATTAAGGACAGGTACTGTTTTGCCATTGGGAAAAGGTCATACCATAACTGATATATGGGGTAGGGGTAATAATTAAAAAGAAGGCTTACCTAGAAGGCTATCAAGGTAGATGTGAGTGTCAGAGACAGATGCTCTTCACCCATATGGGAAATACAAGTGGGAATTGGTCAGTAGCAGGGAGTTGTTGCTTCCTGAATTGGGATAAATAGAGACTGATTTTAAGGGAGAAGGGGGAAAAATAAGTGGGATGATGCTGAGGAGTGGAAAGTAGTTGGGCTTACCATACAACTATTCCAAGAACTCGTGCATCCGTTCCTCGTGTCCAGCTGGCATGGTGGACGGGCCGGCTTAAGTACGCCCCCCACACCTGATCGGATCAGCCGATCGAGTGTGCGGACGCTAACGAGAGGCATCCGTGCATGCTCCCTTGGTAGCATCGTCGGAGCCTACAAGGTCCGAGGTGCACCGCGGGCGTGCGCTCGGATCACCTGACCCCCTGCTGGCAACCTATGAGGAAGTGGCGATTACCGTCAGTGTGGGAAACTGACAGCAGAGCCACAAACCAAGGTGCCGATGGTGTATAAGGGTCTAAGTGGCATGAGCGAAGCGCGGACGCCCGATGGGCAGACAAAACAAATTGTACTGCCCTGGGCGTCCATACAGTTAACAACAGTGCACGCCTAAACCACCAGGGCAGGGGGTCGATGCTACACCTTTCCCCAGAAAGAGAGGCAAACAGGCACAGCTATGATAGTGGGGGAGGGACCCCCCGATGGGAGAGGAAACGTGGGGAGGGGTGCCAGGACAGATGGAATTCCCCCCAAGAGTAATCACCTTCCCCACAGATGGGGGGTGGAGGGGATGTCCTCAGCACACCAACCCACGTGGTTCAGCCACATAGACCAGCGAGTGCATAGAGAATAACATGGTCCCAGTAGAAACACAAAGGAACAAAAAAACGATAAATGAAGAAAAATATATAATAAGGTCGACCAAACAAGGGGAAACATAGTGATTACATATGTCGTTGTTGATCATGTAACATCATATGATTGATAAATTATATGGACACATCAATGGATAGCTTGTTACAGATATGAATTAATACAGGATTTCTTATTTCAATGGCACATATACTAAGACTGTGTAAGAAGATTGTAATAACGAACCATGGCTAAGAAAACATGAGAAAAAAGAGGAAGAAAGAGGAAGGAAGGAATGGGCAAAGAAGAGGGAGATAGAGGGGGAAGGGAAAGGATGAAAACGGCTACGCCTACAAATGGGACAATATAAAGGAGACTAAACCTAGAACTAAACCTTTCACATCCAATGTACCCACTTCTAATAATCACGAACTTAACACCCCCTCTGCTTCTTTTTCTTCCAGCACCTCCACCGTCTACCACGATCTCACCCAGGAACAACTTGCCAAGAAAAGAAAGGGTAAACTATCGGTCACCTCCTCAGAATCTCTTCATCGCACTTTCGGGCCCACTTTATCTTCTCACCCATCCACAGCCCACTCTAAGGACACTCACGTCTCCACTCCCTTCACTAGAGCACAACCTAAGACGTCGTCTATATCTAAATCGTCCATCACTAATGCACCAATTTCTACCACTTCGGCACCATCTCACTCCCAGACGCACACTGTCACCAGAAGGGTAAGTGAACCTACAATTACCTCTATGTTTCCGGCTGGTGCACAGTCCTTAGATCCAAAAATTGCACCAATTTTTTTAGCCCAGGGCCCGGACTCTCTTCAGAGTCCAATTCCAAACTTGCAAACCCCAGCGGTCAACGAGGATCACCTACCTTCGATGTAATAAATTTGTCTTCTGTACCACTAAGCCATGACCAAATCCGTGTGTTGCAACTCGGTCTTACCTTTTGTCCGTCTAATGACATCGATAAATTTTCCTTTATCAAAGACATTCATCTTTTTGCTCGTAAATTGCTTTTCAAGGTAATTTATGACAAATCCTCCTCTCATTTTACCTCCCCTGAACCTATCCCTCCTACCCAGGAGGTTCCCACTCTGGCTGAGATTCAGGCTCTGGAGGAGCTGATGTCGCTCTGGGAGGAGGGTGACATTGACGGTGACGAGTTCCCTGATCCCCCTGATTCGGGTATTGTCGCCCTTGGTGTCTCTCCCCCCCCCCCCCACCTCCTTCAAGCCAAAATCTCGCAACTTCCCCAACTTATCCTCAAATCCCAATCTTTGGGCTTTTGTGCAACAAATCACCACTGCCATTGAGGGGATGGACCCCATCTCCTCTTCCCCATCAAATCTATCCCCTGTTCTCAGTAAAGCATTAAAATCCCTTCAAAACCATCCAGAGCTCGTCATTAAGCCTGCCGACAAGGGCGGCAACGTGGTTGTTATGGATGATTCCTTCTACGAACACATGTGTCACAACATTCTTAATAATCGTGACTGCTACAGACCAATATCTAAGTCACTCATTGATCACTTTACCTCTGAATATAATCAGCTGATTTTTTCAGCTTATCAAAAGGTTACAATCGATTGCAACACATGGAATTTTTTGAATGATAGGGAACCTAAAACTCCCACCTTCTATTCCCCACCCAAACTTCACAAGTCAATGACTCACCCACCAGGCCGCCCTATAGTTTCTGGAAGGCAATGTCTTACTGAACATGCTAGTGCATTGGCTGACAAGTACTTAGCTCCCCATGTTACCTCTCTGTCTTCCTACGTAAAAGACACCATTCATCTCCTCCGCATCCTTGACGGCAAATATCTACCAAAAGATGCCTGGCTAGTCGCCTTAGATGTCGAGAGTCTTTACAATATTATTCCACACGATAGAGGTATTCAGGTTATTGAGAAGCAACTCCACAAGAGAGGTCCTAACTATGATGCTTATGGAGATTTTGTTCTTGAACTTCTCAAGTTCATATTGACACACAACTACTTCATGTTTGGCTCCTCCCACTACCTCCAGGTACAGGGCGTGGCTATGGGGACCAAATGTGCTCCCTCCTACGCCAACCTGTACCTGGGGGGGTGGGAGAGAGAACTTTTCGTCCTGTCCAACTCTGTCCCTCTCCTGTCCAAGGTTGTATCTTGGTACAGGTACATTGATGATGTACTACTCTTCTGGTCAGGCTCCAGAGAAGAACTACTGGTCTTTATGGACTATTTAACTAAGAACTCCTACAATCTCAAATTCACCATGGAATGCAGCCAATTTCAGATCCATTTTTTGGATCTTGAGATCAGCCTGCACACAAACGGCATGATCCAAACTGCCCTATATCAAAAACCCTCTTCGGGTAATACCATTCTCCATGCCAGCAGTGCCCACCCAAAGCCCCTTCTTAAGAGCATTCCCTTCAGTCAGTATCTTAGACTTAAAAGAAACTGCACCCTTGAAGCTGATTTCTTTCAAGGATCACAGGAATTGTATAGCAGACTTAGAGACAGAGAATATAGTCATTCTCTTCTCAAAAAAGCCTTCAACAAGGCCAAGAAGTATGATAGGAAGGACTTAGTCTTTTCTGACAAACCCCCAGACAGTCAGCAGCCGGTATGGTTAATTACCCAATATTCCAAACAACATGCTCAAATAAGGTCTATTTTAAACCAATTCTGGCCCCTATTAACCGCAGATTCCACAATCGCTAAATATGTCAAATCCCATCCTGACATTACGTATCGTAGGTCCCCCTCGCTTAAAGACTGACTAATTAAAAGCCATCACTCGACTGATACTCAATCTGTCTCTGGTATTACTGGCAAAAGGGGGGGTCCTAGTATTAAAGTACCTGATATACAGGGTGACTCTGTAGGTACTTAAAAGTCACTTGTGCCAACGTCCCCAATACTGAGTTATGGGTGCCCCTGGCTACGCCAATCTGTACCTGGGGGGGTGGGAACGTCACCTGTTTTCTCAAGATCAATTGGCGGAATATCTAGACCATATTTTGATCTGGAAACGCTACATAGATGACATTTTTATGATCTGGACGGGTACCAAGAACACCCTACAGCAATTCATGCGAATATTAAGTGTAAATCATTTTAACTTGAAATTCACTCACCAATGTGATACAAAAAGTATTACCTTTCTGGATCTCGAGATATACAGGGACGTTAACAATACCCTGTCGACTAACCTATACCGAAAAACAACAGCAGGAAATACACTGCTACATGCCACAAGTGCACATCCGCCTGCCCTCATAAAAAGTATACTGTATGCGCAATACATTTGCCTCCGGCGTAACTGTCCTCATATGACAGATTTCCAACACCAGGCGAATCTGCTTAGATCTCGCCTGTTAGCCAGAGGTTACAGCCGATCACTCTTACGAAAGGCCTTTAATAAAGCCAAAAATAGACAACGCAATGAGTTACTCTATACCAAAAAAGTCCGACCACAAAATTCCACTGTCAAATTAATTACTCGCTTTTCCGCCCATTATCAAGACATTCACAGTATTCTTAAAAAGCATTGGCATTTTCCAACAGAAGACCCTATCCTGAAAAAATATGTTAACCCACATCCAGGAATAGTTTACAGGCGTACGGCGTCTCTCAAGGATCGCCTGGTATCTAGCCAATACAAGACTTTCAACCCAGTCTCTCCTTTAGAACCCAGGGGCACCTTGCCCTGTGGCAATTGCTCTTTCTGCCCTTGGATATCTCCCGAATTTCCAATCTTGCTTCCAAACGGCGAAACCTTCTATCCAAAATTTTCAGCAACATGCCAGACACAAGGGGTGGTCTACCTGATGACCTGTACCTGCGGGGTTTTTTATGTGGGGAAGACGGCCAGACAACTTAGACAAAGAATTAACGATCATGTCTATTATTCCGGAGATGGAAAGATGCTCACACCCGTGAGCAGACACCTCGATCTTTACCACCGGTTTGATACATCTAGTATTTCGTTCACAGTCTTGGCCGTCATCCCCAGAAATCCCAGAGGGGGCGAATGGGATAAGATTATTTTACAAAGAGAATCGCTTTGGATAGAACATTTAAATGCCATCAAAGCACCTGGCTTGAATGAGTCTCTCTCATATAAACCGTTTCTTTGAACCTAGTAAAGCCCCCTCAATAAACCCCGTTTCATAATAAACCCCCCCCCTCCTCTTATTTGATCATAGCTTGGTTTTCGCCATTTGCAAGCAAAAAACATCCATACGTTAAACAGTATGTTTGCCAATATGCACATAAATTAAATACCTTACTCGCTGCTTTATATTCCAGATCAGTGTGCTTACATTTTAAGTGCCCCCTTTCCTCCCCTCCCTTCTTTTTGTATTGATATTACCCATGTCTGTCTGCCACATATTATTTGATTGTCTTATTTACAATTATGTTTAGATCATTGTATGTATAACCTTGAAATGTTTGGTTATCCTTTAATTATATTTCCCCCTTGTGGTGACGCATGGCATAGTGCCCTTAGTTTTTCTTGGTCTCATTTGGTTTTAGGTTGGCCATCACTGTCAGTGGTATCCATCGCACAGCGCCGCACATCCGGTCCGATCCTCTGGCCGGATGTGCGGCGATAGACGGGGGTTAGGGGACCCGCTGTGGTTCCCTTCTTCCCCGTCTTTGCAGTCTGCGTGTCGCCCGGGCCCCGTCTCTCCGGGCCCTGGTGCGACGCATGCGCGTAATGATTTCTTTCGCGCATGCGCCGTTGTTTCGGTCCGTGATGTTGCTCGGCGCATGCGCAGCTGCCTGCTATGGGGCCGGAAGACGCCATGTTGATTAGAACGGCTGCTTCCATCCTGGATATCCCTTATATGGGGCTGCCTCGCTGCTCACTGCTGAGACATACAAGAGGCAGCAACCCAGCAAAGCGGGGCACTCCCAGATTTTCCTCCTGTCTCCTATGGTGGGGTAAGATATTTTTGGCTGCCTTCCAGGCGGAGTATTTTAATACATATACCATTAGTGATCCTAGTACCTATAATTACAATTGATCTCCATTTTTGCTTGTGTTTGTACACCAGATTTGTAGCCTATATGAGCTCCCCTTATCTACAACAACTTGATGTGATATATCTGGGAGGCCCTGGTGTCTGTTTGCTGCCCGCTTGATTTTTTTCCAAATACATTTCTACCTCAATCGCTTTCTGTGACTTACTGAATCCACCTATGTGAACATTTTTCCTTTTACACATCTATTTGGTAAGCAATATTTTGTTTATATACTTTGTTAATCTAGTCCACTTTCCGTTCTGCCCTCTCTTTCCCCGTTTCTCTCTCCCCCTTCCCCCCTCCCCCCCCCCTTTTTTTTTTTTTTTTCTTCCCTCTCCCCCTCCTGGCCCCCCCTTTCTTTCTTCCCCTTTTCTCTTCTTCCCCCTTTCCTTCCCCTTCCCCCTCCCCTCCTCCCCTTTCTCTATCCCAGCTGTGCGTTTGAGTGTTATAACTCTTACATCGTGTATCATTATTACCCTCCATCCATATTTCACATTTTACCATTCTTTATGTCTCTCAGTGGTTTGCGGGCTTCCCTCTGTATGGGCTGTCCTATACCATTGCCTTGTGCTGTCCTTCCACCTGAGACCATTATCTTTTATAGGACCTCTGCCATGTCTCGCCATTTTGGGGGTGCTTCCCCCTATTTTCTACCAAGCTACTACTCATGTATTTTTCTCATAATATACTCACTGAGAATAGCTTTCAAGTATTGTAACTTTGACATATGTTTTTCTTCTTTGTTTGTATGTAATTTTAATAGAACCTCTAGCTCCTGAAGATGCGTTCTCTGTCAACGTGAAACATGTAGAGCAATTGGAGAATACACCATTTTGGAAATACCAGACCTGCAGTGCTCCCCCAATTTCAACTCTTTAGGGGAAGTTTACCTTTTTCCTTTATTTGGATTATGACTCAATTGTATATGAATATATAGGAATACACACAAAACTGCAGGATAGGATCCTCAATGGTGTCATGATATGCGTTGTATGTCTAGACTTGATGTGTTTTTAAATAATGTTTTGTCTATTCTCTTTGTTTTTTGTATGTTACCAATACAATTTAACTCTTTTTTATATATCTTGTGTAGTCTACTACAGTTGTGCCTTTAAAGTCCCAAAAGTTTTTTAGTTTTTTGATATCCCTAACTCTGGTATTACTGGAACCTACCAGTGTGGAAAATGTGATGTTTGTACCTTTGTCACAAATTCTAGGGAACTTGTTCTTCCCAATGGACTGATCCATACTATCAGACATCGTGTCACCTGTGCCACTGTGGGAGTGGTATACTTGGCTCTATGCCGATGTGGTTCTTACTACATCGGGAAAACCAAGCGACCCTTCCAGGTCCGCATTAGGGACCATATTAAACCTCTACTTAAAAACACCACTACTACAGCCATTAACCGGCACATTGCCATCCTACATAATTTTGACCCTCATGCTATTAAATTCTCCGCACTCGAGCATGTTCCTCTACATGCCAGAGGTGGTAGTATTGACAATAAACTATTGCAGTTGGAGACTAAGTGGATCCACACCTTACAGGCCACAAAATTTCCCGGGCTGAATGAACATATCAGCTTCAAACCCTTTCTATAAGCTGTTGTACCTTTTCATGAATGACTATCTGCTCTCATATTTCCATCTTATTTAGCTGTATAATTTTGGCAGCTATATGTATCTGTCCCTATTTTTTCCAATTTGCGTCAACTGTAGTGCTTTTCTATCTCTCCCCCCTGACCCCTTCCCCCCTCCCCTCTTTTCCTTCCCCCTCCCCTCTTTCCCTTCCCCCTCTATCTCCCTCTTCTTTGCCCATTCCTTCCTTCCTCCTTCTTTCCCTTTTTTCTCATGTTTTCTTAGCCATGGTTCGTTATTACAATCTTCTTACACAGTCTTAGTATATGTGCCATTGAAATAAGAAATCCTGTATTAATTCATATCTGTAACAAGCTTTCCATTGATGTGTCCATATAATTTATCAATCATATGATGTTACATGATCAACAACGACATATGTAATCACTATGTTTCCCCTTGTTTGGTCGACCTTATTATATATTTTTCTTCATTGCACTATGCTCTATGCACTCGCTGGTCTACGTGGCTGAACCACGTGGGTTGGTGTGCTGAGGACATCCCCTCCACCCCCCATCTGTGGGGAAGGTGATTACTCTTGGGGGGAATTCCATCTGTCCTAGCACCCCTCCCCACGTTTCCTCTCCCATCAGGGGGTCTCTCCCCCACTATCATAGCTGTGCCTGTTTGCATCTCTTTCTGGGGAAAGGTGTAGAATCACCCCCCTGCCCTGGTGGTTTAGGCATGCACTGTTGTTGACTATATGGACGCCCAGGGCAGTACAATTTGTTTTGTCTGCCCATCGGGTGTCCGCGCTTTGCTCGTGCCACTTAGCCCCTTATACACCATCGGCACCTTGGTTTGTGGCTCTGCTGTCAGTTTCCCACACTGACGGTAATCGCCACTTCCCCATAGGTTGCCAGCAGGGGGTCAAGTGATCCGAGCGCACGCCCGCGGTGCACCTCGGACCTTGTAGGCTCCGTCGATGCTACCGAGAGTGCATGCGCGGACGCCTCTCGTTAGCGTCCGCACACTCGATCTGCTGATCCGATCAGGTGTGGGGGGCGTACTTAAGCCGGCCCGTCCACCATGCCAGCTAGACACGAGGAACGCCTGCACGAGTTCTTGGAATAGTTGTATGGTAAGCCTAACTACTTTCCACTCCTCAGCATCATCCCACTTATTTTTCCCCCTTCTCCCTTAAATCAGTCTCTATTTATCCCAATTCAGGAAGCAACAACTCCCTGCTACTGACCAATTCCCACTTGTATTTCCCATATGGGTGAAGAGCTTCTGTCTCTGACACTCACATCTACCTCAATAACCTTCTAGGTAAGCCTTCTTTTTAATTATTACCCCTACCCCATATATCAGTTATGGTATGACCTTTTCCCAATGGTAAAACAGTACCTGTCCTTAATCTTTTATCATTTATTTTCTAGATAACCATCTACAACTCCCATTCTGAGTACTTTCTTCCAAAGCTTTTCAGGCGTCTCCCTTCATAACTAACTTGTTTTTAAATTGTAAGTTTCTGCGGCTTTGATGCCCTATCTATTTGATGTGGTGTATATTCCACTCATTTGTAAAATATGTGCGTTATATATATTTTTTAGCTCTTTCTCTCTCCTACACACAATCTTTAATCAGCATTATATTTGATTGCCAGGTCATTTGTATGCCCCCTGCAGTCATAGATACGGTGCAGCCTGATCTGCCTTCAGCTGGGGTGCTCCTTGCCGGGCCTCACCCCGTTTGTCTGGTTTTCAGGTAGGTTCTTGAGTGTGGGGGCACACATGGCCACCCTCTTCTGGGACACAGTTCAGCCACGTATCCCAATCTCCATTACATGTTCCCCCACAATTGTCCTTCCTTTTGTTCATCTTTTTACTTTGGTTTTTTGTATTTCTGTGCATAGATCCTCATTGCTGTAACAGGCTCACATCATTCCCTGAAGAAGCCAATGTCTTGGCGAAACATATAGGAACTGAGCTTCTGTTTTCAAAGCCATCTCTACCAGGCCCACTCCACCGCATGTGACTTTGTATAAATTATGTGTGAACTGCATCTATGATTTTATCTACCTATGTCCTTTTTGTATGTGCTGAAATTTGTTAAATAAAGTATTTTTGGAATTTTACCCGAAATATCCTATTTCCATATTCGTCTCTGGCACCGCTATAATCCCCCTTCTATTCCCTCAATCATTCAAAAATAAATAATAATAAAAATATAAATAATAAATATTAAAAATAAATAACAAAATAAAAATAAAAATGAGATGAAAATAAAAAATAAAATAATATAAAAATAAAACTCAAAATAAATATAAAAATAAATATAAAAATAAAAAAGAAGAAAATAAAAATAATAATAAGAATAAAAAAAATGTAAATGAAAAATCGAAAACAATTAAATAAATAAAGAAGTCAATGTCACAATAAAAAAATATATAAGATGTATACAGACTCTTCTAGAAATTGTAAACAAAGCAATTTAGATCCCATTCGATATTCAACCCAAGGGGGCTCATCGTTTTGAGATGATGGATCCACTGGGTCTCATTGCGAGAAATGGCTCGCATGAGATTACCACCTCTCCAGTGTCCCTCAACTCTATCTATACCACAGAAGGTAAGGCCACTAAGGTCCCTTCCGTGGAATAGTCTAAAATTGTTGGACAAGCTGTGGTGCTTATAACCCTTTTTGATCCTATTAATATGTTCCCTTAATCTGACTCTCAGTGCTCTGGTAGTCCTCCCCATGTACTGTAGCCTACATGGGCAGGACAAAAGGTACGTGACATGGGTGGTGCCACACGTAATGAATTTGTTAATTTTAAAGGACACACCATAGGACCGGGCTGTGAACTCAGTGGTTTTCCTCACCTTATGTTTGGATGTTTTGCACATTACACATCTCCCACAGCTAAAAAAAACGACCTGGTTCAAAAAAGTACATGTCTTTTTCAGAAGATCAACAACATTAGGTGCCAATTTCAACCGTAAGGTAGGGGGTTTGGTATAAATGAACTGAGGTTTGCTGGGTAGAATTTTGGATAGATCATTGTCTTTTAGCAAAAGATGCCAATATTTACAAATGATTTTTTCCACTTGTCTATGTTTGCGGGTATAGCCAGTCATAAAAGCGATACCGAAATCCCTCTCTATGACCGCCTTTTTCTTGAACAGATTGTCTCAGTTCAAACTTCTTACTACTGATAAGGTTTTATTTAACTTATGTGGGGTGTATCCTTTTTCCACGAATCTGTCAAACAAAACTTTAGCCTGTATGTCAAAATCCTCGATTCTGGTTCAATTGCGCCTAACTCTCATGAATTGGCTCTTAGGGATAGAACTGAGCCATCGAGGATGGTGGCAACTCTCCAAAGGGATATAACCATTTCTGCCCACCTCCTTAAAGTAGGTTTTGGTGGACAGTTGATGGTTATTTTTGAAGACTACTAAGTCTAAGAAGTTGATACTGTGATAGTCAGAAACTGCTGAGAAGGAGATTCCATAATTAGTCTCAACAATTTTTGAAAAAAACTGTAAAAACGACTCATTTGATCCTGCCCAAATAATGATAATGTCATCGATATAACGCTTATAAAACTTAAGCTGAAGTATATTTGCACCAAAAATGGCATCTTTTTCCCAGTAACTTGTGAACAAATTAGCCACTGAAGGGGCATATTTTGCCCCCGTGGCTACCCCTTTTTTCTGCCTGAAGTACTGTTTGTCGTGCCAGAAAAAATTGTGACTCATAGCCAAATCCAGGGCAAGAACAAGAAAATCCTTTTGTTTGTTTTTCATTTTAGTATTATTCAAAGCCCATACCACAGCTTTAACAGCATGTTTTTGGTGGATGGTGTACAAAGAATTGACATCAATACTGGCCAATATATGTCCCTCATCTACCTCTGCATGCTGTAATAGTTCCATAAGGTTCTTACTGTCCTTGAGGTAGGCTGGACAACTCTGTGCCAGTGGCTGGAGGAAATGGTCCAGATATTCACCAATTCTGGCAAACAGAGAGTCTACCCCACTCACAATGGGTCTACCAGGTGGTTTGGCCGGATTCTTTTGAATTTTGGGTAATTGGTAAATAACTGGCACCCGTGGAGCATCGAGCACCAGGTATCTAGCCTCTTTTTTAGTGACAATACCTTCATCCTGGGCACTTTTAACCAGATGTCTCAGCTTAGCTTTGAACTTATTGGTTGGATTACCCCCCTATTTTTCATACGTTTCAGCATCATGGACCAGTCTGTTGAGTTCTGCTAGATAGTCAGATTTATTGAGGATAACAAGACCCCTCCCCTTTGTCAGCATTTTTGATGACAATCTGTTTGTTTTTTTCAAGGGATCTAATACCCCTTTCAATGTCTGCTTTCCGCCTACTGGGTTTGATGGATAGACCCTCTAGGTCTTGTTGGACCAGAGATCTAAAAACATCCAAAAAATGGCTATTAGGATTTCTAGGATTAAACACCGAATTGTTCCTCAAATTGGTGTGACTGTAATCCTGTCCTGTATGAGGTGTGACTCTACTATAGTGTTTCTTGATATTGACTTTCCTCATGAAATTCTGAAAATCAATAAAAGTGTCGAACTTATTAAGATCCTTATCAGGGGCAAATTTAAGACCCAACTCTAAAACTTTTAACTCATCCAAAGTAAAGGTGGCATCACTTGAATTAAAGATACCCTGCATTAGGTCTCTCTCTTTCTTTTTCCTTTTGCCTCCTCTGCAGCCTCTCCATGTGCTACGCTTGGTTCTCCCCCGTGAGGTCTCGGAGGTGCCATGGGATACCAAGGTTTCCACTCCCCTCCTCCATTCACCTGAGGATGTTGACCTGTCCCCCTCGCTCTGGGATGTGTGGATTCCCTCCCCCTCCCTGGGGGCCCACCATACCCCCTTTTTTGAAAATCCCCCCTATAATTAGCTCCAGGGTGTCCTCTCTGTGCTCTCAAAGATGGACGACCTCTGGATTGAGGCGGAGCCCAACTTGGGCTGTTCCAACCTCGATTATTAGCACAATCTTGCTGATAAAAAGCATCAGAAACATAGTGTTCTTCCTGTTGAAGGGGTTCATACCGATTATATATGGGGACTCCATAAGAATTATGATCAACATGGGGTCTGGTATTGCTGTTACCCTGTTGAAAAGACTGAGGAGTTGGCCCACTGTGAGAGGTATAAGGTGTTATAAGGACAGTATCACTATCGTCCATTGAGGTCAGAGGTGTGACCTCTTCAGTCAATATGGCATTCTGCCATTTGTAACCCTTATTAGCTTTGTAGTATCTCTCACATATTTTTTCATTTTTTTCTTTTGGGGTTCTTTGTCAACTTTACCAACAAATTCCTGTAAATGTTTCATCTTTCCTTGAATTCTGCTGACCCTTTAAAAGATGCTCATTTAGCCTTGACGGCATTAATATTAGCCTCTAGATTTTTTAATTTCTTATCTTTCCGTTAGATCAAAAGTTCTAATAATTTCTTTTCAGTAAGATTGAAAAAACAAAACCACTCATCTTCTAATTCCTTCCCAATCATACCGTCGTTGGGAGCTACATCCCATCTTAGTCTCCTGGGGGTAATGCTATCCTTGACATATTTGGTCAAAGTGAACACATCCCACCAGGTCCTAATTTGCTTATCTAAAGCATTTTTTAAAACCTTGAAATCATGGTTAAGATTGGAGCTGACATTAGCACATGAAAAAAATTCATCAGGATTAACCACTTGCTTACTGGGCACTTAAACCCCCTTCCTGTCCAGACCAATTTTCAGCTTTTAGCGCTGTCGCATTTTGAATGACAATTGCGCGGTCATACAACACTGTACTCAAATGAAATTTTTATAATTTTTTCCCCACAAATAGAGCTTTCTTTTGGTGGTATTTGATCACCTCTGCGGTTTTTATTTTTTGTTAAAAAAATTTAAAAAGACCGAATAAAAAAAAATTTTTTATTTTTTTTATATTTTTTTATAAAATTTTGCAAACAGGTAAATTTTCTCCTTCATTGATGTACGCTGATGAGGCGGCACTGATGGGCACCAATAGGTGGTAGTGATGGGCACTGATGGGTGGCAGTGATGGGCACTGATGGGTGGCAATAATGGGCACTGATTGCTTACACTGATGGCAGCACTGCTAGGTGGCACTGATTGGCACCACTGGTGGGCATTGATAGGTGGCACTTGTGGGCATTGATAGGTGGCACTGCTGGGCACTGTGGGCACTGGCAGGTGGCAATGGCAGGTGGCGCTGGCAGGCACAGATGAGGTATATGTGCCTCCTTCCTCTTTGGGACCGATGTCCCTTTAACATAAGCCGGTGATCGGCTTTTTTTTCTCCTCATGCTGTCAGCGTGAGGAGCAAAAAAAATACTACCAAGCTTTTGTTTACATCATGTGATCAGCTGTCATTGTCATTGGACTTACTCGGATCTGTGATCATCCAAGTCTCCATGACTCGGTGATCACAGCATGTGCACCGCTCCCCCTGCAGGGTGCGCACGGTGCGCGTGCACAGGGGAGGATGTCCTATGATGGCCTCCCGGAAATTGAGGTCTGCGCTGTGGCCGTCATTCGGCTATGGCCCGGACCTCAAGTGGTTAATAACTCTATTAGTGACAAAATTACATATATCCATAGCTGCTGAGTGCATTCAAATCTGAGAAAAAAATTTGAAAATATATGAACTAAATATATGTGCTGGCGCTAATGGTGTATCAAAAAATATATAAAATACAAAATACAGCTGCTATACACAAAGTGCTAATCACTTGGGAAACATATGAATATAAATATAGCGCTCGCAAACACAATGGGTGAAAATACAATAGATGAAAAAGAAAGTCCAAATAAAGTGACTAAAGGTGCTCCAATCCAAAGTGAAGGAAATATAAGGTGCTTCAGAAATATTCAGGTGTGCAACACCCCCCTCATGTATCTCAACTCACCAGATCAGAACGACCCCCCAGCTTTTCAGTTTGGTGGGTCACTTAAAGCTTGGTAAAGATATCCTGGGATGGTGGATATGGTGATAGGTCATCAGGTCCAGAATTCCTTTATGAAGCTTCTCAGCCAGAAAAGACAGGTACCCAGAAGTAAAAAAAAAAGAAGGGAACTGATAGTGAAGTACCATTAAAAAGGTCTTATTGTAAAAGGGAGTGGGTACTTAGAAAAGTAAGATCAAACAAGCCTCAAACATGGAGCTGTGAGTGTAAAAACGCCGTTCCTGGTGTGCATTCCACAGGACCGGAAGTGACATCAGTGATACCGGAAATAGCATCATTGTTTCGCCCTCCCACAGGGCGTCATCAAGGACCTAATTTCCGGCTAGCTGAGCCATCTTAAATAGAGGGAGGAGGAGAAACGCCCCTACAAGGACCAATCAAATTTGGCATAGCGGCCATTTTGTTGGTGGGACAAAACCATCGCTCCTAGGGATAGAGCACAATCCATAGGAGAGACAAAAATGCTATTTTGTTGGTTTGATTAAATCAAACAAATACTTCCAAGGAATCGTTAGACGTCAGTTCAGGCTAAATAGTGGAACTATTGACAAAATACCTTTATACAAAAAAAGTTAATAAAAAAGAAAAAAAGAAAAAAAGGGGAATAAAAATAACAATAAAAATAAATAATAAAATAAAAATGAGATGAAAATAAAAAATAAATATAAAAATAAAACTCTAAATAAATATAAAAATAAAACTCAAAATACATATAAAAATAAATATAAAAATAAAAAAGAAGAAAATAAAAATAAGAATAAGAATAAAAAAAATGTAAATCAAAAATCAAAAACAATTAAATAAATAAAGAAGTCAATGTCACAATAAAAAATAATGTCACATTAAAAAATATATAGAATATATAAAGACTCTTCTAGAAATTGGACAGGAAGCAATTTAGATGCAATTCGATATTTAACCCCAGGGGGCTCATTGCGAGAAATGGCTCGCTTGAGATTACCACCTCTCCAGTGTCCCTCAACTCTATCTATACCACAGAAGGTAAGGCCACTAGGGTCCCTTCCATGGAAAAATTTAAAATGGTTGGACAAGCTGTGGTGCTTATAACCCTTTTTGATCCTACTAACATGTTTCATTAACCACTTCAATACCAGGCACTTAGACACCTTCCCGCCCAGGCCAATTTTCAGCTTTCAGCACTGTCGCAATTTGAATGACAATTGCGCGGTCATGCAATACTGTATCCAAACAAATTTTTTATCATTTTGTTCCCACAAATAGAGCTTTCTTTTGGTGGTATTTGATCACCTCTGTGGTTTTTATTTTTTGCGCAACAAAATTTTCTGTTAAAAATTTTTGTAAATAAGTACGTTTTCTTCTTCAATGACGGGCACTGATATGGCTGCACTGATGGGCACTGATACGGCGGCACTGATGGGCACCGATGAGGTGGCACCAATGAGGTGGCACTGATGAGGTGGCACTGACGGGCACTGATGATGGGCACTGATAGGCGGCACTAATGGGCACTGATAGGTGGCACTGGTATGCGGCACTGATTGGCACTTATAGGCGGCACTGATGGGCACTCGTAAGTGGCATTGATGGGCACTTGTAGGTGGCATTGATGGGTAGTTATGGGTGGCACTGATAGTTGGCACAGATGGGCACTGATAGGTGGGCACTGATGGGCACAGATGGGCACTGACAGGTGCCACCGATGGACACTGATGGGTAGCACTGATGACACTGATTGTTTGCAGTTATGCCCCTAAGGGTGGCATTGCTGGGCATCACTGCAACATAATGGTGCCAATCAGTGCCCATTTGTGGGCACTGATTGGCACAGATTGGGCACTGACTGGACACATGTGGTTGGCCATGGGGTACATACCTGGCCATCCACATGTTGCCCCTTCCCTGGTGGTCCTAGTGGCAATCCCTGGTGGTCCAGTGTGGTGATCTGAGGGGGGGCTGCGCTGATAAACAATCAGCACAGACCCCCCTGCCAGGGGAGCTACTGATCGGCTCTCCTCTACTCGCGTCTGTCAGACGCGAGTGAGGAACAGCCGATCAATGACTCTTCCTATTGACATCGTGATCAGCTGTGATTTGACACGGCTAATCACGTGGTAAAGAGCCTCCGCCGGAGGCTCTTTACCAAGATTGGTGTAGCGGTGTGTCAGAGTGACACACCGGTCCACCGATCGCCGCGATGCGTGCCCCCGCGGGTGCACGGCGGCATGTTATCCTGCTGGACGTCATATGATGCCCAGTCAGGATAACTGAACCACCGCCCGGCCGTCATCTGCTATGGGCCGGGCGGGAAGTGGTTAATCTGACTCCCAATGCTCTGGTGGTCCTCCCCACACACTGTAGCCAGTTATTTACCAATTACCCAAAATTCACAAGAATCTGGCCAAACCACCGGGTAGACCCATTGTGAGTGGGGTAGACTGTTTGCCAGAATTGGTGAATATCTGAACCATTTCCTCCAGCCACTGGAAAAACAAACAAAAGGATTTTCTTGTTCATGCACCTGGATTTGGCTATGAGTCACAATTTTTTTCTGGCACAACAAACAGTACTCCAGGCAGAAAAAAGGGGTAGCCATGGGGGCAACATATGCCCCTTCAGTGGCTAATTTGTTCATGAGTTACTGGGAAAAAGATGCCATTTTTGGTGCAAATATACCTCAGCTTAAGTTTTATAAGCGTTATATCGATGACATTATCATTATTTGGGCAGGATCAAATGAGTCGTTTTTACAGTTTTTGTCAAAAATTGGTGAGAATAATTATGGAATCTCTTTCTTAGCAGTTTCTGAATATCACAGTATCAACTTCTAATGCCCCGTACACACGGTCGGATTTTCCGATAGAAAATGTCCGATCGGAGCGTGTTATCGGAAATTCCGACTGTGTGTGGGCTCCATCGGACATTTTCCATCGGATTTTCCGACACACAAAGTTTGAGAGCAGGCTATAAAATTTTCCGACAACAAAATCCGATCGTGTCAATTCCGACCGTGTGTGGCCTGTTCCGATGCACAAAGTGCCACGCATGCTCAGAAGAAATTCCGAGACGGAACAGCTCGGTCTGGTAAACTTAGCATTCGCAATGGATACAACACTTTCATCACGGTGCAATGTTAAAAATGATTTAATACAGCGCACTCTCTTCTTCTTTATAATGTGAGAAGAATGAAGTAGTTTTGCTGCTCATATTCACAGACTTCTCACAAACTTCTTTCTTTATTATGTATTGGGATTCCCTTAATATATTTTGATTTGTCACATCTGACCAAAATATTTTTGTGTTTTTTTTTTTTTTAAAGGCAGATTTTTTTTTTTTTTAGGTTTGTATTTTTTTTAGGCTGATCTTTGTTTTATTTTAGTTTTAGTTTTACTCCAGAATATTTTTGTGTGTGTTTTGTGTGTCAAGTTACCACAACACCATTGATATCTTATATTATTTAATCTCAAGGAGATTGTTTGGTGTTGTTGTCTCTTGTTAATTTCACATTGTACTTTAGAAATGTACCTGAATCCTCACAAACAAACTGTCCTTTTTGAAGGAAAACACACATAGGAGAGTATAATTGAAACCAAAAATCCTTTATTAAGGGCTCAGAACCAAACAAAGAGGGAGGCAACGCTGGAGAAACAGCAGAAATTACCGAAGCCTTGGACCCCCAGGGCAGACATCAATTCTTTAACATCAAAATTGGTGGCCTGAGGAGTCCATATGTAAGGGAGTGCAGTCTGGTCCAGAAGTCCCAGAGATCCGGAAAGCAGCAGATGACATCTGTGTCCCCAGGCTGTGGTACCACAAGAGGCTGCATCTTTTGCCAGACCAGACTGGATCCAGGGTCATCACTTTGTAGTCTTTTTTCTACGCTTCCTTCCTGGCTGTGGCTCTGCTGTTGGAGATGTGGCAGGAGGAGGAGTAGGACGTGGAGGAGGAGGAGGACTAGTATGACCTGGAGGAAGAGGAGGAGGAGAAGTAGAAGGACCTGGAGGAGGAGGACCATGTGTGAGGTCACAAATGTGGGTAGCAGATGTTATTTGGCCCCTCAACCCCTTATTGAGAGCTTCCAAAATTAATGACTCACACATGAGTTGTTGGCCCTCCTCCATCCACTGCATTTTACAGGCAATTATGCCAGCAAAGTCCTTCTCCACAGTGTGGGGGGCTGTCAGGGCCTCTGTAGCCTTCCAAAAGAGGCCTATGGCAGCCTCCTCCAGGGTACTCCTCTTCCTGCCACTTTCTCTTTGCGGGTGTAGGGGAGGGACCTGGATATCAGGCAGCCTGCTCGGCCCGGCCACCTCCTGGCTGAGACTTTCCTGTGTATGAAAAAGGGACATGGTTTTAGTTTCTGCATCATCAATCCCAATCATAAATTAGTACTCCTAACTAACATCTAGTTAACATCATTGATTGGACAACCTGAAATATTTAGAGGAATGCTATACCTGGCTCAAGCTGGGCTCCTCCACATGTTGCTGCCTGGAAGGCCCAGGTTGGGCGTCAGAAGCCTCAGCTGGGGGGGAAGGAAGACTGGAGAGTGATGACCTGGGTTCAGTCTGACCTGCCAGAAAATGCAGCCTGTCATAGTACCACATCCTGGGGACATAGATGTCATCTGCTGCTCCGGATCTCTGGGAATCCTGGACCTTCTTGTGCTCCCTTAGATAAGTGCTCCTCAGGCCACCAATTAGGATCTTCAAATAGGTCATGTCTGCCGTGGGGATCACCGTCTTCACAAATTCCAGCAATTGATCCAGGGCTGCCTTCCTCTTTGTTTGGTTCTTATAATGTGGGTGGTTTATCTCCCAAAGACAAGGCAGCTCCCTGAACATATCTATGAAGATTGCCATAAAGTCGGTATCTTTCAAGATATCCATTTTCACTGCAAGACACAACACAAGACAAACCCTGTCAGGCAAAACTCTCCTAATCTAGTTACAATATAGGCCTCAATCTAGAAGCAGTATAGGCCCAAGTTTGGCTCTTACCTTTGTTATCACGATCGGCGCCTCCGATACTCCTTCCTCCGCTCACAGATCGTATGTACTACGCACGCGTGTTACACTTTATACACACTGCGCATGCGTGTAACTCCACCCGCCCCTGATGTTCTTTCTAGTTTATTCCCCGCCCCTTTTCGTTCGGCGAAGTGGGTGAAGAGCACATGGCGAAGTCAGAGCAGGTGCATGCTAATTATAGCAACGAGGAGGAGGAGGAAAGCCCAGATCCGGAAACGTCCCGATCCAGAAGGAGACGATTTAAGGCATCAAATATGTCCTTTGGTGAGATGTTGGAGATGGTCGACATCCTGAAGAAGGCTGACTATGATGGAAAGTATGGACCTTACCCCAACCCCAATATCAGAAAGGCCAAGATCATGGCGAAAGTGGTCAAAAGTCTGCACCGGAATTTTGGGGTACGATGATCGAAAGATCAGCTCAGGAAGCGATGGTCGGACCTGAAATTAAGAGAGCCCGAGCAGTACAGAAAGATCCGGAGAGTGCTGCAAAAAAGTAAGTAGTTGTGCTGTGTTCCTATTCTTTTTGTCTTTATTACGTTCGTGCTGCTCCATGTGCTTTTCTTAAGTGTTGTACAGTTTAAAATGGCAACTTTCATGTTCATGGGCACATTATTCGTTCGTATCAAACATTTTTCGTTCGGCCTATAAAACACCATTGTTTAGGCCATATGCATTTGCCCACATTTTTTAGGGCCTACTTGTATGAAAAATATTTGGTTGTGTAGATGGGTTTGTTACTAGAATGAAATGCAAACTAGATTCTGTGTAAGGAGAGGACACTCAGCAGCTGTTTTCACATCTGGACGCTGGAGCACTAGTGTGGGACACCATTTTTATTAGGGGGCCCACACAGGTGCTCCAGTGTATACTATCGGGGGGTCTGCATCTGTGAAGCTTGTACAAAACAGGTAAAGTCTTGAAGCTTGACAATGGACAATAAAAATTCTACATCTTGGAACTCTGCAAAAATAGACAATTGTACACCACTTCCAAGCAATGTTTCATCTTTATATTTCGGCCATTAAATATCTGTGTGCTAATTATACCATTTTTGTTTTACATAGGGGAGAAAAGACTCGGAGAACACCCCTCATCCCAGGAGACCAGAGACCCCCCACCTCGGGAAGAAGGGGAAATACTCCCAACCCAGGAAGAGCAGGAGGAGGAAGAAGACGTGGTGGAAATTGGCACCACAACAGGTGAGTGTCTGCGACCACAGGCTCAGGTAAGAGATGGATGCTGGCATATTTATAATACCTGTTTTTTTGTGGTTTTCTCTCTTTTTAGGTGATCGTGATGTTGTAGATCCAGGGCATTTCACCTCGGAAAGTGCACAGATCCTGATTGGGGAGATCATGGGGTGTAATTTAGCTTTGGAAAACATCAAGAAAAACATCAATGATGTTATTCAAAAAAATAATAACACCATTGATGTTTTGGGGAGAGTTTAAAACCCCTCCAAATCCCTGTTTTTTTGTGTGCTACAATGTTAAAAATGTTTTAGCGATTTTTAGAAAAGCCAAATTTTGAGGATGCACACAGTGTATCAACATGTGCTATCTGCCGTCACAGGAGATCAATGGACGCGTTTTAGGAGTGCAACCCTTTCCTCAATAATAAAGTAGCTGAGAGGAAGGGGTTGCTCCCCCAAAACACGTCCCTTGATCCCCCGTGATGGCAGCTAGCACATGTTGATATTCGTAAATTGGTGTGCATCTTCAAAATTTGGCTTTTCCAGTGGTGACTTCACCCCATCTGAACGCAATATCAAACACAGTTCCTAAATACTCATGTCTGATATTGCCTTCAAGTTTTACCATATGTGAACTTTGTAAGTTCAAGATTTGTGTCTTTCTTGTTGTTTTGAAACATGCCTGTTTTATCTTAAATGGACATTTCTATTTTTGATAATGCCACCCCAAAAATTGTTATACAACAAACATGTTGGTTTGTTTTAAAAACCTTTTCTAAATGCACATGTGATTGTGCAGGTATTAAAAAGATTGTTAATCAAGAATTTGTGGATTATTGTCTCAACGCTACAACACTTTTGTGGTGATGTAATTGCTGCTTTCTGTGACAATGGGTGTTATTTCCTAAGGGCAAATCCACTTTGCACTACAAGTGCAGTTTCAGTGCATTTTCAAGTGCACTTGTAGTGCAAAGTGTATTTGCCTTTAGTAAATAACACCCAACAGTGCTTTGTATAAGGTTACACAATCACGCCATTTTCAGGACTCACCACATTTCGGTCAGGGTCAGCTAAAACAAACACAAGCAGTAAATGTCACCAAAGATTTGCTTTTTTTTTATTTGATCAAGGTTTCACAAATTGTCTGGCATATTGATGGCCCCCCTACCCGCAAAGAACTCAAGGTATCTTAGCCGGACATCACGGGCACTCAGGGAGGGAAGGCCAGGACGGCCACTTTCAAGCGCCGTCAGGGTTGTTTCAGTTATAATTCTGGCCTCAGGCCCAACTGAGCCAGCATAGTTGGCAGAATGTTGCTGTAAAAAGTTATGTAGAACACAGCACGCCAGGATTATATGATTCAGTTTATACTCCGCCATATGGATGGGTGTAAGAAATAGGCGGAACCGGCTGGCCATGATTCCAAATGTGTTCTCCACCACTCTTCTGGCTCTGGCCAGCCGGTAATTAAAAACCCTCTGTTCCGGGGTGAGGGTCCTCATCGGGAATGGCCGCATAAGATGGTCCCCCAGCGCAAATGCTTCATCCGCAACGAAGACGAATGGGAGTCCTTCCACATTCTCTTCTGGAGGTGGCAAGTCCAAGCTGCCATTCTGGAGATGCCTGTAAAGCTCCGTCTGGGCGATGACTCCACCATCGGACATCCGGCCATTCTTCCCCACGTCCACATACAGGAACTTGTAATTAGCTGACACCACCGCCAACATCACAATACTATTGAACCCCTTGTAATTATAATAGTACGACCCCGAGTTGGGTGATGGGACGATGTGGACGTGTTTCCCATCAATTGCCCCTCCGCAGTTAGGAAAGTCCCACCGCTGGGCAAAGTGGGAGGCCACAGTCTGCCATTCCTGTGGCGTGGAAGGAAACTGTGGAGGAAACAAAAAAATTAGTCTTTTTGCACATTAAAACATGGAAAGCAGATTAGACACAAACATTCTTGGCCAACATCAAGATAACATTTATTAATGGGAATTTTTAAACACCAAAGTATAAGGTACACCTATCAGATTCCCCCTCCACCCCCTCTCATGGGCCATTTCTAACATTTTGGGGGGGGACTCTTGGACAGGTAACCCTCTCCACTTCATTGAGAGATGAATGCCTAAATAATGGGTATTACTTGGAACAGCCCCTCCTTAGTTACACTATTGGCAGACCACTGGACAGGTAAGAAGTGTCATAATACAAAGATATAAATACACACTGTACACATTTGAGCACATTTGGACATTCTGCTATTACCTATCAAGATAATAATAGGATACAAAAACTTTAAACAGTACCATTTGAAAGTATACAGGCAGGTCCTTGCACTACATGCTTTGGGGAATTCATCCATAAATCTGACCACAAAAGAGGTGGGTATAGTGTGTATGGGTTTGGCAAAGTCAGCAGATAGATGATTGAGGATAGATAGAGAATTGGGATCAGCTGACTTAGCAGTTGGGTGGAGGGAGGGTTAAAAATGATTTGGGGACACCACAAAAAAAGCCTCTGGCACTCTGCCTGAATTTAATGCACAAATCAGATTTCTAAACATTTTAGGGGGTGTTTGGGGTAAAGCACTACTATGGAGCTGATAAAATACATTGTTAAGTGACTACATGATGTGAATATAGGGCAGGAGAGCATGCTGGGGAGGTAAGTGAAGGCAAATATGTATGAAGGACAAAAAAAAACAAAACATAAAATTCCAACATGCATGAGGACAAAGGGGACATTCACAGCATATTTCAATCATGGTAATTAGGGAATGAGGAAAGAAATACAATACATTAGCAAACATTATATACAATAAAATGTGATATTAAAGGATAAAAATCTTACCTTCATATACTCCTTCTGCAGGACCTGGATGATGGCAGAACAGGTCTCTGGGATAATGATTCCCAGAGCCTGAGGGGAGATGCCTGTCGAGAACTTCAAGTTCTGCAGGCTTCTCCCTGTCGCCAAGTACCGCAGGGTAGCGACGAGCCTCTGCTCCAGAGTGTTGGCTTGCCTCATGCAGGTATCCTGCCTGCTGATATAAGGGGTCAGCGAAGCCAACAAACGGTGAAATACGGAGTCCGTCATCCGGAGAAAGTTCCTGAAATCATCAGGATATTCTCACGGATCTCACGGAGCAAAGGCATGTGACAGAACTGGTCACGCTGAAGCAACCAATTCTTGGTCCATGAACTCCTCCCCACCCTGTTCATGGACTGGACTTGTGTCAAGGTCAGGACCCCAACACCAAGCCCCCGCACAGCACGAACTCTACGAGGAGTAAGTATACGCAACATGGCTAGAAAACGGTCGCCTGCTCAGAACAAAGTAACAGAACGCACTGAAGAACAGCAAGGCCTGTGAAGAGCGACCTGAAAAACAGTAACGAACGAACAAGAACACAATGACACAAAGTCACGCAGAGCTTGCTTGCATGCACTGAAGAGCAGATACAAACCCACAAGCACAAACTGAACCGCAGAAAACAATTTGAAATCCATGAGTCTGAAAAAGCACGAATCGTCTCTCACCAAACTTTTGCTAACACAAGATTAGCAAAAGGAGCCCAAAGGGTGCCGCACTTGGTTCTGAAATGGCCTTTTCTAGTCTCGTCGTACGTGGTTGACGTCACCACGTTCTTGGCAATCGGAAATTCCGACAACTTTGTGCGACCGTGTGTACGCAAAACAAGTTTGAGCCAACATCCGTCGGAAAAAATCCTAGGATTTTGTTGTCGGAATGTCCGATCAATGTCCGACTGTGTGTACGTGGCATTAGACTTAGTAGTCTTCAAAAATAACCATCAACTGTCCAACAAAACCTATTTTAAGGAGGTGGGCAGAAATGGTTATATCCCTTTGGGGAGCTGTCACCATCCTCGATGGCTCAGTTCTATCCCTAAGAGCCAATTCGTGAGAGTTAGGCGCAATTGCGCCAGAATCGAGGATTTTGACATACAGGCTAAAGTTTTGTTTGACAGATTCGTGGAAAGGGATACACCCCACGTTAGTTAAATAAATCTTTATCAGCAGTAAGAAGTTTGAACAGAGACAATCTGTTCAAGAAAAAGGCGGTCACAGAGAGGGATTTCGGTATCGCTTTTATGACTGGCTATACCCGCCAACATAGAAAAGTGGAAAAAATCACTTGTAAATATTGGCATCTTTTGCTAAAAGACTATTATCTATCCAAAATTCTACCCAGCAAACCTCAGTTCATTTATACCAAACCCCCTACCTTACGGTTGAAATAGGCACCTAATGTTGTTGATCTTCTGAAAAAAACATGTACTTTTTTGGACCAGGTCGGTTATTTCAGCTGTGGGAAATGTGTAATGTGCAAAAACATCCAAACATAGGGTGAGGAAAACCACTGAGTTCATAGCCCAGTCCTCTGGTGAGTCCTTTAAAATTAACAAGTTCATCACATGTGGCACCATCCACGTCACATACATTTTGTCCTGCCCATGTGGGCTACAGTATGTGGGGAGGACCACCAGAGCATTGGGAGTCAGATTAAGGGTCAAAAAGGGTTATAAGCACCACAGCTTGTCCAACCATTTTAGACTATTCCGTGTAAGGGACCCTAGTGGTCTTACCTTCTGTGGTATAGATAGAGTTGAGGGACACTGGAGAGGTGGTAATCTCAAGCGAGCCATTTCTCGCAATGAGACCCAGTGGATCCATCATCTCAAAACGATGAGCCCCCTGGGGTTAAATATCGAAATGGATCTAAATTGCTTCCTGTCCAATTTCTAGAAGAATCTGTATACATTTTATATATTTTTAATTGTGACATTCATTTTTTATTGTGACATTGACTTCTTCTGATCCTATTAGTACTACAGGCAGGCAGCTGCAGTATTTACAGTTAGTGTACTGCGTCCTCTGCACAGTGTGCACCTAAAGCTACCTGAAGAAAATTGGTGGTGTTCTTCTGATCCTATTAGTACCACAGGCAGGCAGTTGCAGTATTTACAGTTATTGTACTGTGTCCTCTGCACAGTGTGCACCTAAAGCTACCTGAAGACAATTGCTGTTGTTCTGATCCTATTAATACCACAGGCAGGCAGCTACAGTATTTACAGTTAGTGTACTGTGTCCTCTGCACAGTGTGCACCTAAAGCTACCTGAAGAAAATTGATGGTGTTCTTCTGATCCTATTAGTACCACAGGCAGGCAGCTGCAGTATTTACAGTTAGTGTACTGCGTCCTCTGCACAAAGTGCACCTAAAGCTACCTGAAGACAATTGCTCTTGTTCTGATCCTATTAATACCACAGGCAGGCAGCTACAGTATTTACAGTTAGTGTACTGTGTCCTCTGCACAGTGTGCACCTAAAGCTACCTGAAGAAAATTTGTGGTGTTCTTCTGATCCTATTAGTACCACAGGCAGGCAGCTGCAGTATTTACAGTTAGTGTACTGCATCTTCTGCACAGTGTGCACCTAAAGCTACTTGAAGACAATTGTTGTTGTTCTGATCCTATTAATACCACAAGCAGGCAGCTGCAGTATTTACAGTTAGTGTACTGTGTCCTCTGCACAGTGTGCACCTAAAGCTACCTGAAGACAATTGCTGGTGTTTTTCCATACTAATAATACTACAGGCAGGCAGTTGATTCTGCTAGCTGCAGTTTCAGTATATATATACATCCCAGCTTTGTGCAGCTACATCTCACTACAGGCCATTGGAAGTCCAACAAGGTGAGGCAGACAGTCATAAGCCAATAAAAGAGGGCAAGCAGGCTCTGTGTCTAGAGGCAACAGTGCTGGTCATGGAGACGGTGCACGTGGCCGTGGGACACGCTTGTCCCTTTTTTCGGCAGCTGGCCGTGTTGAGCCGCAACATGCGGAAGACTTGGTAGAGTGGATGACCAAGCTGTCCTCATCCTCCTCATCCTCTCTCACCCAGGCTCAGGGTACTTTGTCTGGCAAAGCAGCTGCCAAAGCGGCCTCTTCCCTCCAGGAGGATGCCCAGCGTTTTGAAGGCTCCGATGATGGTACCCAGCTAGAGGAAGGCAGTAATGTGAGCCCAGACAGAGGGGGTGCCCAAGAAGGACAGCAATCTGGCAGTCATGTTCCACCAGCTGCAGCATACTGCCAGCTTTGCTCCAGTGATGAGGAGGGAGGGGATGATGTGGTTACTGACTCCATGTGGGTGCCTGATAGGAGAGAGGAGGAGGCACATCTCCAACAAGGCAGGATGCCCTCCAGGGGCTAGCTTAAGGGCAGCACACCGACTGCATCACATCACAGAGCTCCGCATGTGCAGGGTGCTGCTGTCTCTGCATGTTATTCCAAAAGTTCTTTGGTGTGGACCTTTTTTGAGATGAGTGCATCAGATCCCACCGCTGCTATTTGCAACATATGTCTCAAGCGTATCTTGCGTGGCCAAAACATCACCCACTAGGGCACCACATGCTTGACCAGACATATGTCGACCTGCCATGCAGTTAGTTGGCAAGCGTACCTAAAAGACCCACACCAAAGAACAAAGCGGACCTCTCTTTGCTCCTCATCAGCTGGGATCTCCAACCCCACTATACCTTCAGTCCTCTCTGAAACCTGCACTGAGAGGAATGAAGGTGTAAAATTAGGTGTGTCACAGCCAAGTACTTGTGGGCAATCAGCTATCAGTACACCAACGTCAGATTGTATCAGGCAAATTTCCCTGCCTCAGCTGCTGCACCACCGAAAGAAGTTAGCTCCCAGCCATCCACATGCCCAGCGGTTGAATGCTAGCTTGCCTAAATTGCTAGCACTTCAACTGCTGCCTTTTCAGTTGGTAGACTCTGCCCCCTTCCGTGAGTTTTGTGGAATGTGTGGTTCCTCAGTGGCAGGTTCCCAAACGCCACTTTTTCTTATGGAAGGTGATTCCGGCTCTCTACCGGCATGTGGAAGGCAATTTCTTGGCCTCGCTGGACAGGGCGGTCAGCGGTAAGGTGCATATTACCGCTAACTCATGGTCCAGCAGGCATGGACAGGGACGTTACCTATCTTTCACCACGCACTGGGTGACTCTTCTGGCAGCTGGGAAGGATGCAGGACAGGGTGCGGTAGTGTTGGAGGTTGTTCTGCCACCACACCTCCAAAATTCTACTAGTGGTGATTCTGCCACACCTCTCTCCTCCACCCCCTTCTCTTCTTCTTCCTCCATGGCCTCTTCCTGTGCTGATTTGTCCTCGGAAACCATGCTCCATAGGCATTCAAGGGGCTATGCAAGCACGCAGGCAAAAAGATGCCATGCGGTGCTTGAGCTGGTGTGCTTAGGGGACAGGAGCCACACTGGGGCAGAGATTCCATCAGCTCTGCAGGGGAAGGTTCAGAGGTGGGTGACGGCACGCCAGCTTAAGGCAGGTATGGTGGTTTGCAACAATGGCACCAACCTCCTCTCCACCCTCCGACAGGGACAGCTGACCCATGTGCCCTGTTTGGCTCATGTCCTTAACTTGGTGGTGCAGCGCTTCTTGGGCAGGTACCCGGGCTTACAGGATGTCCTGAGGCAGGCCAGGAAAGTCTGTGTGCATTTATGCAGGTCATATAATGCCAGTGCTTGGCTGGCTGACCTCCAAATGGAATTTAACCTACCCAAGAACCGCCTAATCTGTGACATGTCCACCAGGTGGAACTTAATGTTGGCCATGCTGCAGCGGCTGCACACGCAGCAGAGGGCCATCAATGAGTACCTATGCGACTATGGCACCAGGACAGGTTCAGGGGACCTTGTTTTTTTTCCCCCACGCCAGTGGGCTATGATCAGGGATGCATGCACTGTCCTGTCACCATTTGAGGAGGCCACGAGGATGGTGAGCAGTGACAGTGCATGCATCAGTGACACTGTCCCTCTTGTCCACCTGTTGGAGCACACCCGGCATGGAATAATGGACAGGGCACTTGAGGCAGAACAGAGGGAGGAAGAGGAGGACTTCCTTACCTCTCAAGGCCCCCTTTATCCAGACAGTGTTCCTGCGTGCCCGCCGATCCCGCAGGAAGAGGAGGAGGATTGTGTCAGCATGGAGGTGGAGCCTGGCACTCAGCATCAGCAGCAATCTTCAAGGGATCATTTACAGTCTGAAGAAAGCCATGGACTTGTATGTGGCTGGGAGAAGGTGGCTGTGGATCATGTCATCCTTAGTGACCCAGAGGACTCTGGACCGACTGCCTCAGCAAAGTGGCCTCCCTGATCCTGCAAAGCCTGCAGAAGGATCCTCGTATTCGTGGTATCACGGAGAGGGATCAGTACTGGCTGGCAACTCTCTTTGATCCACGTTACAAGGGTAAGGTTGCGGACCTTAACTTGCCATCACAGAGGGAGCAGAGGATGAAACATCTTCAGGAGGCCTTGCAGAAAGGTTTGTGCAACGCGTTTCCAGAGCCTGGGAGGTTACAATTTCCTGGTCCTCCTGGATAATGTGTTGCTGAGACTTCGGTCAGTCACAGAAGGAGCGGTGGAGAAGGTGGCCATCTGACCGATGCGTTCAGACAATTTTTTAGTCCACAGCCCCAAGGTCTGATCGGTTCCAGCAACCATCGTCAGCATCTGATTTACACGGTGCAGGATTTCCTAGGGGCAAGATCAGACTTGGACACCTTTCCCACTAAAAATCCTCTGGGTTACTGGGTCTTGAGGATGGATCACTGGCCAGAGATTGCACAGTATACAATTGATCTACTGGCCTGTCCTGCATCCAGCGTTCTTTCGAAATGCACATTCAGTGCTGCTGGAGGCTCTGTAACCGATCACAGGGTGCGCCTGTCCATCGAATCGGTCGATCGGCTGACCTTCATAAAAATGAATCAGTCTTGGATCACCAGCTACCAAGCACCTGATGTAACCGATTGATTTTTTTTAATGCGAGATCCCTTCAAAACTGCCTATGCTGATGCTCAGTCACTATCCTTTATGCTAAGTCACAATCCTCTTCCTCCTCAATTTTCATGCTGATAGCTTGTAAGAACATTTTTGGTTCTGGGCACTGCCACCAGTGCCCAAGGCCCAATTTTTCAGCCCCTGTTTAACAGGGGCGTATAATTACAATTTTTGATGCAATACTTTGTAGCAGGGCTCATTCCTGTGCTCCAACTAGAGTATCTGTGAGGGGTTGCAGTGTTGTGGCACCAGCACCAGTGCCCAAGGCCCAAATTTTCAGCCCCTGTTTAACAGGGGTGTATAATTACAATTTTTGATGCAATACTTTGCAGCAGGGCTCATTCCTGCACTCCAACTATAACATCTGTGATGGGTTGCAGTGTTGTGGCACCAGTGCCCAATTTTTCTGCCCCTGTTCAACAGGGACATGTAATTACAATTCTTGAACTAATATTTCACAGCAGGGCCCATTCCTGCGCCCATCAAGAGTTATGCCCCGTACACACGGTCGGATTTTCTGATGGAAAATGTCCGATCGGAGCGTGTTGTCGGAAATTCCGACCGTGTGTGGGCTCCATCGGACATTTTCCATCGGATTTTCCGACACACAAAGTTTGAGAGCAGGATATAACATTTTCCGACAACAAAATCCATTGTCGGAAATTCCGATCGTGTGTACACAAATCCGACGGACAAAGTGCCACGCATGCTCAGAATAAATAAAGAGATGAAAGCTATTGGCCACTGCCCCGTTTATAGTCCCGACGTACATGTTTTACATCACTGCGTTTAGAACGATCGGATTTTCCGACAACTTTGTGTGACCGTGTGTATGCTAGACAAGTTTGAGCCAACATCCGTCGGAAAAAATCCTAGGATTTTGTTGTCGGAATGTCCGAACAAAGTCCGACCGTGTGTACAGGACATAACCAGTGTTGTGGCAACACCACCACCCCCACCACCAAAGGCCCAATTTTTCTGCCCCTGTTCAACAGGTGCATGTAATTACAATTCTTGATATAATATTTCACAGCAAGGGCCCGTTCCAGCGCCCACCAAGAGTAACTGTGTACAGTGTTGTGGCAACACCAACACCTAAAGCAATTTCTGCAGAGTATATAGGGCAGGCCCCTACTTTCAAACATCCAACTTACAAACGACTCCTACTTGCAAACGGAAGGAGACAACAGGAAGTGAGATGAAATCTACCCCTAGGAAGGGAAATTCTCTCCTGTAAGAGTTAATATGGGAAAAACGTGTCTCCTCTTCACTGATGCTTTATCACCAATCCTTTTTTCATTATAAACCCCAAATTTTCAAAAAACATTTGTCATTGGGACAGAAAGTGAGGTGAAATCTTCTAAAGAGGTGCACAGACAGCAAAACAAATGTTACAGGGGTGATAACCCTTCCCCATGTTTTCCAAAAAGCTTAAAAATAGATTTTTTGGCTGGAGCTACACTTTAAAAATGTACCAGTTCAAAATTACAAACAGATTCTACTTAACAACAAACCTACAGTCCCTGTCTTGTTTGCACCGCCTGTATACTGCTGTTCAGAGTATATAGGGCCTGGGGGCCCCACGCCTTTCCTTTTTTTAATTTGGGTGCGGGGTTCCCCTTAATATCCATACAAGACCCAAAGGTAATGTAATGTTGGGTCCCGGCAATATGGATGAAAATCAGTGAGACAAACGGCACCCATGCCGTTTGTCTCACTGATTTTCATCCATATTGCCGGGACCCGACATTACATTAAAGTCGCAAGCAGTTATAAATTATTTTATTCCTTTAAAAATGTCATTTTGTGCAGGGACTAATCTAAGCACAGGAAACACGTGGCACTTTACAGGCATACTATAGACACCCCCCAGGTACGATATTTAAGCATCATTAAAATCACTGCTCCCGAAAAAACGGCCATTTTTAAAACTTTTTTTTGCATTGATACATGTCCCCTGGGGCAGGACCCGGGTCCCCAAACCCTTCTTAGGACAATAACTTGCATATTAGCCTTTAAAATTAGCACTTTTGATTTTGAACGTTCAAGTCCCATAGACTTTAATGGGGTTCTAAAGTTCGCACAAACTTTCGGTCCGTTCGCAGGTTCTGGTGCGAACCGAACCGGGGGGTGTCCGGCTCATCCCTACTGTACACCTATAAAAAGGTCCTGACAACCACTGATCTCATCTTGAGCCCTCCAGCAGTTACAAAATTGGGCAGTAATCTGTGGTTAGGTGACTGCCCAATTTCTTTTTTATTTTTTAACTAAACTAATTTATTTAAATAATGAATCAAAACAAATTTTTTGGTCCTGCACATGCCTGCACATCCAAAACAAACAAAAAAGTTTATTTTTATTAAATTGAGCCAAAACTTTTATAGTTTGAATTTAACTTAAACCATTTGTGCTTTGTTTCAGAAAAAGTACAGAAAAGCTAAAAGATAACAAATAAAAAAAATAAAAAGACTGCCCAATTTCTGATACTGCTGGAGGACTCAAGATGAGATGACATTATTAGTCCCCTAGTCCCTTCAGTTTCTAAATATGTAGTAACTTTAAGCATATATCGTGCGCAACCAAGAAGATGGTTTGCATAAATCAAAGTTAATTATAAGTTGCGCATACAGTGGTAGTGGGGTATCCTTTAATCATTTTATTGCAAAATATACAGTTTAATTAATAAGCCTTGTGTAAATCCCTTAGGAGAGTGTGCAACTTTTCATATTCATATAGGCACACATATTGTACAAATAGGGCCCTTTTTATTAAGGTTTTCACACACCATCATAAAACTCTATCCCAGGATTCTCACATTTTTCTAATTATTAATATTATGAATAATAGTAATATTATTATACAGGATTTATATAGCAACAACAGAGGGCACAGCAATTTACAAAATAAAAAGACACACTTAACTGTTATGCCGTGTACACACGAGCGGAATGTCCTACAGAAAAAGTCAGACAGGAGATTTTCATTGTATATTCCAGAACCAATTCCTATCGGGAATTTGTATGCTGTTCCGACATACCAAAAATGATGCATGCTCTGAAGCAAGTATGAGGCGGAAGCTATTGGCTACTGGCTATTGAACGTCCATTTTCTAGTCCCGTCGTACGTGTTGTACGTCACCGCGTTCTGGACGGTCGGAATTTGGTGTGACCGTGTGTATGCAAGTGAATAATATAAAATTTAAACTTGCGCTGAATGGTGAAAAAACAGTGAAATAGAAAACTAAAGCAGCTGCCACACACAAAGTGCTACTCACTAGAAAAGTAAAATTATGGAAATGTGGCGCTCGCAAATGTTATTAAAATGTGTGACTAAGTGTAGATGAGTGCAGATGTGAATATATAAAGCAAAAAACATATAAATATATATAAAGCAAAAAACATATAAATAAAGTCCAAATAAATGTGCTGAATGTTCTGATACGCAATGGAAAAAACTTTTGAAGTGCAATGGACCACAGATGCTCCAGGACTTTTCAGGTGCAGAAACGCCACCCCCACATGTGTCCCCACTCACCAAATGGTGATGACACCATTTGGTGTCACTTAAGGCTTATGTGATGGTATCCAGAGAAGATCAGGAGTGGTGTTGTGCACATCAGATCAAAGGATTTCTTGTTGGAATTTCTCAGCAGAATCACGAGACACCAAAAAAGGATAAAAAAATGGAACTAATAATGAAAAGTACCATGTGAAAATGGATTTATTCCATATACAAATGGGTACTTACAAAATAGTTGATAAAAACAGGCATGTAAAGGTTTTAGAGATGGATCCGGACGCTGCTCATGGCGTGCATTCCAGAAACCAGGAAGTGCGTTCCAAGGAGCAGGAAATGATGTCAGTGCCACCGGAAATACGTCAACATGTTTCGCCAACCTACAGGGCATTATCAAAGACCTAATTCCCGGTCCACTGGACCGTCTTAAATAGAGGAAAGGAGGAAACATCCCCCACACAGAGGACTAATCACCATCAACATGGGAACCATGCTGATGATAAAATGAAAAAAGGTCACTCCCACAGGCAGAGCACAGCCGCTGGGAGAGACAGCTTGAGCGGAATTCCGTCGGAACTCCGTTGGAAAAACCTTCAGAGTTTATTCTGACGGGAAAACCGGTCGTGTGTACAGGGCATTACAATACAGTTCAGTACAAGAAGATTAGGAGGGCCCTGCTCATGAAAGCTTACAATCTAAAAGGGAGGGGCAAGTGATACCAAAGGTAATAATTGTGACTAATGAGCTAATGGAAAAATGGGTGAATTGAGCCTGCTCCACGTTTTTGCACTGTCTGGATTTCCTATGTGATCACGTTATCAATTTATTGATGTGCCTGTAAATGTCAGACTTGTAAGTTTTCTACTTTTAAATAAAATTTGCAAGTAAAGGTGTTACGCTATGTGGAGGCCTTTTGTTGATTTTTATGAACTGTGGAGTCCGAGATCTAACTCAGGGGCTGGATGGTGTGGAACACCGTGGTGACAGATCTCCAGTGACTGTTCTTTGGATCATTATTTACCAGTTCCATCCTTTTGCCTGTCTGACTGGCCGTTTGCAATAGAGTTCCAGCACAAAATTAATCAGATGATTGGACTATACAGGGGTGGCTTCAAAGTTGTCCAGTTCTGAAGCCGCTCCGTGCAGCGTGAAGTTGCCCCAAAGTAGTACAGGAACCTTTTTCTAAGTCGAAGCGACTGAACAGTTCTAATAGGAGCGACTCGCTCCTATTAGAACTGTTCCATCGCAATGCATGGAGCGAGACTTTTCAGATGGCTAGGTCGCCTGACAGGTCGCCCCTGTGTAAACCAGCACTAATATTTACTCTGAGTTGATCTTTTGTTTCATTTGACCTTTAACAAATGAACGAATCATGTTGAATTCATTTGTTATTTTCGTTATAATTTCTTTCGTATTAGTTGAAATTCGGATGAATTTCGATTCGTTACGAAACTGATTGCACATGTCTATTTTTTACTAGTAATGGCGGTGATCATCGATTTTTAGCGGGACTGCGATATTGCGGCAGACAGATCGCACACTTTTGACACTTTTTTAGGACCATTAACTTTTGTTCAGCAATCAGTGCTATAAATAGCCACCGATTACTGTATAAATGTCACTGGCGGGGAAAAGGTTAACACGAGGGGGCGATCAAGGGGTTAAGTGTTCCCTAGGGAGGTGTTTCTAACTGTGGGGGGAGTGGACTGACAGGGAGTAGAGAAAGATCGCTGTTCCTGATCACTAGGAACAGCAGGTCTCTCTCTACTTCCCGGAGAGAACGGGGATCTGTCTGTTTACATTGACAGATCCCCATTCTGGCTCTCTGAGGAGCAATCACGGGTCGCCGGTGTTAGGTGGGACCCATGGAGATCTCATTGTGAATTGCACCAATGTTGTTTTTGAAATCATTGATTCCAGTTAGAAAAATATGTGATTTATTGGTAAAGATGAGTAAATGTGAAGTAGATGTGAAAATATTTCTAAATTGCCCCTATAGTATTACGCAAACATATGTGTTGTATATTCTCATATTATGTTTTCTTTTAGTATATGAAAAAGTTTGTTAATGGCACTCCTAATATCATTGTTTCTAAGGCAGTAAATAATTGGATTGACCATTGGAGTTAATACAGTGTATAACAAAGTTTTAAATTTGTTTTCTTCTGACAAATTGCTTGAAGATGGCACTAAATATATTGCTATTAGGGTTCCATAGTAAGTGCATACAACAGCCAGATGAGAACTGCAAGTAGAAAATGCTTTTTTCCTTCTAATAACAGAGGACATCTTTAGGATTGTTATGATTATGCCTGCATAAGATATAATAACAAGTATAAAAGGAGCAAATATAAAGAACATGGACAGCACAAAGTCATAACATAACAATACAAATGTATCTGAAGATGAAATCTTTGCCACTGGACCAATATCACAGATGAAATGGTCAATGATATTGGAGTCACAAAACTGCAACTGGTACATCATAATTATTTCACATGTTATCAATGTAAAGGCCACTAACCAAGATAAACAGACAAGATGGAGGCAATTTTTCATATTCATTATTGCGACATAACTTAAGGGCTTGCAAATGGCCAGATATCGGTCAAATGACATTATAGTAAGAAGAAAAGACTGTGCAAATCCCGAAAAACAAAGGAGATAATACTGAAATATACAATAAGATACAGATATGGTTTCCCTTTCTCTTATTATACCATATAGCAGGGGAGCCACAGCATTTGTGGTGGCCAGAACATCAGCAATAGCTAAATTTTTTAAGAAAAAGTACATGGGACGCTTAAGATGGTGACTAACTGAAACCAGTAGGACAATAAAAACATTTTCACTTAAAACTGCAGTGTAGAGAACAAGGAAAAAAGCAAACATCAAATTCCTGAAGTCATTAAAGCTGCTTATTCCAAGAAGCACAAATTCAGCAAAATTGGTCTCATTGTTCTGGCACATGCTTTTTTATAAGTGAGTGTTCTTCTTGACCTGTAGAAACAGAAAAGTATGTGAAATTCTTAAGTTTTTATGAAGTGGTTTATTTTTAAGTGTAACATATAAAATACAAACATGAAATATGTCCTATTTTACCTTCACCAAATGCTTCCTTAAAAGGGAAACTGAAATAGCAAAAGCTGAGTCTTCCAGTTACTGTATATACACTCAGAATAACAATTGGTTCAATAAAAAAAAAAAAAAATCACAGTATTTTTACTAGAAATTAGGTTTATTTTGGCATTACAATGGGTTCAATGTGAATACTGTGAGATTGTGATCTGCAGTCCTGAAGAATGTATGTGCAGAGTTGTCCAATAGACTCTTTTTAGACCATAATGCACAGCATGACCTTAATTCTGATTGGGCAATCAACTCATATGCTGTCTTTTTTATTGGGACCTTTAAGCTGCTATCCAAACCATGGAAAACATGCATTTTTGTTTTTTGCTGCAAGGCTTCCCTTTGAAAAATGGGCTTTTGTTTTAGTGGTGGTATTTTGGGGTTTAATTTCTTTTGTGTTTTACTTTTCATTTTTATTTTATGTTAATAGGGGTGTTCAAGTGCAGCATTCACTTGTTACTGACCATCTGTTTTGAAAACTGTCTTTTGTTTGCAGCACACCGCTGCATTGTTTGTAAGCAAAATGCAAGAACACTGTGTGTCACCTCCTTTTATGTCACTTCCATTCACTGCAAACCCCCCCCCCCCAACCTCATAGATGTAATAAAGGTAAGGCATAAACCCGTTGGGCTAATTATTCCTGCTTATAATGTTTGGTTGCTCACCAATTTTACACTGCTGTTTCCTGTGCAATAGCTTATTTTTTTAAGTAAATCTCTGTTTTTCCCTTTGTCTATTTGGGCCTAGTCTTGTTGTTCAAAATAGCCAATTTTACACTGCTGTGTCATCTGCTGTTTCCTAACTCTTGTAGTAAAATACCTGCTTGTACTCTTTTTCTCTAGAATTTTTCCTCATTCAAAATGTTCTGCTGTTGGCCAATTTTACACTGCAGAATGATCTGTGGTATTTTAATTCTTAATGAGGGCTTGATAGAATTTGGCCAGTGGCAGGAGAGTTTTGCATCAGCAAGAGGAGGAACAGTCACAGCTAATTACTCTGCTGGTCAAAGTGTGTCTTTTAACATTTGATGAAAAGGCTACTAAAGGTACATGAAAAAAAGCTTTTTTAATCAAACTGAAATGAATCAGATTGCAACTTGCTGCTGTATGTAAGCCAAGTTAATTGTAAAAGAAGAAAAAAAATCAATTCCACAGCCAAATAAATACTGCCATTGTATGCTGTTGCTGAAAAAGTCATTGAAAAATATACTTATCTGTAACACCATGGCTTTAAGGAATATCCCAAGCATGTTACGTGCCATCAGCCACAGATCCTTTGTAGATGATTAGGACCAGGAGCATATGACCAGCCTTCCACTGGTACAGCTATAAAAAATTAATTGATATGTAATTTTAAGAACCCAGACAAAATGGCAGCAGCACCTCTGCATTACTCACTGATTTAATTACAACAACACTCTACAGAAATTATAGTAAACAGACACAAAAGCAGCAGGCAGCAGCAATAAATAACCAGACTCCATGTGCTAAAAAAAAATACAATTTTACAGATGATTTTGAGCAGATCAAATTGCAGCAAGTAAAGACTTCACTAAGAGGATGTAACAGAAGAAATAGGGAGTCTGCGCTAATGGATGTAATTAGAAGCCTAGGTGGGAAGTATATTCCTAAATTGATAGACTGCTGCCCTCACATACGCTGACTCCACAGGGGGTAGAATGAGCAAAAAAAGTGAAAAAAGAAAAGTGTGTGAGTGTGGCGCTGTCCCAGAGTTGTAAAAGAAATGTCTGCATATATACAATTTTATCCAAAGTGTCACGTGTGTATTCCCTTAAGTGAAATATGTATGGCAGTTATTACCACTCCTATGGGTTAAAGTGACTGGTGATTTAAACATAAGAAGCATAATGAGTGCAATAAATCGCATCCAAGGTGTCTAGTGCTATATTCCCTCAAAAGGAAAAAACGGTATTAACCACTGCTAAGAGCATGAAGAGGTCTGTGTCTAAACACTAGAAAACACAAAGTTGCAATAAATACATCACACGTGACATGCAAAAAAATTCTAAGGTGTCTGGTGCTAAATAAATAAAAATATTAAAATATTGCTCTACAAACGTTGCAAATAACAAAGTGACAAGTGCCCTATAAAAAGGTCACTCTAAAAAGTACTAAACACACGTGCCATGCAAATGGTTCTATGATAATAAACAGTTCATGTGGGTATATGCCCGGTGCACTATAAGTGAAAAAAGGCGTGCATTGTAGGATTCCTCAAAGCACACAACAGGTGTTAATCCAGTGCTGGTGTCTTGCGTTGTGATTGTGCAGAGACTCACCAGCTGTATATCCCCTGCAGGGGTAACGAGTAGTCACAGTATGTGCCACTGTGCAGCAGTACTTGGCAAGACCAGAACCAGGATGATATCATAAAGACATAAGAAGAAAGGATTCCATAGTGTGAAACCGTTTAAAAACACTATTTATTAGGTCAGATAAAAAGGGTACTCACATTGTAGTGGAAAAAATGAGCGGTATACAATGCTTAAAAAGATGTTCCTAAGCGTCAGCTTTGCAGGGAGATGTCAGCAAGGCGTTCAGTCAAAGGCCATGCCCTACATACGTTTCGCCACACGGACTTCTACGGGAGCGTGAGGATCACTAAGAGTTCACTAAGAGGATGACTGGGCTCCTTCTAGGAGGAGATAAAGCAAGAAAAAGCAAAATATAGGCACATAGTGGACCTGGCTGGTCTATGGAATCAGCGGTGGATGAGGGCAAAAAAGCTCACTGATCCAGGACTCATTAGTGGTAAGTAAATTCTGTTTGTCCAAACTTTCTATAAGCAGCTAGTTTGCTCGGAGAGCACACAGGATGCTGGACAAACATGAACTTCCAGACCATACTAATCAACCTCTGGCCAGTTATCCAACATGGGGACCTAGAAGCCTATGGGGTTTCTGTGCATTTTGTCCCTATGTAGTCATCCATCAGCTGCTGTTGAGGGTTGTTGCTAGACTGTGCCCAGTGGGGCCACCATGGTTGAAAGTCTTTACATCAACTCTAAAATGGATTTGTGGAGGAGAAACCACTTCTGGGTGAACAGCCTGGGGGAAGGCCTCAGCTAGATAAACTCTTTGGATTGCAGAAAAGCACTCTTACCTCTTCCTTCCTGTTCCTCAATACTTCCCTTGTACTAGCAGTCTAAGAAAGTAATAAGACAACAGTTGACCCACTCTTTAATTTTTATGTGGGTGTACCACCATAGGTATAGTATTAGATGAGCAGTCACATCCCACTTCCTTCTGGCTGTTCAAGCCCTCCATAACCAGATAAGACCTTGAGTCCCTGAGAGCTTCCCTAAGCCTGCTGTGCAAGCCCCTAGTCTTTTTCCCTAATTTTCCTCTTTCTTCTCCAGGCACTCATTCGCTACATCTGCATATTGCTCCCTACTGTCCATCCTTTTGTTCACATGCTGGCCTAGTCCTGGGTAAGGATACAGGGGGCCACTCATAAGAAGACATTTTCAGCACTCCCTGTTAATATAGCTCATTCTGGTCCCCTTGGTGTTGTGCTCCTGTTTGCCCAAACTGCTCATACAATGTGTTAGCATGTTACAGATAAGCCAGTGGGGAAACGTTGTGCTGCAGCTGCATCTGTATTGTCATCACAGTGGTGATGGAAGTCCCGCAAAAGTGGCTACAGATACCCCTGCACCAGTAGTTTAGAACATAAGCAAAAAAGGTATGAAGGCAGTCAAAAAAAAGTACACTAATAAAATTAAAATACAATAGAATACAGAAATACATATGAAGAAAACAAATTAAAGTACCTTAAATATACAAAAAAAATCTGTCAGAATAAAGCATCGGGCAGAGTAGATTGAATACCACTTTAATGTCAGTCCTTAAAAGGATTTTTTGGGTCATAATAAGTGTGAAGCCTTGTCACAGGCATTACAAAAGTCAAATCACAGCTCAACAGGAGCTAACAAACGCCATACCTTTACTAATATCTCCCTACTCTCTCTAACATATTTATTTCTCATACCACTAACCTTGTGCTCTTTAAAGGATAATTTCACATTTACAAAAAAACTGTCTATGCAGGTAAAAGGTGCCTATAGAACGTGGCTCCCTTTGAATATGTTCATATATTCTGATGAAGGCAAGTTCCTATTGGATGACCTTCCACAACCGCCCTCACAATCCCATTCTGCCTAGCGAGTTTGCTTCTGTACTACCCCCACCCCACCAGTCTCTATCTCTATCCCTCCTTCCTCCTTTGCTTTCTACTTCCTTATTTCCACTGTTATCTGAACCAAAAAACCTGGGTACCCATCTTCGTGTTCATTTAAATAGTCTTACTGTAGGTACAATAGTAGTGCTACTATTACCTGTACACAGAGGCGGCTCTAGGCTTTGTGAGGCCCTAGGCAAATCTAAGACATGAGGCCCCATTCACGTCCATAATCGGAAAAATAATTCAAGCGATAAAAATTAACTGTATAAATTGCACATATTAAGAGTTTTAAATTCTATGAACTATGAATTCACCGTTTATAGAATTTTCTCTTAACAATCCTTCTTTAATCAAATATATATATTACATATATATTATATATTACACGCATATTTATCCATGGGGCTTGTAGTTTTAAAACAGCTGGAGGGCCGTCTGTTTGAGACCCCTGATTTACATGAAGGTCACATGATACAAGAGACGATCAGAGACTGCAGACATGATACAGGAGATGATCAGAGATTACAGACATGGTACAAGAGATGGTCAGAGACTGCAGACATGATACAGGAGATGATCAGAGATTACAGACATGGTACAAGAGATGGTCAGAGACTGCAGACATGATAAAGGAGATGATCAGAGACTACAGACATAGTACAGGAGATGGTCAGGGACTGCAGACATGATACAGGAGATGGTCAGAGACTGCAGACATGATACAAGAGATGATCAGAGACTGCAGACATGATACAAGAGATGATCAGAGACTGCAGACATGATACAGGAGATGGTCAGAGACTGCAGGCATGATACAAGAGATGGTCAGAGACTGCAGACATAGTACAAGAGATGGTCAGAGACTATGCTGACATACTACAGGAGATGTTTAGAGACTGCAAACATACTACAGGAGATGATCAGAGACTGCAGACATAGTACAGGAGATGATCAGAGACTGCAGACATAGTACAGGAGATGATCAGAGACTGCAGACGTGATACAGGAGATGGTCAGAGACTGTGCTGACATACTACAGGAGATGATCAGAGACTGCAGACATACTACAGGAGATGATCAGAGACTGCAGACATAGTACAAGAGATGATCAGAGACTGCAGACATAGTACAGGAGATGATCAGAGACTGCAGACGTGATACAGGAGATGGTCAGAGACTGTGCAGAGATGATACAAGAGATGGGCAGAGGCTGCAGACATGATACAAAGATCAGTGGTGGCTGGTGCTCACAATTCTTGGGGGGGGTGCAAACAAACTGAAAAATTCTAAAAAAAACCCCATCAATTGCAGCCAATGTGCCAATCAAATGCAGCCACTGTGACCATCAAATGCAGCCACTGTGACCATCAAATGCAGCCACTGTGCCCATCAAATGCAACCACTGTGCCCATCAAATGCAGCCACTGTGACCATAAATGCAGCCACTGTGCCCATCAAATGCAGCCACTGTGATCATAAATGCAGCCACTGTGCCATCAATTGCAGCCACTGTGCCCATGAAGTGCAGCCACCGTGTCCATCAAGTGCAGCCACTGTGTCCATCAAATGCAACCACTGTGCCCATGAAGTGCACCCACTGTGCCCATGAAGTGCACCCACTGTGCCCATCAAATGCAGCCACTGTTCCATCAAGTGCACCCACTGTGGCATCAAATGCAGCCACTGTCCCCATCAAATGCAGCCACAGTGCCCTCAAATGCAGCCACTGTGCTATCAATTGCAGCCACGGTGCCCATAAAATGCCGACACTGTTCCATCAAGTGCAGCCACTGTGCCCATCGAATGCAGCCACTGTGCCCATCAAATGCAGCCACTGTGCCCATCAAAAGCAGCCACTGTGCCCATCAAAAGCAGCCACTGTGCCCATGAAGTGCAGCCACTATGCCATCAAATACAGCCACTGTGCCCTTAAAAGGGATGCCACCCCCTTTGTGACAGACAGCATCTGTTTGATTGGGGGGAGGATATGTGCTAGGGGGGCTTTGGGAGGGGAGAAGATATGTTCTGGAGGGATAGAGCTGGAATGGGATCGGGGGAATGGATGGAGCCAGAATGGGATCGGGGGATGGATAGAGCTGGGATGGGATCAGGGTGGTAGATGGAGCCGTGAAAGGATTGGGGGGATGGAGGGAGCCAGGATGGGATCGAGGGGATGGAGGGAGCCGGGATGGAATGGGGGGATGGAGGGAGCCGGGATGGGATCGGGGGATGGATGGAGCCAGGATGGGATTGGGGGATGGATGGAGCCGGGATGGATGGAGCCAGGATGGGTTGGGGGAATGGATGGGATCGGGGGAATGGATGGAGCCGTGATGAGATCTGGGGGAATGGATGAATCTAGGATTGGATTGGGGGTTCACCCCAATCCCATCCCGGCTCCATCCATCCCCCCTGATCCAATACGATTCCCATCCCATCCCCCCATACCATCCCAACTCCATCCACCCCCCATACCATCCCAGCTCCATCCACCCCACCCCAATCCAATCCTGGCTCCATCCATCCTCCCGATGGAACCGGGATGAGATCAGGGGGGAATGGATGGAGCCGGGATGGGATTGGGGGAATAGATGGAGCCGGGATGGGATCGGGAGGATGGATGGAGCCAGGATTGGATTGGGGTGGGGTGGATGGAGCTGGGATGGTATGGGGTGGATGGAGTTGGGATGGTATGGGGGGATGGGATGGGAATCGTATTGGATCAGGGGGGATGGATGGAGCCGGGATGGGATTAGGGTGAATGGAGCTGGGAAGGTGTGGGGGATGGATGGAGCTGGGATTGGATCGGGGGGATGGATGGAGCCGGGATGGGATGGATGGGGCCGGGATTATATGGGGGGACGGATGGAGCTGGTATGGGATCGGGGGGATGGATGGAGCCGGGATGGGATTGGGGTGGGGTGGATGGAGCCGGGATGGTATGGGGGATGGATGGAGCTTGGATTGGATCGGGAGATGGATGGACCCGGGATGGGATTGGGGTGGGGTGGATGGAGCCGGGATGGTATGGGGGGATGGATGGTGCTGGGATTGGATCGGGGGATGGATGGAGCCGGGATGGTATTGGGGTGGGATGGATGGAGCCGGGATGGGATTGGGGTGGGGTGGATGGAGCCAGGATTGGATCGGGGGGATGGATGGAGCTGGGATTGGATCGGGGGATGGATGGAGCCAGGATGGGATTGGGGTGGGATAGATGGAGCCGGGATTGAGGTGGGATGGATGGAGCCAGGATGGTATGGTGGATGGATGGATATCCTCTCCCCCAAATCACTCCAAGTGAACTCTTTGCTTGTTCCCCCTCCCTCGCCCTCCTCTTCATGCCCTCCTCCCCTCCAAGACTCACTTTTAGATGACACAGACCTCAGACCAGCGCGCCTCTCAGTACAGTGGTGTGACTCCTTCCCTCCTCCTCCTCCGCGCACAGGAAAACATCACAGCACAGGAGGAGGAGGAGGAGCGGGTTCAGTTCACTTCACTCCACAGTGCACTGTGTGTGTCAGGCAGCTGGGGAGAGATGCCGGCTGCAATGCACAGTGGAGTGGAGCTTGCGGCATGCGGGAGCAGAGACACCCCGCACAAGCCGCAGGCATTGCGGGAATCTGATTTGCCGGGACTCCGGATCGAGAATGCAGGGTGGTCCCGGCGAATCATCAAGGTTGCGGTATGGGCAAATTAGGCGGCCGCGAGGCCCCTTTGGGGGCGAGGCCTAAGGCGACCGCCTAATTTGCCTAATTAGAGAGCCGCCTCTGCCTGTACATCTGGTGATTTGATATTGTATACCTGATGCACTGCACTTATTTTACTTGACTACTTTTCTACTGTTCAGATTTGATATGTTGTATTGGCTACCTCTTGTATCTTGAATAAAAAATTTGAAACAAAAGTGCGTGTAGATAAAAACAGAATGTGCAGCTCTGAATAAAGTTGAATAGTGTCCTTGCTATAGGTGTAGGCCATTTACGTACCTCCTGAAGCCTGACTGAAATACTCCCAGGACATTGCTAGAATGTTAAATAAAAAAATGGATCTACTGGTATGATTGACAGGCAATAAACTGTTACAGGTAGATTCAAACACAGTTGAGTTACCTTTACTAACAGACTGCATCATATACTGTATGCAATTTAAATATTTTGCCTATAGTTACACTTTAAATGTTCTGTCAGGTTTTATGGCTATCCATGACCCCATTGAGAAGATATTTTCTAATTTTTTGTACCTGTGACGCCTTTAAAAGGAATAAGGGGTGTCAGAAATTCTAACCCTTCCTCACTCTACTAAAGATATGTTTTTGTCCAATTCCTGTTGTAAATATTTCTCATCAGTTCCTGTATTATGTGAAGGAAAATCTCACAGGCAGCAATACAAACTGGCAAAGCATTTGTCCTACATGGCCAGTAGGGGCACTGTTGAGAACTAAAGCTAAAAAATGGTAGCTCTCAAATTTTTACTGAGAGCTTACATATATTACATATATTATATTACATATAATAGTAGTATCAATACAAACTTGATAGAGGCTTTAACCCCTACCTGCTCTATCCAAAATACAATAAAAACATTTGTGGAGTTGGGTTTTAAGAAAAGTCAGATTTTTCAGAAAAACAGGGTTGTGAGAAAGTATACTTCTCTATTTTGACACAAATTGCTTTTTTAGTCTTTTTTTTTAATCGTTTTCTTTTATTTATTTTTTGTGTTTGTGCATTTTTGTATTATAGTAGAAATGCAGCCACAGCTTTATTAAGTAGCAAGTGATCATATATTTAAATGCTTTTAAATGAATAGGTATGCATTTAGTTATTACAAACACAAAATAAAAAATGATGCATTCCAAATCTGCAAATATGAATTTGAATCTCTCTAAAATGCTATATGTAGTTATGTATTATCTTTTTTACAAATATGTTTAGTGTACATATTGTAAGTACTCTTAGGATTTTAGCAGTTTAGCTTTTGGACAAACACAGAGAAAAATTCTGAGCAATCAGATTTTTGTACCACAAATAATATAGAAAGCTCCCAGGCACATCTATAATGAAAGCCTATAGTGAATACAGTTCCTAACTTTTAGCAGTAATATGTTTGCCTATTTGACCAAAACCAGAAACATAAATATTTCAATAAATTCACACTCACTTGATAAAAATGTTTTTAAATATGAACCATTTGAATGCATTTTAAGACAACTGGACAGAAAGTATGCCACCATATGTCAGATGACATCAGCTGGATTTTCTGAAAACATTTATAGCAATTTTCTTTCCTTATAACGTGGTATGCATCTGCAATTCTTGTTTAGATGTGCAAAAACAACAAATGACCCTCTTCCCAGACATAATGCCAGATTTCATTACAATTATGCCATAGTCAAAATATGCAATATGATTATAACTTGTTAGATACATTTTATAGTTGTGTCTACTATGACACCACTCAGAATGATGACAGTTTTCCTGTTAAACACTGGAAGAATGAAAATATGTACTTGTAAACTCATATAATATAGATTTTCATAGAATAATTCAATGATTAGTCGACGGGTTTGTCATCTTACCTCTTTTATGCTGTCACTTAAATTGTCACTTTAAAAGAATAAATAATTTAGTTCACTACCAGACATATGCTTTTTTTGTAGACTATATAAGCTGTTTAAAATACTTCTATGTATTTGAATATAAAGCCACAACAACAACAATGTTATAATGTGAAGAGTACTGCTGCAGCACAGAGTGTAAGCTTTGCTACTTCATATTTATAGCATTTAAAACAAACAATAATGAATCCTTAGGGATTTAAATGTCCACATGTTTATCATAAAGGTCCCAGGGGAAAATATGAAAATGAAAATATGTATATGGTATATACTGACAAATGGCTAAAATGCGTAAAATAAGTTCACATGCATAAAAATAAGTTTGGAAAATGCTTTTTATTGAGTAAAAAAAAAAAAAAAAGCATATAGTACAGCATTGTAGATAATATTGAATACAAAAGTAAAAATATAACTTCAAAACAAACAGAACAACGTTGGAAAACCTGATGGTCTTCAAACCCAACACCCCAAAGGGATCAGACTGTGGACAGGTTGACCTCACCAAAGTACTCTAACAAATGAGACTCTAATAGTCCGTAAGCCAGTGGTCCGGACTCCGGAGTAAACTTAAACCAGAACTGAAGGTTCACCCTTAGAGAAAGTTGTCATCAGGCACAAAGAAATGCTTTAAAATTTACATTTACATTAGTCCTATCCTGAAGCATTACTATTTCAATAAATCATCAATCACATAATATTGCCTGAGGTTAGCCCAACCAAGGTGACCAGCTTTTGAGAAACTTATGAGCTCTCTGCTCCTTAAAGGCTCACATTTTTTTATACCGTCATTGTATATTTAGTCTAGACACCACGGATGATAGACTAGCCCATGAGACAGCATGCCAATTTTGAGTAAGTGTCATGCATGAGGCATATAGAACGTGGGCTACAACTATTTGGAGTTATTGAGGGTAGGCCTCCAAACCCAGGCTTAACAGTGCTAAAGCGGGTGCAAGTGGAATAGACAGGCCCATCACCAAAGCCAGAAAACTTGAGATTGAGTTCCAAAACTATAAATATTGGGACATTGTCATAATACATGAAGTAGGCTACATATTTGTTGACAATTCCTCCAGCATAGAGGAGAAGACGTGGGATGTACTGTAGTTTGTGGAGCTGGAAAATACTTGTTAAAATGTATGCAATATTAATATAGCAAACTGATCTCACAGCCTGTGTTTTACAGGGATACGTGGTGAGGTCAGTGGCTGGTGAGGCAATGGCTAGTATCACAGCCAGATACACATAGGTTACATACGCCACAATCGTTAGAGCGAGAGCAATAATTCTAGCACTAGACCTCCTCTGTAACTCTAAACATGTAACCTGTAAATCAAAGGAACACAGAGCACCATAGTAATAACTATGTTGGTTAAACGCCACCTATAGGTGAATGGACGCTGGTGTACTCAAAAAAACAGGAAGTCCCCCTCCCTATATAACCCCTCCCATACAGGGAGTACCTCAGTTTTTGTAGCAAAGCAATATATTCTTATTCCAATAAGAGGGACGGGATCACTGTGTCCCGTGATGTACTTCAAGAAAAGGATTTTACATGTAAGCTGTTATAAAAATGCTATTTTCTTTCTCGTACATCACGGGACACAGAACACCATAGTAATAACTATGTGGGTTATACACCCCCTATAGGTGAATGGATACTGGTACACTCAAAAAAACAGGAAGTTCCCCTCCCTATATAACCCCTCCCATACAGGGAGTACCTCCGTTTTTTTGCCAGTGTCTAAGGTGTTGGTCACAGTTGATGAAGTGCTAAGAGAGCTCCGCTAAGCAATCCCTGATTGGTTGGGCATTTGGGCATTTACTTTGTATGCTATCATACATAAATGGTTGATTTTTCATGTAGCACATGTTGTGCATCCTTATCATATGTGTTGTCCTATGTATTTTAATCTATCATATTAAAGAATATTTTTTACACATCTTTTGAGTTGGTGGTCCATGCAAAGTTCCAATTAAGGGGGCAACCACTTTCATTTCTGATTGGATCAAGGAGCTGTGCAAACTGATCCATCCAAAGTGCCTGAAAGCCAAAATGGATGTCCCAAAGCAATGCAAAACAGCCGCCGCCAGGCATGAAGACCTATACTGCTGCCCGCAGCACACTGCGTCTGAAGGCGGTGTCTTTCTGCCATATTACATCCATTTGATATAATCTTGTGAATGTATGTACTGATGACCAAGTAGCGGCCTTGGAAATCTGAGCCACAGAGGCTTGGTCATGCACTGCTCATGAAGCAATGACTCCCTGGGTAGAGTGCGATTTAATCTGAAAGGGAGGAACCTTTTTTTTCCAGACCATAAGCCTGACTAATCACCTGATGAATCCACTTAGCAATAATAGATTTCGATGCTGCCTGGCCCCTTCTAGGGCCTTCTGGCAACACAAACAAAACATCAGTTTTCCGTATCTGAGCTGTCGCTTTCAGGCCTTAACTGCTCTCACTACATTGAGAGAATGCAAAAATTTTTCTTCTGCAGAACGAGGTTCTGGAAAAAAGCAAGGTAAGGAAACATCTTGATTCAGAAGAAAACCAGATACTACCTTTGGTAAAAAGGTTGGGTGAGGACGCAGCACTACCTTATCCTTATGCATGATTAAGTATGGCTCTTTACAGGAGAAAGCAGCCAACTCTGAAACTCGTCTTGCGGAGGTTACCGCAACCTAGGAATACCAATTTCCTTGTCAAAAGGAGCAAAGGAATATTACATATAGGTTCAAAGGGTTGTCTTTGCAACACTGACAAAACCAGATTCAAATCCCATGGGCACAAGGGTGCTCTAACTGGTGGAGTTATCCAAGTTACACCTTGTATGAATGCCCGGACTAAAGAATGTGAAGCAAACAGCCTTTGGAAAAATACTGCCAAGGCCGAAATCTGACCCTTGATCGTACTCAAGGCCAGCTTCATTTCTAACTGTAGAAAGGCCAGAATTCTTCCTATGACATACTTTCGAGGATGCCAACCCTTGGTTTCACACCAGGCGACATAGGCCTTCCAGACCCTGTAATAAATGGTCCTGGAGGCCGGCTTTCTGGCATTAATCAGGGTGGTTACTACTGAACCCGAAAACCCCCGATTCTTTAGAATGTGGGCTTCAATAGCCACACCGTTAAATTTAGTGACTGTAAGGCAGGATGGAATAACGGTCCCTGCAACAGCAGGTTTGCACGAGATGGAAGAATCCATGACTCCCCTACTGCCATTCTCACGATCCCTGCATACCAGGGTCTTCTGGGCCATGCCGGGGCTACTAAGATTACCGGCTTCCCTTCTTCCCTGATCCTGTGGAGCAGCCGTGGTAATAGCTGAGCTGGAGGAAATGCATAGATCAGTGAAAACTGATCCCATGGGGTCATTAGCACATCTATTCCAAGTGCAAGTGGATCCCTTGTTCTCGCCACAAAGTTGTCCAACTTCTTGTTGAACCTGGACGAGAACAGATCTACGTCTGGTGTACCCCATCTTTGGCATATGGCCAAAAAGACATCGGGATGTAGAGACCATTCTCCCGGCAACAACTGTTGATGGCTCAAGAAGTCTGCTTGCCATTTTTCCAGTCCTGGAATGTAGACTGCAGATAGGCAAGGAACATGTTTCTCTGCATAAGACAGAATATGGTCCACATCCCTTTGGGCTGCGTGGCTGCTGGTGCCCCCTTGGTGATTGATATAGGTCACTGCTGTGGCATTGTCGGATTGTATCCTGACAGGAGAACTCCGCAACCTGAATGTCCAGGCTATTAGAGCCAGACGTACTGCCCAAATCTCTAGGATATTTATGGGCAAGGTCTTCTCGGACTCAGACCACTTTCCTTGAACCGTGATCTCTTCTAGAACTGCTCCCCAGCCCCATAGGCTTGCATCCGTTGTTACTACTCTCCAGAAAACTGGAATGAAGGATTTTCCTTTCTGTAAATTCCTGGTTATCAACTACCAATTGAGACTCTGGCATACTTTTGTTGCCAGATTCATTGGACAATCCAAGCCTTGGATCCGTTTGTTCCAAGCAGTCAGAATACTGTGTTGTGTGTCTTGAATGAAACTGGGCATAGGGAACCGCTTTGAAGGAAGCTACCATCTTCCCTAATAATCTCATGCAAAGGCGAATGGAAGGACCCTTCCTTGCCTTGCCCACTTGGACCAGCTCTTTTAGAGCGTTGACTTTTGCCTGAGGCAAAAACACCCTTTCCTGGGTTGTGTCTATGACCAGGCCCAAATACTCCAGTCTTCTTACTGGCTGCAAGGATGATTTCTCTATATTGAGAATCCAACCCAGGTGTCCCAGACAGAGGTGGCTCTAGGCTTTGTGAGGCCTTAGGCAAATATGAGACACGAGGCCCCACTCACATCCATAATGGGAAAAATAATTCAAGCGATTAAAATTAACTATAAATTGCATATATTAAGAGTTTTAAATTCTATGAACTATGAATTCAACGTTTATAGAATTTTCTAAACCAATTCTTCTTTAATTAAATATATATATTACATATATATTATATATTACACGCATATTTCTCCATTTACATGAAGGTCAGGTTAATATAACCCAGCCAGCACAGAGTTTCCCCATATATCAGAGTCTGCAGGATTCCCCCTTACAGTGCAAGGGAACTCTGATATAAAGGGGAATTCTGCAGATCATGATCTAAAGGGGAACCTGCAGACTTCGGTGTAAAGGGGAACTCTAATGTAAGGGAGGGGGAGGGCTCTGGTGACCAAAGATTACCTTTATATCAGAGTCCACTGCATTCCCCTTTAAATCACAGAGTTCCAACTTGCATTTAAAATGGGAACTCTAATGTGGAGGGGGCTCTTGAGCACCTTTCGCAGAGTGAGAGAGTTGCAGACATGATACAGTAGATGGTCAGAGACTGCAGACATGATACAAGAGATGATCAGAGACTGCAGACATGATACAAGAGATGGTCAGAGACTGCAGACATGATGCAAGAGATGGGCAGAGACTATGCTGACATACTACAGGAGATGATAAGAGACTGTAGACTTGATACAGGAGATGGTCAGAGAGTGCAGATGATACAAGAGATGGTCAGAGGCTGCAGACATGATACAAGAGATCAGTGGCAGCTGGTGCTCACAATTCTTGGGGGGGGGGGATGGGGTGCAAACAAACTGAAAAATTCTAAAAAAAAACATAAATTGCAGCCACTGTGCCCATCAAGTGCAGCCACTGTGCCCATCAAGTGCAGCCACTGTGCCTATCAAGTGCAGCCACTGTGCCATCAAATGCAGCCACTGTGCACATCAAATGCAGCCACTGTGCCCTCAATAGCAACCACTGTGCCCATCAAATGCAGCCGCTGTGCCATCAGTTGCAGCCACTGTTCCCATCAAATGCAGCCACTGTGCTATCAAGTGCAGCCACTGTGCCATCAAGTGCAGCTACTGTGCCATCAAATGCAGCCACTGTGCACATCAAATGCAGCCACTGTGCACATCAAATGCAGCCACTGTGCCCATCAAAGGCATCCACTGTGCACATCAAATGCAGCCACTGTGCCCATCAAAGGCATCCACTGTGCCCATCAAAGGCAGCCGCTGTGCCAACAGTTGCAGCCACTGTTCCCATCAAATGCAGCCACTGTGCTATCAAGTGCAACTACTGTGCCATCAAGTGCAGCCCTTTTCCATTAAAATGCAGCCACTGTGCCCATCAAATGCAGCCACTGTGCCCATCAAATGCAGTCACTTTGCTCATCAAATGCAGCCACTGTGCCCATCAAATACAGCCACATCTCTTGTGAGGTGCCTAGAGCCACCCCCTTTGTGGCAGACAGCATCTGTTTCATTGGGGGAGGATATGTGCTAGGGGGGCTTTGGGAGGGGAAAAGACATGTGCTGGGGGGGTGGATTTCATATCCAAGCCCCCTTGTAGCACAAGTCCTAAAGTGCCCCCTAGCACACAGTGGCATCACTAGGGTGGGTGTCACCTGGTGCGGCAGAACGTGGTGTCACCCCCCGGCACTTAGTAGGTTAGTGCGTTGGTGTGGCTCTCCCCCCTTAACCTGCCACAATGGATAGAGCAGGGATGGGATTGAGGGGGAAGGGGAATAGAGCTGGAATAGGATCGGGGGAATGGATGGAGCCAGAATAGAATAGGGGGATGGATAGAGCTGGGATGGGATCAGGGTGGTAGATGGAGCTGGGATGGGACCGGGGGAATGGAGGTAGCCAGGATGGGATCAGGGGGATCGAGGGAGCTGGGATGGAATCAGGGGGATGGAGGGAGCAGGGATGGAATCAGGGGATGGAGGGAACTGGGATGGAATCGGGGGGGATGGAGGGAGCCGGGATGGGATCAGGGGGATGGATGGAGCCGGGATGGGATTGGGGGGAATTGATGAAGCTGGGATGGGATCGGGGGGAATGGATGGAGCCGGAATGGGATTGGGGTGGGGTGGATGGAGCCAGGATGGTATGGATGGAGCTGGGATTGGATCGGGGGATGTCTGGAGCCAGGATGGAGGCGGGGTGGGGTGGATGGAGCCAGGATGGGATCGAGGGGAATGGATGGAGCCTGGATGGGATTGGGGTGGGGTGGATGGATTCGGGGTTGGATGGGTGGTGGATGGAGCCATGATGGTATGGGGGTGGATGGAGTTGGGATTGGATCGGGGGATGGATGGAGCCTGGATGGGATTGGGGTGGGGTGGATGGAGCCGGGTTGGAATGGGGGTCGGATGGAGCTGGGTTGGTATGGGGGATGGATGTAGCTTGGATTGGATCGGGGGGATGAACAGAGCTGGGATGAGATTGGCGTGAAGTGGATGGAGCCGGGATGGGATGGGGGGTGGATGGAGATGGGATGGGATGAGATGAGGGTGGATGGAGCTGGGATTACTTTCTGTAAATTCCTGGTTATCAACTACCAATTGAGACTCTGGCATACTTTTGTTGCCAGATTCATTGGACAATCCAAGCCTTGGATCCATTTGTTCCAAGCAGTCAGAATACTGTGTTGTGTGTCTTGAATGAAACTGGGCATAGGGAACCGCTTTGAAGGAAGCTACCATCTTCCCTAATAATCTCATGCAAAGGCGAATGGAAGGACCCTTCCTTGCCTTGCCCACTTGGACCAGCTCTTTTAGAGCGTTGACTTTTGCCTGAGGCAAAAACACCCTTTCCTGGGTTGTGTCTATGACCAGGCCCAAATACTCCAGTCTTCTTACTGGCTGCAAGGATGATTTCTCTATATTGAGAATCCAACCCAGGTGTCCCAGACAGAGGTGGCTCTAGGCTTTGTGAGGCCTTAGGCAAATATGAGACACGAGGCCCCACTCACATCCATAATGGGAAAAATAATTCAAGCGATTAAAATTAACTATAAATTGCATATATTAAGAGTTTTAAATTCTATGAACTATGAATTCAACGTTTATAGAATTTTCTAAACCAATTCTTCTTTAATTAAATATATATATTACATATATATTATATATTACACGCATATTTCTCCATTTACATGAAGGTCAGGTTAATATAACCCAGCCAGCACAGAGTTTCCCCATATATCAGAGTCTGCAGGATTCCCCCTTACAGTGCAAGGGAACTCTGATATAAAGGGGAATTCTGCAGATCATGATCTAAAGGGGAACCTGCAGACTTCGGTGTAAAGGGGAACTCTAATGTAAGGGAGGGGGAGGGCTCTGGTGACCAAAGATTACCTTTATATCAGAGTCCACTGCATTCCCCTTTAAATCACAGAGTTCCAACTTGCATTTAAAATGGGAACTCTAATGTGGAGGGGGCTCTTGAGCACCTTTCGCAGAGTGAGAGAGTTGCAGACATGATACAGTAGATGGTCAGAGACTGCAGACATGATACAAGAGATGATCAGAGACTGCAGACATGATACAAGAGATGGTCAGAGACTGCAGACATGATGCAAGAGATGGGCAGAGACTATGCTGACATACTACAGGAGATGATAAGAGACTGTAGACTTGATACAGGAGATGGTCAAAGAGTGCAGATGATACAAGAGATGGTCAGAGGCTGCAGACATGATACAAGAGATCAGTGGCAGCTGGTGCTCACAATTCTTGGGGGGGGGGGGGGTGGGGTGCAAACAAACTGAAAAATTCTAAAAAAAACATAAATTGCAGCCACTGTGCCCATCAAATGCAGCCACTGTGCCCATCAAGTGCAGCCACTGTGCCCATCAAGTGCAGCCACTGTGCCATCAAATGCAGCCACTGTGCACATCAAATGCAGCCACTGTGCCCTCAATAGCAACCACTGTGCCCATCAAATGCAGCCGCTGTGCCATCAGTTGCAGCCACTGTTCCCATCAAATGCAGCCACTGTGCTATCAAGTGCAGCCACTGTGCCATCAAGTGCAGCTACTGTGCCATCAAATGCAGCCACTGTGCACATCAAATGCAGCCACTGTGCACATCAAATGCAGCCACTGTGCCCATCAAAGGCATCCACTGTGCCCATCAAAGGCAGCCGCTGTGCCAACAGTTGCAGCCACTGTTCCCATCAAATGCAGCCACTGTGCTATCAAGTGCAACTACTGTGCCATCAAGTGCAGCCCTTTTCCAATAAAATGCAGCCACTGTGCCCATCAAATGCAGCCACTGTGCCCATCAAATGCAGTCACTTTGCTCATCAAATGCAGCCACTGTGCCCATCAAATACAGCCACATCTCTTGTGAGGTGCCTAGAGCCACCCCCTTTGTGGCAGACAGCATCTGTTTCATTGGGGGAGGATATGTGCTAGGGGGGCTTTGGGAGGGGAAAAGACATGTGCTGGGGGGGTGGATTTCATATCCAAGCCCCCTTGTAGCACAAGTCCTAAAGTGCCCCCTAGCACACAGTGGCATCACTAGGGTGGGTGTCACCTGGTGCGGCAGAACGTGGTGTCACCCCCCGGCACTTAGTAGGTTAGTGCGTTGGTGTGGCTCTCCCCCCTTAACCTGCCACAATGGATAGAGCAGGGATGGGATTGAGGGGGAAGGGGAATAGAGCTGGAATAGGATCGGGGGAATGGATGGAGCCAGAATAGAATAGGGGGATAGATAGAGCTGGGATGGGATCAGGGTGGTAGATGGAGCTGGGATGGGACCGGGGGAATGGAGGTAGCCAGGATGGGATCAGGGGGATCGAGGGAGCTGGGATGGAATCAGGGGGATGGAGGGAGCAGGGATGGAATCAGGGGATGGAGGGAACTGGGATGGAATCGGGGGGGATGGAGGGAGCCGGGATGGGATCAGGGGGATGGATGGAGCCGGGATGGGATTGGGGGGAATTGATGAAGCTGGGATGGGATCGGGGGGAATGGATGGAGCCGGAATGGGATTGGGGTGGGGTGGATGGAGCCAGGATGGTATGGATGGAGCTGGGATTGGATCGGGGGATGTCTGGAGCCAGGATGGAAGCGGGGTGGGGTGGATGGAGCCAGGATGGGATCGAGGGGAATGGATGGAGCCTGGATGGGATTGGGGTGGGGTGGATGGATTCGGGGTTGGATGGGTGGTGGATGGAGCCATGATGGTATGGGGGTGGATGGAGTTGGGATTGGATCGGGGGATGGATGGAGCCTGGATGGGATTGGGGTGGGGTGGATGGAGCCGGGTTGGAATGGGGGTCGGATGGAGCTGGGTTGGTATGGGGGATGGATGTAGCTTGGATTGGATCGGGGGGATGAATAGAGCTGGGATGAGATTGGCGTGAAGTGGATGGAGCCGGGATGGGATGGGGGGTGGATGGAGATGTGATGGGATGAGATGAGGGTAGATGGAGCTGGGATGGTATGGGGGGGTGGATGGAGCTGGGATTGGATCGGGGGGATGGATGGATTTCCTCTCCCCCAAATCACTCCAAGTGAACTCTTTGCTTGTCCCCCCTCCCCTCCTCTGTAAGACTGACTTTTAGATTACACAGACCTCAGACCAGCGCGCTCGCTTCTCGGTACAGGTGGTGTGCCTCCTTCCCTCCTCCTCCTCTGACCTCTGTGCACAGGGAAACATTACAGCACAGGAGGAGGAGGGGCAGGTTCAGTTCGCTCTGCTCCAACAGTGCACTGTACTGTGTGTGTGTCAGGCAGCTGGGGAGAGATGCCAGGCCAGCTGCAATGCACAGTGGAGTGGAGCTCATGGCGTGCAGGAATGAAGACACCCCGCACAAGTCGCGGGCATTGCGGTACTCTAATTTGCCGGGACTCCGGGTCAAGAATGGATCATATTGCAGCACGGTCCCGGCGAATCATCGAGGCTGCAGTATGGGCAAATTAGGCGGCTGCGAGGCCCCTCTGGGGGCGAGGCCTAAGGCGACCGCCTAATTTGCCTAATTAGAGAGCCGCCTCTGGTCCCAGATAACTGACCGTTCTGGACAGCCCATGGTTTAACCATGCTATTGACTGATCTATCAGTAGCATTTCGTCTAGGTATTCCATTACTGCTATACTCTGGCCCCTTAGTCTTGCTAGTACTGGGGCTAGAACTTTTGTAAATACTCAGGGAGCGGTGGCTAACCCGAAGGGCAAGGCCACAAACTGAAAGTGGCTCTGCTCTACCGCAAACCGCAGAAACTTCTGGTGAGCTGGAAAGATTGGCACATGTAGATACACATCTTTGATATCTATGGATGCTAGAACTTCTCCTCCCCGTAGGATGGATACAACTGACCGGATTGACTCCAAAGGAGCGGATGTTTAGAAAGTGATTCAGATCTTTGAGATCCAGAATGGGTCTAACATCTCCATTTGGTTTTGGTACCGTAAAGAGATTTGAATAAAACCCCATGTCTCTCTCTTCTGGGGGGACCTCTATTATTACTCCCTGAGACCTTAACCGGTCCAGTGCCAAATATAAGGACTTTTTCTTTACTGGGTCCTTGGAACGTTTGATCTTAGAAAACAAGAAAAAAATTCTTGGAACTCTAGTTTGTAGCCCAGGGCTACCACAGAGAAGACCCATTTGTCTTGGATTTCCTTTTGCCAAGTTTCTGAAAACCACCGAAGTCTTCCCCTCACTCGATCAAGCGAGGGGGTGCCCCTTCACAAGGAAGCCTTGGGATTCTGTTTTGTGGTCTTCTGACCCCAGGGCTTCTTCTGGCCCTGTATTTGGTTATGAGGCTTACTCTTTGCCCGTGACGGAGGAGGCCGTCACGACTGCCTGGAGGCTGTTGCCTCAGGCATCGGAGGGAAGTATATTTGAAAGAAGGATGTTTATTCTTTTTCTTAGCAGGCAGAAGGGTACTCTTACCCCCAGAAATCTTTTGGATATATTTATCCAAATCTTCCCCAAATAACCTTTCTCCATGAAAGGGAAACCCAGCCAAGAGCGCAAGGCGAGACGCCTGATGGATAGAATCCTTGATAGCGTCCACTGCAAAACATAAGGCCCTAGGTAGCTCGGCTAAACTTTGGGCATCTTCACTTTGAGCAGGAACTCTTTTAATAAACTGCTTGAATTCGTCCCTAAGGGATTGACATATGCCTATTGCTGCTACTGCAGGTTGTGCTACCGCACTAGCTACAGCAAATGAGGTTTAAGCAGAGATTCCAACTTCTTATCAGCTGGATCTCTAAATACTTGGACATTGTCCACTGGAGAAGTTAAACTCCTGTTCACAGAGGGGATAGCAGCATCTACCGCTGGAAAATCCCACCTCTTCGTAAACGTTTTCTCTATAGGATAAAGAAGACAGAACTTCTTAGGAGGAGAAAACTGCTTATCTGGGTAATCCCAATCAGCATAAATCAGTTGCTCCAGTAACGGGTGCATAGAGAATGCATGTGAACCCTGTGGGGGTCTTAGCGAACCCAAAGAGGAGAAGGAAACATCATCCACCTCTGCAGGGGGCAACTTATATCCAGAACGGCCAACTCTGTAAGGGATTGGATTAGCAATTTCTGAGATTGCAAAATTGAGAAAGGTTCTTCAGATGCTGAACCCTCAGAAGAGGAATCATATGAACTTCTTTCTGCCTGATCCCCCAAAGGTACCCCAATACCTCCTGCCCATTCTGGTTTCAATACTGGAAGGTCAGGGGTGGGAGAGGGGGATCTGCCGCATTTTCTCCCCTGCGAGCATATCAGCTATTTTCCCTTCCAAACCAGCCAGAGACAAAGCCAAATCGTTCTTAGTGATGTTTGCAGAGGCTGAAATGTTGGAGGTAGCCACAATGCCTGAGAGTTTAGGTGGCTCAGACTGGCCAGATGCTCCAGGTCTTTCAGGGGAGGATTGAACTGCAGACGTGCGACTAGGAGTCTCAGACTCTGACCGCAGCGACCTTGCGCTCCCCCCTGTTGTATTCCCCTTTTTACGGACATAATCCTAAGCACAAAAAGCAGAGGTACTAACACAGTGCATCTACTGCCGAGCCTTATGCCTCGTGCACACGATCGGACATTCCGACAACAAAACCGTGGATTTTTTTCCGCCGGATGTTGGCTCAAACTTATCTTGCATACACACGGTCACACAAATGTTGTCAGAAATTCCGATTGGCAAGAATGCAGTGACGTACAACATGTACGACGAGCCGAGAAAAATGAAGTTCAATAGCCAGTGCGGCTCTTCTGCTTGATTCCGAGCATGCGTGAACTTTTGTGCCTCGGAATTGTGTAAACACGCTCGGAATTTCAAATTTGAGAACTTGCTCTCAAACATTTGTCATCGGAAATTCCTACAGCAAATGTTCTATGGAGCATACACACGGTCGGAATTTCCAACAACAAGCTCACATCGAGCATTTCCCGTCGGAAAATCCAACCATGTGTACGAGGCATTAGTCTAGCAAATAAATAATATACCGCTATAAATGCTCAGTCTAAATGCTGAGTAAAACGTGCCCTCTTAAAAATGCCTGTATCCAAACACCCATATAGCTTACATGCCCTTGTATGCTCTGTGTCCCTCCGTTAGCCAACCAGACACTTTCAAAGTGAAATGCTTTTAAGCACTTCCAGACCGCCGCACGACTATATACGTCCTCACTTTGAGGACGATATCATTGTTATGGCAGCAGCTACCTGACATAACCCTGGTATTGCTGTGTTCGGCCAGAGGTCGGCTACAAGATAAAACTTTTATCGGCAGTGGGAGAGTGGCCCCCCGCCCGCCATGATCCGGCGCCCTCCGCCACTTACCAGAGTCGTCGGCACCAGCGGAGGCAATCGGATCCTTCCCGTGGCTGTGCATGGAGACGAATGAGGGGAAGATGGCTCCCACCCGTCACCATTACACTGCAGGGCGTAAGCAACGTCAAAGTGTCACTTTTGCCCATAGCTCTTAATGGGCCATTTTTTTTTTCATTTTTTTAAATGACCATTTTTTTTTTATTACATTTTAGTGTAAATTTGAGATCCGAGGTCTTTTTGACCCCATATCTCATATTTAAGAGGTCCTGTCATGCTTTTTTTCTATTACATTCCTTGTAATAGTAATAAAAGTGACACAATTTTTTTTTTTTTAAAAGGTAAAATAAATAAGAAAAAAAAAATTTTAAACACGCCCCGTCCCACCGAGCTCACGTACAGAAGCAAACGCATACGTGAGTAGCACCTGCTTATGAAAACTGTGTTCAAACCACACATGTGAGGTTTTGCCTCGATCAGCAGAGTGAGAGCAATAATTCTAGCCCTAGACCTCCTCTGTAACGCAAAGCATGCAACCTGTAGAATTTTTTAAATGTCGCCTATGGAGATTTTTAAGGGCAAAAGTTTGTCGCCATTCAATTTTGAAGCGTGACATGTTGGGCATCAATTTACTCGGCGTAACATTATCTTTCACAATATATAAAAAAAAGTTGGGCTAACTTTACTGTTGTCTTATTTTTTAATTTAAAAAAGTGTGTTTTTAAAAAAAAAGTGCGCTTGTAAGACTGTTGTGCAAATACTGTGTGACAGAAAGTAAGGCAACGACCGCCATTTTATTCTCTAGGGTGTTAGAAAAAAAAGTATAATGTTTGGGGGTTCTAAGTAATTATCTAGCAAAAAATAAATATCTAAACACATCTAAATAAGAGGCCAGGTCCTTAAGTGGTTAAAGCTAGTAAGCCTTGCGCCTGCGCTGTTTCCACGTGCACGCCGGCGGTGTCTAAGCCACGCCCCTGCGCTCTTAGGCCTCCCTTTTTTTTCAACAGAGAAAAACTTTTCCCGAGTGTGTGCGGAGGACAGGCCGGTCCCATAGCGGGGACGGATCGGGGGGTGAGAGGGGTGAGGGGTCTCAGCACGGGGGAACCTGACCGCTGTGCTGAATGCAGATGGTCCCCCCAAAATCCCTACTGATGGCTGACAGAGCAGAGAGGAAGCAATGCTGTCCGCAGAAGCCTTTGCTGGCACTGAGCATAACACAGGGGAAGCATTGAATGTTGGAAGCCAGGTATGTTGCTTTTACACCCTCTAGTGGCAAAACACAGGCAAGGCAATGCATACACACAGAAGAAAGTCAAAAAGTGAATCATATATATATATATATACATTCTTTAGGATGTTTCTGACTTACCACCGCAGGACTACTGGAGATTATCACAAACAGATCCAACCTTCACCCATCACAGCGGGCTGTGTCATGACAGACCTTCAAGGACCGGGCCCCCCTTTAAAGGGTCCACTCCCTTGGACCTGTACAGCCGGAGAACTCTTTGGCTGTATAAACATGACCAAAGTGCCGGATCCCGGGGTCCAGCTCTCAAAAGTGAATGCATTACCGTCAGAATCCTTGTTTCTTCTTCCACGAGGCCTGGGTATCATCCATTTTGGCTTTCAGGCACTTTGGATGGATCAGTTTGCACAGCTCCTTGATCCCGTCAGGGATTGCTTAGCGAAGCTCTCTTAGCACCTCATCAACAGTGACCAACACCTTAGACATTGGCGAAAAAACTGAGGTACTCCCTGTATGATAGGGGTTATATAGGGAGGGGAACTTCCTGTTTTTTTTGAGTTTACCAGTGTCCATTCACCTATAGGTGGCGTATAACCCACATAGTTATTACTATGGTGCTCTGTGTTCCTGTGATGTACGATAAAGAAATAATGTTTGGGGGTTATGAGTAATTTTCTAGCAAAAAAATTATGATTTTTACATGTAGTAGAGAAGTGTCAGAATTGGCCTGGGTGGCAAGGGGTTAATTACCATAAATAAGTAATATACAAATAATTATTGTATATTGACTGACAAATTACTGAAGTTTGAAGTTATAACTTTCAACCAATAATTTCACAATAAATAGATAAATAATAAATTATTATGTTATAACGTATAGCATATAAATATATGATTTAGCTTGAATATAACAGTACCTTTTCAGCAGAATCAGTTTCTCCCCCTTAACTGTGTGAGAAAAACATGGGATTGTGGGTAAATCTTATACACATAAACCCATGTTTTTTCCTTGTAGTTAAGAGGGCTGGGCAAAAATATGAATGCAATCTATACACTGGGGGGAGAACCTCTGGGGGGATCTAGGATGGAAAAGGACCTGGGGGTCCTAGTAGATGATAGGCTCAGCAATGGCATGCAATGCCAAGCTGCTGCTAACAAAGCAAATAGAATTATGGCATGCATTAAAAACGGGATTAATTCCAGAGATAAAACGATAATTCTCCCTCTCTACAAGACTCTGGTCCGACCAAACCTAGAGTATACTGTCCAGTTCTGGGCACCAGTCCTCAGGAAGGATGTACTGGAAATGGAGTGAGTACAAAGAGGGGCAACAAAGCTAATAAAGAGTCTGAAGGATATTAGTTATGAGGAAAGGTTGCGAGCACTGAGCTTATTCTCTATGGAGAAGAGACGCTTGAGAGGGGATATGATTTCAGTATACAAATACCATACTGGTGACTAGGGATGAGCCGAGCACCCCCCCGGTTCGGTTCGCACCAGAACCTGAGAACGGTTTGAAAGTTCGCGCAAACTTTAGAACTCCATTAAAGTCTATGGGACTCGAACGTTCAAAATCAAAAGTGCTAATTTTAACCACTTGAGCCCCGGACCATTATGCTGCCTAAGGACCAGAGGTCTTTTTCCAATTTGGCACTGCGTCGCTTTAACTGCTAATTGCGCGGTTATGCAATGCTGTACCCAAACGAAATTTGCGTCCTTTTCTTCCCACAAATAGAGCTTTCTTTTGATGGTATTTGATCACCTCTGCAGTTTTTATTTTTTGCGCTATAAACGGAAAAAGACCGAAAATTTTGAAAAAAAATGATATTTTCTACTTTTTGTTATAAAAAAAATCCAATAAACTCAATTTTAGTCATACATTTAGGCCAAAATGTATTCGGCCACATGTCTTTGGTAAAAAAAATGTCAATAAGCGTATATTTATTGGTTTGCGCAAAAGTTATAGCGTCTACAAACTAGGGTACATTTTCTGGAATTTACACAGCTTTTAGTTTATGACTGCCTATGTCATTTCTTGAGGTGCTAAAATGGCAGGGCAGTACAAACCCCCCCCCAAATGACCCCATTTTGGAAAGTAGACACCCCAAGGAAATTGCTGATAGGCATGTTGAACCCATTGAATATTTATTTTTTTGTCCCAAGTGATTGAATAATGACAAAAAAAAAAAAAATATTTACAAAAAGTTGTCACTAAATGATATATTGCTCACACAGGCCATGGGCCTATGTGGAATTGCACCCCAAAATATATTCAGCTACTTCTCCTGAGTACGGGGATACCACATGTGTGGGACTTTTTGGGAGCCTAGCCGCGTATGGGACCCCGAAAACCAATCACCGCCTTCAGGATTTCTAAGGGTGTAACTTTTTGATTTCACTCTTCACTGCCTATCACAGTTTCGGAGGCCATGGAATGCCCAGGTGGCACAACCCCCCCCAAATGACCCCATTTTGGAAAGTAGACACCCCAAGCTATTTGCTGAGAGGCATATTGAGTCCATGGAATATTTTATATTTTGACACAAGTTGCGGGAAAGTGACACTTTTTTTTTTTTTTTTTTGCACAAAGTTGTCACTAAATGATATATTGCTCACACAGGCCATGGGCCTATGTGGAATTGCACCCCAAAATACATTTAGCTGCTTCTCCTGAGTATAGGGATACCACATGTGTGGGACTTTTTGGGAGCCTAGCCGCGTACGGGGCCCCGAAAACCAATCACTGCCTTCAGCGTTTTTAAGGGCGTGAATTTTTGATTTTACTCTTCACTGCCTAACACCGTTTCGGAGGCCATGGAATGCCCAGGTGGCACAAAACCCCCCCAAATGACCCCATTTTGGAAAGTAGACACCCCAAGCTATTTGCTGAGAGGCATGGTGAGTATTTTGCAGCTCTCATTTGTTTTTGAAAATGAAGAAAGACAAGAAAAAACTTTTTTTTTTTTTTCTTTTTTCAAATTTCAAAACTTTGTGACAAAAAGCGAGGTCTGCAAAATACTCACTATACCTCTCAGCAAATAGCTTGGGGTGTCTACTTTCCAAAATGGGGTCATTTGGGGGGGTTTTGTGCCACCTGGGCATTCCATGGCCTCCGAAACTGTGATAGGCAGTGAAGAGTGAAATCAAAAATTCACGCCCCTTAGAAAGCCTGAAGGCGGTGCTTGGTTTTCGGGGTCCCGTACACGGCTAGGCTCCCAAAAAGTCTCACACATGTGGTATCCCCGTACTCAGGAGAAGCAGCAGAATGTATTTTGGGGTGTAATTTCACATATTCCCATGGCATGTTTGAGCAATATATCATTTAGTGACAACTTTGTGCAAAAAAAAAAAAAAAAAAAAAAAATTTGTCTCTTTCCCGCAACTTGTGTCGCAATATAAAATATTCCATGGACTCGACATGCCTCTCAGCAAATAGCTTGGGGTGTCTACTTTCCAAAATGGGGTCATTTGGGGGGGTTTTGAACTGTCCTGGCATTTTATGCACAACATTTAGAAGCTTATGTCACACATCACCCACTCTTCTAACCACTTGAAGACAAAGCCCTTTCTGACACTTATTTTTTACATGAAAAAGTTTTTTTTTTTTTGCAAGAAAATTACTTTGAACCCCCAAACATTATATATTTTTTTTAAAGCAAATGCCCTACAGATTAAAATGGTGGGTGTTTCATTTTTTTTTTTCACACAGTATTTGCGCAGCGATTTTTCAAACGCATTTTTTGGGGAAAAAACACACTTTTTTAAATTTTAATGCACTAAAACACACTATATTGCCCAAATGTTTGATGAAATAAAAAAGATGATCTTAGACCGAGTACATGGATACCAAACATGACATGCTTTACAATTGCGCACAAACGTGCAGTGGCAACAAAATAAATACATTTTTAAAAGCCTTTAAAAGCCTTTACAGGTTACCACTTTAGATTTGCAGAGGAGGTCTACTGCAAAAATTACTGCCCTCGATCTGACCTTCGCAGCGATACCTCACATGCATGGTGCAATTGCTGTTTACGTTTGACGACAGACCGCCGCTTGCGTTCGCCTTAGCGCAAGAGCAGGGGGCGACAGGGGTGCTTTTTTTTTTTTTTTTTCTTTATTATTTTTTTGCTTTTTTATCTTATTTTTAAACTGTTCCTTTCATTTTTTTTTTTTTTAAATCATTTTTATTGTTATCTCGGGGAATGTAAATATCCCCTATGATAGCAATAGGTAGTGACAGGTACTCTTTTTTGAAAAAATTGGGGTCTATTAGACCCTAGATCTCTCCTCTGCCCTCAAAGCATCTGACCACACCAAGATCGGTGTGATAAAATGCTTCCCCAATTTCCCAATGGCGCTATTTACATCCGGCGAAATCTAAGTCATAAAATGCTCGTAGCTTCCGGTTTCTTAGGCCATAGAGATGTTTGGAGCCACTCTTGTCTCTGATCAGCTCTATGGTCAGCTGGCTGAATCACCGGCTGCATTCTCAGGTTCCCTGTTGAGACAGGAGAGCCAGAGAAAAACACGGAAGACGGTGGGGGGGGGGCATTCCCTCCCACGGCTTGTAAAGGCAGTCTAGAGGCTAATTAGCCGCTAGGATTGCTTTTACATGAAAGCTGACCGCTGGCTGAAAAGAATGATACCAAGATGATACCTAAACCTGCAGGCATCATTCTGGTATAACCACTCAAAGTTGTGAATGGCGTACCTGAAGACAAAAAAATGGTTAACAATAAAGCACAGTAAACAGTAAAGTATAAATAATTACATACCTGAAAAACAAACATGATAAAACATAATAACAATAACAATAACAATAACAATAAAACACTGCAGAATAGAATACAGTAAAAAAAGAGCAGAACAATAGAGAGAGAGAATAGAGAGAGAGAACAATAAAACGACAACTATTTTTTTTTATTTTATATATATAATTTTTTTTTTTTACACTTTTTTTGTAACTAACTTTTATAACTGTAACCGGTTCCAGGTTCGGGTCTCTCAAAATGCGATGTCATCTGGAGAGACCCTGTGAAAGTGTGCCTAGTCTGTGCAATGCTGTACCCTACGCTAATACTCAACTAGTGTATGGTAGCGTTCAAAACATTCACCAATGCAAAGACCAGGATTGTCAGGACAGGAGGGACAATAATAGCGGGTGTCACGCCTATATCCGCGTTTGCTGCAGACACAACATCTTTTTGGGGGGGTTCGTTGGGTAGGGGTACTCGGGAGCACATAAAAATGCCTCTCATGCAGCCGACTGCATTTGGTTGGGGATGTGAATGGGGGAAGTACGGGCGCTGCAGAAGTGGTGGGTTCCCAATTAGGATTGGCGAATGCAGCAGGAAGGGCACTATGGGCACGACGGGCCTGTGTTTGTCTTCTTGGTGGCAGCGGGACACTACTTGTGCTTGCCACCTCACCAGCTTGAACTGCACTTATGGGACTCGCCACGTCACCAAGTGTTACTGCAGCGCTGGTTTGACTACGACCGGGGTGTACTAGGCCGCTGGTGCTTGCCAGTTCAATAAAAAGCTTCCAAAAAAACTGTTAGCGATTGCAGGGATCAGGCCTGACTCTGCGAACGCTGCAGTTATGCGTTTAGTGTTTTGTAAGTGTCAGTGATCGATCGATACTGCACTTGGGTGGGCTGGACTGGGCCGGGCGGAGGGGCAAAACGCAGGTGCTAGCAGGTATCTGGGTTGATCCCGCTAACACTGCGTTTTTGGGAACCCTAAACTGCTGGGGACGCTAGTATAGATCTGATCGGATCAGATATTGATCCGTTCAGATACTATACCACTAAAGGAGGCGTATGCTGCGTGCGTGGGTGTTAGCGGTACTGGCGCTAATCTGACGCTGCCTGGGGCCGGTGCTTGCTAGTTCACCAAAATGCTACCAAAAAAACTGTTAGCGATCGCAGGGATCAGGCCTGACTCTGCGAACGCTGCAGTTATGCGTTTAGTGCCTTGTAAGTGTCAGTGATCGATCGATACTGCACTTGGGTGGGCTGGGCTGGGCCGGGCGGAGGGGCACAACGCAGGTGCTAGCAGGTATCTGGGCTGATCCCGCTAACACTGCGTTTTTGGGAACCCTAAACTGCTGGGGACGCTAGTATAGATCTGATCGGATCAGATATTGATCCAATCAGATACTATACCACTAAGGGAGGTGTACGGTGCGTGCGTGGGTGTTAGCGGTACTGGCGCTAACCTGACGCTGCCTGGTGCTTGCTTGCCAGTTCACCAAAATGCTACCAAAAAAACTGTTAGCGATCGCAGGGATCAGGCCTGACTCTGCGAACGCTGCAGTTATGCGTTTAGTGTTTTGTAAGTGACAGTGATCGATCGATACTGCACTTGGGTGGGCTGGGCGGAGGGGCAAAACGCAGGTGCTAGCGGGTATCTGGGCTGATCCCGCTAACACTGTGTTTTTGGGAACCCTAAACTGCTGGGGACGCTAGTATAGATCTGATCAGATCAGATATTGATCCGATCAGATACTATACCACTAAGGGAGGCGCATGCTGCGTGCGTGGGTGTTAGCGGTACTGGCGCTAATCTGACGCTGCCTGGGGCGACGCATATCACCGCCGGGCGATCAGGGGGCTAAACCTTTATTAGGTAATAAACGGCGGGTGCCCTGACACTATAAAAAATAAACGAACTAACCTGCGTCACCCGTAACGGTTATACGGTGATCAGTGGTGAAAGGGTTAACTAGGGGGCAATCAAGGGGTTAAAACATTTATTAGATAGTATATGGGGGTCCCTGTCACTATAAAACGCTGACGGCGAACCTAAATATTTACCTCACTAACTAGCGTCACCAGCGACACTAATACAGCGATCAGAAAAATGATCGCTTAGCGACACTGGTGACAGGGGGTGATCAAGGGGTTAAAACTTTATTAGGGGGGTTAGGGGGGTACCCTAGACCTAAAGGGGGGTAATACTCACTGTCCCAACACTGTAACTGTCACAAACTGACACCAATACAGTAATCAGAAAAAAAAAAAAAAACCTGCTGGTGTCAGTTTGTGACAGGGGGGGGGGATGATTGGGGGGGGATCGGGGGGCGATCGGGGGGGGGATCGGGGTGTTTTGTGTGCCTGGCATGTTCTACTGTGTGTGTAGTGTGTTGTGCACTCACATTGATGTCTTCTCCCCTCGGCGCTGGAACGGAAACTACCGAGCCGAGGGGAGATGACATCATTTCCTTTGCTGCTGTTTAGCATACAGCAGCAAAGGAGTGTTCCCATTGGCCGGCGGCGATCGCGAGGGGGGGGCCACGAACGGATGGCCTCCCCCTCATCTCGGATCGCCGGGGAACAGAACGGGACCGCTTCGGGCACCGGGGGGGGGTCCGATCGGACCCCCCACCCGCTAGAGGCAAATCACGTACATGTACGTGATTTTGCCTGCCCGTGCCGCCTTGCCGACGTAAATCGGCGTTAGGCGGTCCTTAAGTGGTTAAAGGCTAATATGCAAGTTATTGTCCTGAAAAGGGTTTGGGGACCCGGGTCCTGCCCCAGGGGACATAAAAAAAGTTTTAAAAATGGCGATTTTTTCAGGAGCAGTGATTTTAATGATGCTTAAAGTGAAAAAATAAAAGTGAAATATTCCTTTAAATATCGTACCTGGGGAGTGTCTATAGTACGCCTGTAAAGTGGCGCATGTTAACCGTGCTTAGAACAGTCCCTGCACAAAATGACATTTTTAAAGGAATAAAAGTCATTTAAAACTGCTTGCGGCTTTAATGTAATGTCGGGTCCCAGCAATATGGATGAAAATCAGTCCATTACCAGGCCCTTAGGGGACAGGGACTATAGGTTTGTTGTTAAGTAGAATCTGTTTGTAATTTTGAACTGGTACATTTTTAAAGTGTAGCTCCAGCCAGCTTTATTTTTAAGCTTTTTGGAAAACATGGGGAAGGGTTATTACCCCTGTAACATTTGTTTTGCTGTCTGTGCACCTCTTCAGAAAATTTCACCTCACTTTCTGTTCCAATAACAAATGTTTTTTGACAATTTTGGGTTTTTAGTGAAACAAGGATTGGTGATAAAGCATCAGTGAAGAGGAGACACGTTTTTCCCATATTAACTCTTACAAGAGAGAATTTCCCTTTCTAGGGGTAGATTTCATCTCACTTCCTGTTGTCTCCTTCCGTTTGCAAGTAGGAGTCATTTGTAAGTTGGATGTTTGAAAGTAGGGGCCTGCCCTATATACTCTGTAGAAATTGGGGCCTTAGGTGTTGGTGTTGCCACAACACTGTAAGCCCTCACAGTTACTCTTGGTGGGCGCAGGAACGGGCCGTACTGTAAAATATTAGATCAAGAATTTAAATGACATGCTATTGTTGAACAGTGGTAGAAAAATTGGGCCTTTGGTGGTGGTGGTGGTGCTGGTGCCACAACACTGTAAGCCCTCACAGTTACTCTTGGTGGGCGCAGGAACGGGCCGTGCTGTAAAATATTAGATCAAGAATTGAAATGACATGCCATTGTTGAACAGTGGTAGAAAAATTGGGCCTTTGGTGATGGTGGTGGTGCTGGTGCCACAACACTGTAAGTCCTCACAGTTACTCTTGGTGGGCGCTGGAACAGGCCCTGCTGTGAAATATTATATCAAGAATTGTAATTACAGGTCCCACCCACTATGTATATCACTGCTCGCCATGACCTTTACATCTACGCTCTTGTCATCTGTCGCATATTATGTGCACAGCACGCTTTGTTTCACCCCGAATGGTTCAGCTTGTCTCTTAGGGTGTGTGTGTATATTTGTGCACATGCTCAGTATGCAATATGTTTTGTTTCGTGCTGTATGTGTATAAGTGTATGTGTATGCATATGCATGTGTATGTGTATACAGATATCTATATATACTATCACTACTATTATTACCATCTACTACACAAACCATTCCGTGTTTACCAATTGGAGTGCTTAGGAGGGAGGGATCCCCTGAGGGGGAGGAGCTCTATATCCCACCCTTGTTTCATTGACACTCAGGCATTTATAAGGAGTGACTGCTGAAGGAGGGATCATTGCATAGCTCTGATGAAGAAGGGATTTTCCCTTCGAAACGCGTAAGCTGTTTGTGATATGTATGCATCTCTCTATGATCTTTGGAAGGCATCGCTCATCCTATAGTAGCATGCTGGCTGTCGGTACACTTTGTGTTGTGCCTCTTCCACCCATTGCTTGTGAGTTGTTTCTTTTAAAAAATTTTTAAACAAATCTTTTTATAAAAGTTAATACACTAGGCTGGTGCGCCCCTGTTTTTCTTTTGTCCTTGTAATTACATGCACCTGTTGAACAGGGGAGAAAAATTGGGCCTTTGGTGGTGGTGGTGTCGCCACAACACTGTAAGTCCTCACAGTTACTCTTGGTGGGCGCAGGAATGGGCCCCGCTGTGAAATATTAGATCAAGAATTGTAATTACATATTCCAGTTTAACAGGGGCAGAAAAATTGGGCCTTGGGCACTGGTGCTGGTGCCACAACACTGCAACCCCTCACAGATACTCTAGTTGGAGCGCAGGAATGAGCCCTGCTGCAAAGTATTGCATCAAAAATAGTAATTACACGCCCCTGTAAAACAGGGGCTGAAAAATTGGGCCTTGGGAACTGGTGCTGATGTCACAACACTGCAACTCCTCGCAGATACACTAGCTGAAGTGCAGGAATGAGCCCTGCTGCAAAGTATTGCATCAAAAATTGTAATTACACGTCCCTGTTAAACAGGGGATAAAAAATTGGGCCTTGGGCACTGGTACTGGTGGCCCAACACTGCAACCCCTCACAGATACTCTAGTTGGAGCGCAGGAATGAGCCCTGCTGCAAAGTATTGCATCAAAAATTGCAATTACATGCTCCTGTTCAACAGGGACAGAAAAATTGCCACAACACTGCAACCCCTCACAGATGCTATAGTTGGAGTGCAGGAATGAGCTCTGCTGCAAAGTATTGAATCAAAAATTGTAATTATACACCCCTGTTAAACAGGGGCTGAAAAATTGGGCCTTGGGCACTGGTGCTGGTGCCACAACACTGCAACCCCTCACAGATACTATAATTGGAGCGCAGGAATGAGCCCTGCTGCAAAGTATTGCATCAAAAATTGTAATTACACACTCCTGTTAAACAGGGGCAGAAAAATTGGGCCTTGGCCACTGGTGGTGGTGCCCAGAACCAAAAATGTTCTTACAAATAGGGATGAGCCGAACACCCCCCTGTTCGGTTCGCACCAGAACATGCAAACAGGCAAAAAATTTGTTCGAACACGCGAACACCGTTAAAGTCTATGGGACACGAACATGAATAACCAATAGTGCTCTTTTTAAAGGCTTATATGCAAGTTATTGTCATAAAAAGTGTTTGGGGACCTGCGTCCTGCCCCAGGGGACATGGATCAATGCAAAAAAAAGTTTTAAAAATGGCTGTTTTTTCGGGAGCAGTGATTTTAATAATGCTTAAAGTGAAACAATAAAAGTGTAATATCCCTTTAAATTTCGTACCTGGGGGGTGTCTGTAGTATGCCTGTAAAGGGGCGCATGTTTCCCGTGTTTAGAACAGTTTGACAGCAAAATGACATTTCAAAGGAAAAAAGTCATTTAAAACTACTCGCGGCTATTAATGCATTGCCGGTCTGACAATACACATAGAAGTTCATTGATAAAAAACGGCATGGGATTTCCCCACAGGGGAACTCTGAACCAAAATTAAAAAAAAAAATGACGTGGGGGGTCCCCCTAAATTCCATACCAGGCCCTTCAGGTCTGGTATGGATATTAAGGGGAACTCCGGCCAAAATTAAAAAAAAATGGCGTGGGGTCCCCCTCAAAATCTATACCAGACCATTATCCGAGCACACAACCTGGCAGGCCGCAGGAAAAGAGGGGGGGAAGAGAGAGCGCCCCCCTCCTGGACCATACCAGGCCACATGCCCTCAACATTGGGAGGGTGCTTTGGGGTAGCCACCCAAAATACCTTGTCCCCATGTTGATGAGGACAAGGGCCTCATCCCCACAACCCTGGCCGGTGGTTGTAGGGGTCTGCGGGTGGGGGGCTTATCGGAATCTGGAAGCCCCCTTTAACAAGGGGACCCCCAGATCCCGGCCCTCCCCCTGTGTGAAATGGTAAGGGAGTACTTACCCCTACCATTTCACTAAAAAACTGTCAAAAATGTTAAAAATGATAAGAGACAGTTTTTGACAATTGATTTATTTAAATGCTTCTTCTTTCTTCTATCTTCCTTCGGTTTCTTCCTCCATGTTCTTCTTCTTCTGGTTCTTCTGGTTCTTCCTCCGGTGTTCTCGTCTGGCATCTCCTCTGCGGTGTCGGCATCTTCTTCCCTTCTTCTCCTTGGGCCGCTCCGCATCCATGATGGCATGGAGGGAGGCTCACGCTCTTCTCTTCATCTTCTTCTCTTCATCTTCTTCTCTTCATCTTCTTGTCTTCATCTTCTTTTTGGGCCACTCCGCATCCATGATGGCATAGAGGGAGGCTCCCGCTGTGTGACACTCCTCTTCTGACGGTTCTTAAATAATGGGGGGCCACCCGGTGACCCTGCCCCCCTCTGACGCACGGTGACTTGACGGGACTTCCCTCTGACATCACGGGGAATGCCACAGGGAAGTCCCGTCAAGTCCCGTGCATCAGAGGGGGGGGGTCACTAGGTGGCCCCGCCCCCATTATTTAAGAACCGTCAGAAGAGGAGAAGCATCACACAGCGGGAGCCTCCCTCCATGCCATCATGGATGCGGAGTGGCCCAAGGAGAAAAAGGGAAGAAGACGCCGATGCCGCGGAGGAAGATGCTGGAAGAGAACACCGGAGGAAGAACCAGAAGAAGAAGATGGAGGAAGAAACCGAAGGAAGATAGAAGATAGAAGAAAGAAGAAAGAAGAAGCATTTAAATAAAGGAATTGTAAAAAACTGTCTCTTGTCATTTTTAACATTTTTGACAGTTTTCTAGTGAAATGGTAGGGGTACTTTTGTACCCCCTTACCATTTCACACAGGGGGGAGGGCCGGGTTCTGGGGGTCCTCTTGTTAAAGGGGGCTTCCAGATTCCGATAAGCCCCCCGCCCGCAGACCCCCACAACCACCGGCCAGGGTTGTGGGGATGAGGCCCTTGTCCTCATCAACATGGGGACAAGGTGTTTTGGGGGGCTACCCCAAAGCACCCTCCCAATGTTGAGGGCATGTGGCCTGGTACGGTTCAGGAGGGGGGGCCACTCTTGTCCCCCCTCTTTTCCTGCGGCCTGCCAGGTTGTGTGCTCGGATAAGGGTCTGGTTTGGACCTCTAGGGGGACCCCACGCCGTTTTTTTTTTTTTTAAGTTTGCGCGGGGTTCCCCTTAATATCCATACCAGACCTGAAGGGCCTGGTATGGAATTTAGGGGGACCCTCCCACGTCATTTTAAAAAAAAATTTTGGTTCGGGTTCCCCTGTGGGGAATTCCAATGCTGTTTTTATCAATGAACTTCTATGTGTATCGTCGGACCGGCAATACATTAATAGCCGTGAGTAGTTTTAAATGACTTTTTTTCCTTTGAAATTTTGCTGTCAGACTGTTCTAAACACGGGAAACATGCGTCCCTTTACAGGCATACTATAGAGACCCCCCAGGTACGAAATTTAAAGGGATATTACACTTTTATTGTTTCACTTTAAGCATTATTAAAATCACTGCTCCCGAAAAAATGGCCGTTTTTCAAACTTTTTTTTGCCTTGATCCATGTCCCCTGGGGCAGGACCTAGGTCCCCAAACACTTTTTATAACAATACCATGAATATAAGCCTTTAAAATTAGCACTTTAGATTTCTCCCATAGACTTTTAAAGGGTGTTCCGCGGCATTCGAATTTGCCGCGAACACCCCAAATTGTTCGCTGTTCGGCGAACTTGCGAACACCCGATGTTGACTCGAACTCGAAGCTCATCCCTACTTAGAAGCTATCAGCATGAAAATTGAGGAGGTGGAGGATTGTGACTTAGCATAACAGGATAGTCACTCACCATCAGCATAGGCAGTCTTGAAGGGATTTCACATTAAAAAAAATCAGTCGGTTACATCAGCATCAGGTGCTTGGTAGCTGGTGATCCAAGACTGATTCATTTTTATGAAGGTCAGCTGATCGACCGATTCGGTGGACAGGCACACCCTGTGATCGGTTACAAAGCCTCCAGCAGCACTGAATGTGCGCTCCGAAAGAATGCTGGATGCAGGACAGGCCAGTATCTCAATTGCATACTGTGCAAGCTCTGGGCAGTGATCCATCCTCAAGACCCAGTAACCCAGAGAATTTTCGGTGGGAAAGGTATCCAAGTCTGATCTTGCCCCTAGGTAATCCTGCACCATATGAATCAGACGCTGGCGATGGTTGCTGGAAACGATCAGACCTTGGGGCTGCGGACTAAAAAATTGTCTGAATGCATCGGTCAGACGGCCACCTTCTCCACCGCTCCTTCTGTGACTGACCGAAGCCTCAGCAACATGTTGTCCAGGAGGACCAGGAAATTGTAACCTCCCAGGCTCTGGAAACGCGTTGCACAAACCTTTCTGCAAGGCCTCCCGAAGATGTTTCGTCCTCTGCTCCCTCTGCGACAGCAAGATAAGGTTTGCAACCTTACCCTTGTAACGTGGATGAAGGAGGGTTGCCAGCCAGTAATCGTCCCTCCCCTTGATACCATGAATACAAGGATCCTTCCGCAGGCTTTGCAGGATCAGGGAGGCCATGCAGCATAGGTTTGCTGAGACATTCGGTCCAGAGTCCTCTGGGTCACTAAGGATTACATGATCCGCTGCCACCTCCTCCACCTCCTCCCAGTCACGTACAAGTCCATGTGTTTCTTCGGACTGTAAATAATCCCTTGAAGACTGCTGCTGATGCTGAGTGCCAGGCTCCACCTCCATGCTGACACAATCCTCCTCCTCCACCTCCTCCTCGTCCTCTTCCTGTGTGATTGGCGGGCATGCAGGAACATTGTCTGGATAAAGGGAGCCTTGAGAGGTAAGGAAGTCCTCCTCTTCCTCCCTCTGTTCTGACTCAAGTGCCCTATCCATTATTCCACGCAGCCTGTGCTCCAAGAGGGACAGTGTCACTGATACATGCACTGTCACTGCTCACCATCCTCGTGGCCTCCTCAAATGACAGGACAGTGCATGCATCCCTGATCATAGCCCACTGGCGTGGGGAAAAAAAACAAGGTCCCCTGACCCTGTCCTGGTGCCATAGTCACATAGGTACTCATTGATGGCCCTCTGCTGCGTGTGCAGCTGCTGCAGCATGGCCAACGTTGAGTTCCTCCTGGTGGGCATGTCACAGATTAGGCGGTTCTTGGGCAGGTTAAATTCCTTTTGGAGGTCAGCCAGCCGAGCACTGGCATTATATGACATGCGGAAATGCACACAGACTTTCCTGGCCTACCTCAGGACATCCTGTAAGCCCAGGGACCTGCCCAAGAACCACTGCACCACCAAGTTAAGGACGTGAGCCAAACAGGGCACATGGGTCAGTTGTCCTTGTCAGAGGGTGGAGAGGAGGTTGGTGCCATTGTCGCAAACCACCATACCTGGCTTAAGCTGGCGTGGCGTCAACCACCTCTGAACCTGCCCCTGCAGAGCTGACAGAATCTCTGCCCCAGTGTGGCTCCTGTCCCCCAAGCACACCAGCTCAAGCACGGCATGGCATCTTTTTGCCTGCGTGCTTGCGTAGCCCCTTGAATGATTACGGAGCACCGCTGGTTTCGAGGACAAATCAGCACAGGAAGAGGCCATGGAGTAAGAAGAAGAGGAGGGGGTGGAGGAGAGAGGTGTGGCAGAATCACCACTAGTAGAATTTTGGAGGCATAGTGGCCGAACAACCTCCAACACTACTGCACCCTGTCCTGCATCGTTCCCAGCTGCCAGAAGAGTCACCCAGTGCGCGGTGAAAGATAGGTAACGTCCCTGTCCATTCCTACTGGACCATGATTCAGCGGTAATATGCACCTTACCGCTGACCGCCCTGTCCAGTGAGGCAAAGACATTGCCTTCCACATGCCGGTAGAGAGCCGGAATCGCCTTCCGTGAGAAAAAGTGGTGTTTGGGAACCTGCCACTGAGGATTCGCACATTCCACAAACTCCACAAACTAACTGAAAAGGCAGCAGTTGAATGCTAGCAATTTAGCCAAGCTAGCATTCAACCGCTGGGCATGTGGATGGCTGGGAGCGAACTTCTTTTGGCGGTGCAGCAGCTGGGGCAGGGAAATTTGCCTGGTACAATCTGACGTTGGTGTACCGATAGCAGATTGCCCGCAAGTACTTGGTTGTGACACACCTAATTCTACACCTTCATTCCTCCCAGTGCAGGTTTCAGAGAGGACTGAAGGTATAGTGGGGTTGGAGATCCCAGCTGATCGCAGCTGATGAGGAGCAAAGAGAGGTCCGCTTTGTTCTTTGGTGTGGGTCTTTTAGGTAAGCTTGCCAACAAACTGCATGGCAGGTCGACATATGTCTGGTCAAGCATGTGGTGCTCAAGCGGGTGATGTTTTGGCCACGCGAGATACACTTGAGACATATGTTGCAAATAGCAGCGATGGGATCTGATGCACTCGTCTCAAAAAAGGCCCACACCAAAGAACTTTTGGAATAACGCGCAGAGACCGCAGCGCCCTGCCCATGCGGAGCTCTGCGGTGTGATGCAGTCGGTGTGCTGCCCTTAAGCCGGCCCCTGGAGGGCATCCTGCCTTGTTGAAGATGTGGTTCCTCCTTCTCTCTCCTATCAGGCACCTACGTGGCGTAAGTGACCTCATCATGTTCTCCCTCCTCATCACTGGAGCAAAGCTGGCAGTATGCTGCAGCTGAGGGAACACGACTGCCAGATTACTGTCCTTCTTGGGCACCCCCTATCTCTGGGATCACATTACTGCCTTCCTCTAGCTGGGTACCATCATAAGAGCCTTCAAAACGCTGGGCATTATCCTGGAGCATGTACCCAACACTGTGGTCAAACAGTTCGGGGGAACCCTCAGGAGGACATGGTGGTGCGAGGGAAGGGGTGACTGATGCCATTGAGCCGAGGGAAGAGGCCGCGTTGGCAGCTGCTTTGCCAGACATAGTACCCTGAGCCTGGGTGAGAGAGGATGAGGAGGATGAGGACGGCTTGGTCATCCACTCTACCAAGTCTTCCGTATGTTGTGGCTCAACCGGCCAGCTGACAAAAAAAGGACAAGTGTGTCCCACGGCCACGTGCTGATGAGGATGCACCGTCTCCACAACCAGCACTGTTGCCTCTAGACACAGAGCCTGCTTGCCCTCTTTTATTGGCTTGTGACTGTCTGCCTCTCCTTGCTGGTCTTCCAGACATACTAAGGGCCTGCAGTGAGATGTAGCTGCACAAAGCTGGGATATATATATATAGATATATATATCTATATATATATATCTATATATATATATAGATATATATATATAGATATATATATATATATACTGATATTGCAGCTAGCATAATCAACTGCCTGCCTGTAGTATTATTAGTATGAGAATACCAGCAATTGTATTCAGGTAGCTTTAGGTGCACACTGTGCAGAGGACATAGTACACTAACTGTAAATACTGCGGCTGCCTGCCTGTGGTATTAATAGGATCAGAACAACAGCGATTGTCTTCAGGTAGCTTTAGGTGCACACTGTGCAGAGGATGCAGTACACTAACTGTACATACTGCAGCTGCCTGCCTGTGGTACTAATAGGATCAGAAGAACACCACCAATTTTCTTCAGGTAGCTTTAGGTGCACACTGTGCAGAGGACACAGTACACTAACTGTAAATACTGTAGCTGCCTGCCTGTGGTATTAATAGGATCAGAAGAACACCAGCAATTTTCTTCAGGTAGCTTTAGGTGCACACTGTGCAGAGGACACAGTACACTAACTGTAAATACTGCAGCTGCCTGCCTGTGGTATTAATAGGATCAGAACAACAACAGTTGTCTTCAGGTAGCTTTAGGTGCACACTGTGCAGGGGACGCACTATACTAACTGTAAATACTGCAGCTGCTTGCATGTGGTACTAATAGGATCAGAACAACAGCAATTGCCTTCAGGTAGCTTTAGGTGCACACTGTGCAGAGGACGCAGTACACTAACTGTAAATACTGCAGCTGCCTGCCTGTGATACTAATAGGATCAGATGAACACCACCAATTTTCTTCAGGTAGCTTTAGGTGCACACTGTGCAGAGGATGCAGTACACTAACTGTAAATACTGCAGCTGCCTGCCTGTGGTACTAATAGGATCAGAAGAACACCACCAATTTTCTTCAGGTAGCTTTAGGTGCACACTGTGCAGAGGACACAGTACACTAACTGTAAATACTGTAGTTGCCTGCCTGTGGTACTAATAGGATCAGAACAACAGCAATTGTCTTCAGGTAGTTTTAGGAGCACACTGTGCAGAGGACGCAGTACACTAACTGTAAATACTGTAGCTGCCTGCCTGTGGTACTAATAGAATCAGACGAACACCACCAATTTTCTTCAGGTAGCTTTAGGTGCACACTGTGCAGAGAACACAGTACACTAACTGTAAATACTGTAGCTGCCTGCCTGTGGTATTAATAGGATCAGAAGAACACCACCAATTTTCTTCAGGTAGCTTTAGGTGCACACTGTGCAGAGGACACAGTACACTAACTGTAAATACTGCAGCTGCCTGCCCGTGGTATTAATAGGATCAGAACAACAGCAATTGTCTTCAGGTAGCTTTAGGTGCACACTGTGCAGAGGACGCACTATACTAACTGTAAATACTGCAGCTGCTTGCTTGTGGTACTAATAGGATCAGAACAACAGCAATTTTCTTCAGGTAGCTTTAGGTGCACATAGTGCAGAGGACGCAGTACACTAACTGTAAATACTGTAGCTGCCTGCCTGTGGTATTAATAGGATCAGAACACCACCAATTTTCCTCAGGTAGCTTTAGGTGCACACTGTGCAGAGCACACATTACACTAACTGTAAATACTGTAGCTGCCTTCCTGTGGTATTAATAGGATCAGAAGAACACCACCAATTTTCTTCAGGTAGCTTTAGGTACACACTGTGCAGAGGACACAGTACACTAACTGTAAATACTGTAGCTGCCTGCCTGTGGTATTAATAGGATCAGAACAACAGCAATTGTGTTCAGGTAGCTTTAGGTGCACACTGTGCAGAGGATGCAGTACACTAACTGTAAATACTGCAGCTGCCTGCCTGTGGTACTAATAGGATCAGAAGAACACCACCAATTTTCTTCAGGTAGCTTTAGGTGCACACTGTGCAGAGGACACAGTACACTAACTGTAAATACTGTAGCTGCCTGCCTGTGGTATTAATAGGATCAGAACAACAGCAATTGTCTTCAGGTTGCTTTAGGTGCACACTTTGCAGAGGACGCACTATACTAACTGTAAATACTGCAGCTGCTTGCTTGTGGTACTAATAGGATCAGAACAACAGCAATTTTCTTCAGGTAGCTTTAGGTGCACACAGTGCAGAGGACGCAGTACACTAACTGTAAATACTACAGCTGCCTGCCTGTGATACTAATAGGATCAGAAGAACACCACCAATTTTCTTCAGGTAGCTTTAGGTGCACACTGTGCAGAGGACACATTACACTAACTGTAAATACTGTAGCTGCCTTCCTGTGGTATTAATAGGATCAGAAGAACACCAGCAATTCTCTTCAGGTAGCTTTAGGTGCACACTGTGCAGAGGACACAGTGCACTAACTGTAATTACTGTAGCTGCCTGCCTGTGGTATTAATAGGATCAGAACAACAGCAATTGTCTTCAGGTAGCTTTAGGTGCACACTGTGCAGAGGATGCAGTACACTAACTGTAAATACTGTAGCTACCTGCCTGTGGTACTAATAGAATCAGAAGAACACCACCAATTATTTTCAGGTAGCTTTAGGTGCACACTGTGCAGAGGACACAGTACACTAACTGTAAATACTGTAGCTACCTGCCTGTGTTACTAATAGGATCAGAACAACAGCAATTATCTTCAGGTAGCTTTAGGTGCACACTGTGCAGAGGACGCAGTACACTAACTGTAAATACTGCAACTGCCTGCCTGTGATACTAATAGGATCAGAAGAACACCACCAATTGTCTTCAGGTACCTTTAGGTGCACACTGTGCAGAGGACACAGTACACTAACTGTAAATACTGCAGCTGCCTGCCTGTGGTATTAATAGGATCAGAACAACAGCAATTGTCTTCAGGTAGCTTTAGGTGCACACTGTGCAGAGGACGCACTATACTAACTGTAAATACTTTAGCTGCTTGCCTGTCCTGTGGTACTGATAGGATCAGAACAACAGCAATTGTCTTCAGGTAGCTTTAGGTGCACACTGTGCAGAGGATGCACTACACTAACTGTAAATACTGCAGCTGCCTGCCTGTGGTACTAACAGGGTCAGAAGAACACCACCAATTTTCTTCAGGTAGCTTTAGGTACACACTGTGCAGAGGACACAGTACACTAACTGTAAATACTGTAGCTGCCTGCCTGTGGTATTAATAGGATCAAAAGAGTACCAGCAATTTTCTTCAGGTAGCTTTAGGTGCACACTGTGCAGAGGACACAGTACACTAACTGTAAATACTGCAACTGCCTGCCTGTGGTATTAATAGGATCAGAACAACAGCAATTGTCTTAAGGTAGCTTTAAGTACACACTGTGCAGAGGACGCACTATACTAACTGTAAATACTTTAGCTGCTTGCCTGTGGTACTAATAGGATCAGAACAACAGCAATTGTCTTCAGGTAGCTTTAGGTGCACACTGTGCAGAGGATGCAGTACACTGTAAATGCTGCAGCTGCCTGCCTGTGATACTAATAGGATCAGAAGAACACCACCAATTTTCTTCAGGTAGATTTAGGTGCACACTGTGCAGAGGACACAGTACACTAACTGTAAATACTGCAACTGCCTGCCTGTGGTATTAATAGGATCAGAACAACAGCAATTGTCTTAAGGTAGCTTTAAGTACACACTGTGCAGAGGACGCACTATACTAACTGTAAATACTTTAGCTGCTTGCCTGTGGTACTAATAGGATCAGAACAACAGCAGTTGTCTCCAGGTAGCTTTAGGTGCACACTGTGCAGAGGATGCACTACACTAACTGTAAATACTGCAGCTGCCTGCCTGTGGTACTAATAGTATCAGAAGAACACCACCAATTTTCTTCAGGTAGCTTTAGGTACACACTGTGCAGAGGACGCACTACACTAACTGTAAATACTGCAGCTGCCTGCCTGTGGTATTATTAGGATCAGAACAACAGCAATTGTCTTCAGGTAGCTTTTGGTGCACACTGTGCAGAGGACACACTACACTAACTGTAAATACTGCAGCTGCCTGCCTGTTGTATTAATAGGATCAGAACAACAGCAATTGTCTTCAGGTAGCTTTAGGTGCACACTGTGCAGAGGACGCACTACACCAACTGTATTTACTGCAGCTGCCTGCCTGTGGTACTAATAGGATCAGAAGAACACCACCAATTTTCTTCAGGTAGCTTTAGGTGCACACTGTGCAGAGGACGCACTACACTAACTGTAAATACTGCAGCTGCCTGCCTGTGGTATTAATAGGATCAGAACAACAGCAATTTTCTTCAGGCAGCTTTGGGTGCACACTGTGCAGAGGACGCACTACACTAACTGTAAATACTGCAGCTGCCTGCCTGTGGTATTAATAGGATCAGAACAACAGCAATTGTCTTCAGGTAGCGTTAGGTGCACACTGTGCAGAGGACGCACTACACTAACTGTAAATACTGCAGCTGCCTGCACTACTAATAGGATCAGAAGAACACCACCAATTTTCTTCAGGTAGCTTTAGGTGCACACTGTGCAGAGGACGCACTACACTAACTGTAAATACTGCAGCTGCCTGCCTGTGGTATTAATAGGATCAGAACAACAGCAATTGTCTTCAGGTAGCTTTAGGTGCACACTGTGCAGAGGATGCAGTACACTAACTGTAAATACTATAGCTGCCTGCCTGTGGTACTAATAGAATCAGAAGAACACCACCAATTTTTTTCAGGTAGCTTTAGGTGCACACTGTGCAGAGGACACAGCACACTAACTGTAAATACTGCAGCTGCCTGCCTGTGGTATTTATAGGATCAGAACAACAGCAATTGACTTCAGGTAGCTTTAGGTGCACACTGTGCAGAGGATGCACTACACTAACTGTAAATACTGCAGCTGCCTGCCTGTGGTACTAATAGGATCAGAAGAACACCACCAATTTTCTTCAGGTAGCTTTAGGTACACACTGTGCAGAGGACGCACTACACTAACTGTATATACGGCAGCTGCCTGCCTGTGGTATTAATAGGATCAGAACAACAGCAATTGTCTTCAGGTAGCTTTAGGTGCACACTGTGCAGAGGACGCACTATACTAACTGTAAATACTTTAGCTGCTTGCCTGTGGTACTAATAGGATCAGAACAACAGCAATTGTCTTCAGGTAGCTTTAGGTGCACACTGTGCAGAGGACGCAGTACACTGTAAATGCTGCAGTTGCCTGCCTGTGATACTAATAGGATCAGAAGAACACCACCAATTTTCTTCAGGTAGCTTTAGGTGCACACTGTGCAGAGGACACAGTACACTAACTGCAAATACTGTAGCTGCCTGCCTGTGGTATTTATAGGATCAGAACTACAGCAATTGTCTTCAGGTAGCTTTAGGTGCACATTGTGCAGAGGACGCACTATACTAACTGTAAATACTTTAGCTGCTTGCCTGTGGTACTAATAGGATCAGAACAACAGCAATTGTCTTCAGGTAGCTTTAGGTGCACACTGTGCAGAGGACGCAGTACACTGTAAATGCTGCAGTTGCCTGCCTGTGATACTAATAGGATCAGAAGAACACCACCAATTTTCTTCAGGTAGCTTTAGGTGCACACTGTGCAGAGGACACAGTACACTAACTGTAAATACTGTAGCTGCCTGCCTGTGGTATTTATAGGATCAGAACAACAGCAATTGACTTCAGGTAGCTTTGGGTGCACACTGTGCAGAGGATGCACTACACTAACTGTAAATACTGCAGCTGCCTGCCTGTGGTACTAATAGGATCAGAAGAACACCACCAATTTTCTTCAGGTAGCTTTAGGTACACACTGTGCAGAGGACGCACTACACTAACTGTAAATACTGCAGCTGCCTGCTTGTGGTATTAATAGGATCAGAACAACAGCAATTGTCTTCAGGTAGCTTTAGGTGCACACTGTGCAGAGGACGCACTATACTAACTGTAAATACTTTAGCTGCTTGCCTGTGGTACTAATAGGATCAGAACAACAGCAATTGTCTTCAGGTAGCTTTAGGTGCACACTGTGCAGAGGACGCAGTACACTGTAAATGCTGCAGTTGCCTGCCTGTGATACTAATAGGATCAGAAGAACACCACCAATTTTCTTCAGGTAGCTTTAGGTGCACACTGTGCAGAGGACACAGTACACTAAATGTAAATACTGTAGCTGCCTGCCTGTGGTATTTATAGGATCAGAACTACAGCAATTGTCTTCAGGTAGCTTTAGGTGCACACTGTGCAGAGGACGCACTATACTAACTGTAAATACTTTAGCTGCTTGCCTGTGGTACTAATAGGATCAGAACAACAGCAATTGTCTTCAGGTAGCTTTAGGTGCACACTGTGCAGAGGACGCAGTACACTGTAAATGCTGCAGTTGCCTGCCTGTGATACTAATAGGATCAGAAGAACACCACCAATTTTCTTCAGGTAGCTTTAGGTGCACACTGTGCAGAGGACACAGTACACTAACTGTAAATACTGTAGCTGCCTGCCTGTGGTATTATTAGGATCAGAACAACAGCAATTGTCTTCAGGTAGCTTTTTGGTGCACACTGTGCAGAGGACACACTACACTAACTGTAAATACTGCAGCTGCCTGCCTGTGGTATTAATAGGATCAAAACAACAGCAATTGTCTTCAGGTAGCTTTAGGTGCACACTGTGCAGAGGATGCACTACACCAACTGTAAATACTGCAGCTGCCTGCCTGTGGTACTAATAGGATCAGAAGAACACCACCAATTTTCTTCAGGTAGCTTTAGGTGCACACTGTGCAGAGGACGCACTACACTAACTGTAAATACTGCAGCTGCCTGCCTGTGGTATTAATAGGATCAGAACAACAGCAATTTTCTTCAGGTAGCTTTAGGTGCACACTGTGCAGAGGACGCACTACACTAACTGTAAATACTGCAGCTGCCTGCCTGTGGTATTAATAGGATCAGAACAACAGCAATTGTCTTCAGGTAGCGTTAGGTGCACACTGTGCAGAGGATGCACTACACTAAGTGTAAATACTGAAGCTGCCTGCGCTACTAATAGGATCAGAAGAACACCACCAATTTTCTTCAGGTAGCTTTAGGTGCACACTGTGCAGAGCACGCACTACACTAACTGTAAATACTGCAGCTGCCTGCCTGTGGTATTAATAGGAGCAGAACAACAGCAATTGTCTTCAGGTAGCTTTAGGTGCACACTGTGCAGAGGACGCACTACACTAACTGTAAATACTGCAACTGCCTGCCTGTGGTATTAATAGGATCAGAACAACAGCAATTGTCTTCAGGTAGCTTTAGGTGCACACTGTGCAGAGGACGCACTACACTAACTGTAAATACTGCAGTTGTCTGCGGTACTAATAGGATCAGAACACCACCAATTTTCCTCAGGTAGCATTAGATGCACACTGTGCAGTAGACGCACTACACTAACTGTAAATACTGTAGCTGCCTGCCTGTGGTACTAATAGGATCAGAAGAACACCAGCAATTTTCTTCAGGTAGCTGTAAATACTGTAAAAACACCTGCCTTCCTGTCAGTAGGAAGAGAATAACAGGAACGGATCTAGCTAAACTGAATACAGTGTATATATACAACACCTAGGATGCATATATATATATACACAATACACTGTAAGTGCAGCTACCCGACTCGCCTGCCTACTCTATCTAACTTAAATAAAATTAAGCTGTCTCTCTGTCTATCTCAACACACTACACAAGGCCGCCACGCAGGTGGCTTTATATAGTGTGGGGCATGTACTAAACCCCCTGAGCTTTGGCTTTGGCCAATTACGGCTCTCTATACAGACGGCGCTGTGATTGGCCAAGCATGCGGGTCATAATGCATGCTTGGCCAATCATTAGCCAGCAATGCACTGCGATGCCGCAGTGAATTATGGGCCGTGACGCGCCACTCGAATTTGGTGCGAATGGCCCATAATGTTCGCGATTCGACGAACGGTCAAACATGCGAGTTCAAGTCGAACATGGGTTCAACTCGAACTCAAAGCTCATCCCTACTGGTGACCCCACAAAAGTGATAAAACTTTTTTTGCGGAAGGGAGTTTAACAAGACTCGTGGCCACTAATTAAAATTAGAAGAAAAGAGGTTAAACCTTAAACTAAGTAGAGGTTTCTTTACTGTAAGAGTGGCAAGGATATGGATTTCCCTTCCACAGGCAGTGGTCTCAGTGGGGGGCATTGATAGTTTCAAGAAACTATTATGCCGCGTACACACGATCGGAAATGTTGCCAGCAAAAGACTGATGTGAACTTTTGGTCCGCAAATGCGACCGTGTGTATGCCCCATTGGACTTTTACTGGCGGAAATTCCAGCCCGCAAAAGATTGAGAGCATGTTCTCTATTTTTCGGTCGGGAAAAGTTCCTATCCGAAAATGCGATTGTCTGTATACAATTCGGACTCTCCAAAAAAATCACGCATTCTCAGAATCAAGTATGAGACGGAAGCGCTCGTTCTGGTGAAAATGGAGATAGCACATTACTCACGCTGTAAATTTTTGGATCTTTTAATTCAGCCCATTCTTTTGTTCTTTATAATGCTAGAAGAATGAATTTGTTTTGCTGCTGATATTCACACAGAGTTCTCACAAACTTATTTCTTTATTATTTCTTGTGATCTCCTGAATAATCTTTTTTGTTTTTAAAGCCAGATCTCCATAATAATGTATAGAATTATTTTTTATAGTCATCTTTTTTTTTTAATAAAGATCTCCTGTTTTTTTGATTATTTTTAAATTATTTTCTAGTAATCTTCATAATTTTTTTTTTTGTGTCAAGTTTCCAAAACAACATTGTTATCTTGTATTTTTAAAGCTCAAGGAGGTTGGTTGTTGTCCCTTGTTAATTTGACATTGTATTTTTAAAATGTACCTGCCTACTCACAAACTGTCCTTTTTTAAAAAAAACACATAGGCAAGTATTTTCTTATAAAAAAATATCCATTTATTCTGGCTGATAACAAAATAAAGAGGAAGGCAATCCTTGCGAAACTACTTGAATTTGCGAAGCCTTTGTACCCCAGGGCACACATCAGCTCTTTATAACTAGAAATTGGTAGCCTAAGAAGTCCATATAATAGGGAGCACAATCTGGTCCAGGACTCCCAGAGATCATGAACAGCAGCAGATGACATATATTTCCCCAGGCTGTGGTACTGCAACAGCCTGTGTCTTCTGTCAGACCAGACTGAACCCAGGGCCATCAGTTTCCTGTCTTCCCTGCAGCCTTCCCTCCATGCTACCCTGCAGCTGTCCCTGCAGCCGTCCTTGGAGGTTGTGGCTTTGGAGGTGGACTGTAGGAGGATGGGCGAGCGCACATAAGTGCATGTTCTCACTAATTTGGCCCCTCAAACCCTTCTGAAGGGCCTGAAAAATAAGATTCTCACACATGAAGCATTGGCCCTCCTCCATTTGCTGCAATTTTGCAGCTACATAGCAGCCATAGGCCTCTTCAGCATTGGGGGGTGTTTTCAGGGCCGCATTAGCGTCCTTAATGAGGCCCAGTGCTGCCTCCTCCATGTTACTCCCCTTCCTGGCCCTTTTTGTTGTAAGGCGGAGAGGAGGCACCTGGGATTGGGGGAGGTTACTGGGCCTGGCCACCTCCTGGCTGCCACTTACCCCCGCCTCCTCCTGGCTGCCACATTCCAGAGCTTCGTCCTGGCTGACGTCTTCCTGTTTATGAAAAAGGGACAAAGTTTTAGTTTTTGGTTCATCAATCACACACAATTTTCAGCTTATGACTGTTGCAAATTGAATGTTAATAAATAGAAACGACTATCATTCTGAGCCCAGCATTTTTCTTTCTTGTCCCAATCATTTTTGGCCCCTACTGTCTATTGATATGTAAAACACTTTTTGTTCAATCATTCATTTGTTATCAATAATATTATCTAGTTAACAACAATAATTTTCGGACAATCAATATGTTCAAAAATACTATACATGGCTCCATCTTGGTTCCTCAACTTCTTCCAGGATAGAAGGCCCAGATTGGTCCTCGGAAGCCTCAGCTGGGGTTGAGGGAAGGGTGGATGGAAGTGTAGAAAGTGATCCCTTGGCTTCAATCTGGTCTTCCAGAAACCGCATTCTGTTGTAGTACCACAGACTGGGTACATACACATCCTCTGCTTCTGCTCCTGATCTCATGGAAGCCTGGACTTTATTAAGCTCCTTCCTATAGGTGTTTCTCACGCTACCAATTTTCTTATCCACAAACTCGATGTCTGCGTCGGGGACCTGCGTCTTCACAAATTGCAGCAGTTTCTCCAGCGATGCCTTCCTAGCTGGTTTATTTCAATATAAGGGGTTTTTAACCTCTCACAAATTTCTCATATCCCTGTATCTGTCTATGAACTGGCCCATGAATTCAGGGTCTTTGAATTGTTTCATATTTGTTGCAAGACAAAACACAAGACAAAAACACTAATATAAGGCTAAACTATACTAATCATATCCCAATATAGGCCTCAATCTCGAATCAGTATAGGCCACTTATGTCCCAAGTTAAAATGTTACCTTTGTTATAACGATTGGCACTTCCTCCACTCACAGATCGTACATCTGACATACGCGTGTTAGCTTTATATAGACTGCGCATGCGTGAAACTCTGCCCACGTCGCCTTCCCCTGACGTTCTTTCTCGAATATTCCCCACCCCTTCTCTTTTGTCGCAGTGAGAGAGGAACATGGCGGAGACACAGCAGGTACGTAATAGCAGTAATGAGGAGGAAAGCCCAGAGCCCGAAACGTCCCGATCCCGCAGGAGATTTAAGGCCTCAAATATGGCCTTTATAGAGATGGTGGAGATGGTGGACATCTTAAAGAGGGCTGACTATGATGGGAAGTATGGACCGTACGTAAACCCAAATGTGAGAAAGGCCAAGATCATGACTAAAGTTGTGAAGAGTCTGCACAGGAATTTTGTGGTACGATGATCCAAGGAGCAATTGAGGAAACGCTGGTCAGACCTGAAATTGAGGGAGCAGGATCAGTACAGAAGGATCAAGAAAGTGTGTCTAAAAAGTAAGTACTTGTCATGTGTTCCTATTATTAGTATTACTTGCATGCTGCTCCATGTGCTTTTCTTTACTGTTGTACAGTTTAAAATGGCTACTTTCATGTTCATGGGCACAGTAATCAGTCATAGGAAACATCGTTCATTTGCCAACTAAATACAAAGTTTTGGGCAGATACAGAGCTAACTAAATTTGGTCATGCTAATTTCTATTAAAAAAAGTTTAGGACATTGTTATCTAGATGTGTTTGAAACTAGAAAGAATTGCAAACTTGATTCAGTGTAAAATAAGGAGTTTACACATCTGGACTCAGGAGCACTAGTGTGGGACACAAGAACAAACTTTTTAGGGTGTCCCACACAGGTACTCCAGTGGATACTTGGGGTATCTCCATGTGTGAAACTTGTCCAAAAAAGGTCAGTATTCCAGCTTTGGTAAGTGGAAAAAATCATGTCTTCAGCTTGGAACTCTGCCAAAACAGACAATTGTACCCCACTTCCAAACAATGTTTTATATTCCTATTTCTGGCCTCAAATATCTGTGTGCTAAGTATACCTTTTGTTTCATTCTCATAGGGAAGAAAAGACTCCGGACGTCTGAGGACAACAGGTAACCTCCACCTCCTGAAGAAGGGGAACAGAGGACACCACAACCTGAGGATGTAGAGGAAGGAGAGGTGGTTGAGATTGTCACCACAACAGGTGAGTGTTCTGACACCACAGATTCAGGTAATAGATGTATGCCTGCATATTTATAATACATGGTGTGTATTTTTTCTTTTAGGTGATGTGCATGTTGTGGAAGAACAATCTCCTCATTTCATGAGTGACAGTGCACAAAGGCTAATCCAGGACATAATGTTTTGTAGTCAGGATTTAGACCTCATCAAGCAAAAAACATATGACATAGAACAAAAACGGAAGAACATGATTGATGTACTAAGAAGAATCTAAAGAACAACAAAATGACACCATTTTCTATTTTTGGGGACCATTTTTGACACATTTTAAAAGCCAAATTTAGAAGATGCACACAGTGGGGGTAATTTACTAAAGAGCTGCGGCGCTAATTACCGGTAATTAATGCTAATTAGCGCTAAAACTGTATTCACTATAGCGCTGGTGAGAAAATACTCCCAAAATTGAATTTACTATAGTTCCCTGAAACCAAATAGCGCCCAAACCCTTACTCTTCTAAAACCTGGAGTAGTGCACATGGAAATAATGTTTAGAGCATGATATAATTGCCTAAATGGTACCGAAATATGCGGTATATTATTTAAAGATAATCTGCTTTTAAACTGTGTGAAAAAGTGATTTCTACACTGAAATATCTTTAAAAGTCTGAGAAGTGAAAAACTCCCCGTTTTGGACAACTAGGTGCCAACACAACTGAGCATGCTCAGACCTGAAAATAACTCTCATTTTTACTCAAGTGTCTTTTTTACCCGGCGCTATAGTAAATACCAAAATGAGAGCTAATTAGAGAACACTTTTTTGAAGTGAAAATCTGCTCTATCCTAGTCCAAATCAAGTTTCAGCCATTGATTCTAATGGAACAATTCTAACTTTCACAAAAAAAAACTTTTAATGTTGAGATGAAATGTATCTTTCTCTGAAATAAATTTTCCATTGCAACATTGTTCCTTCTACTTAAAATATTTTGTTTTTAAGAATACTAGAATGTGGAATGTTTTGATGTTTTGGTAAAATATATTTTTCTCCCTCACTTTCACTTGTTACTCTCCATCTCACAACAGTCTTTACCCAAACTCACACAGTGTCTTTATAATCTACAAACAATACCATTGCTGATGCAAATTTAAAACGAGTCACAATTTTTTGTGCTTTTTATTATTTCCAAATATTCATAATTTGAGCCCAAAAATGTGATATGTGTACCAAAATCAGAAAGCAAAATGTAATTCCCAAAAAATTGAGGGTAATATTCTACTCTCACCCACAAAAAACCCCAAATATCACAGAATAAATCAAGAAGAATAACTCTTGAGTAATGTAATTCCATCACCTGTATGACCGAAGAAATGCAGTATTTATGTGATTTTATGTGTATTTATGTGTATTTATGTGTAGGAGGCTCTCACAAGTGGCAGCTCTGTGGCTTAGAGGTTAGAACTTCTGCTTAGTATCTCTGAGTGTCTGGGTTCAAATCCCAGACATGCTGCTTCATGTAGAAGAGTTGTCTCATCTCCCAGGTCCTATAACTATGTCTAAATGTAGTATTTATGTGTAGGAGGGTTCCACCACCATTGTAAGTCTTTTCCAGATACACTATTTAGCCAAAAGTATTGGGACGCCTGCCTTTACACACACATGAACTTTAATGGCAGCCTAGTCTTAGTCCGTAGGGTTAAAATTTGATTTGGCCCACCCTTTGCAGCTAAAACAGCTTCTGGGAAGGCTGTCCACAAGATTTAGTGTGTCAATGGGAATGTTTGATCATTCTTCCAGAAGTGCATTTGTGAGGCCAGGCACTGATGTTGGATGAGAAGGCCTGGCTCGCAGTCTCTACTCTAATTCAGCCAAAGGGTGTTCTATCGGGTTGAGGCCAGGACTCTGTGCAGGCCAGTCAAGTTTCTCCACCCCAAACTTGCTCATCCATGTCTTTATGGACCTTGCTTTGTGTACTGGTGTGCAGTCATGTTGGAACAGGAAGGGGCTTTCCCCAAACTGTTCCCACAAAGTTGGGAGCATGAAATTGCTGAAAACTTAATAGTTCCCTGAAGCCTTAAGAGTTCCCTTAACTGGAACTATAAGGCCAAGCCCAACCCCTAAAAAACAACCCCACATCATAATCCCCCCTCCACCAAATCATTTGGACCAGTGCACAAAGCAAGGTCCATAAAGACATGGATGAGTGATTTTATGGTGGAGGAACTTGATTGGCCTGGACAGAGTCCTGACCTCAATACAACAGAACACCTTGGGGATGAATTAGAGAGCAGACTGTAGGTCAGGCCTTCTCGTCCAACATCAGTGCCTGACCTCACAAATGCACTTGGAAGAATGGTCAAACATTCCCATAGACACACTCCTAAACCTTGTGGACAGCCTTCCCAGAAGAGTTGAAGCTGTTATAGCTGCAAAGGGTGGGCCAAATGAGTTTTGAACCCAATACTAATATTGGGATGCCATTACAGTTCATGTGCGTTTAAATTCAGGCGTCCCAATACTTAGGCCAATATATTGTATATTGCTTGTGACACTGAGCATGGCTATGGACTTAGGGCTGGTTCACACCACAGAGATGCAGAGAACATGTGTGGGGCTGCCTGGTGGCTAAGTGGGTAGCAGTTCTGTCTAGCAGCAACTGGGATGTTTGTTCAATTCCCTAACATGCTGATCCTTGTGTTGAAGTTTATATGTTCTCCCTGTGTGGGTTTCTCACCACAATCCAAAGACATGCTGGCATTTTATTTGTCTCCTGTTGAAATAGGTTCTAATGTAAGAAAGTTAATTTTGGACTTTATATTGGAAGCTCATTCCAGCCAGGGACTGATGTTAATGGTTATTAGCACTAATCATGCCCAGGGACTTGGACATTTAAAATTTTAGGGTTTACACTGCACAGGTACATATGCTTAGAAAACTGTTGCTTTGTTTATGTGGATGCAAATGGACTTTGATCTTTGGCCTGTAGTTGGAGATTTGATGCTAATAGCCAAGGCTAACACAGTTACGAATAGTATTATGTGTTCCTGCTCATCAGGTGCAATCACTTTAGACATACATGAAGAGATAGATTGAAAGATATTGGTGGGAGTGTACTTCTATTGGGTGTGTCAGTGTGCTAACAATACAACCTCTCTTATATAAAGGCCTGCAGTAGGGGGATTTGTTTGGCCTGAGAAGGTCAGGTTTTTTGCTGTGATTTGTGGGGGAGGAGGAATGATATTGTGCATATTGACAAATGCCCAACTAGGGATATTTGATAAAATTCTTGTGCGGGAGAGCGCATGTGCGAAGCTGCTGAGCAGTCATGAATGCTTAGAGCTCCGCTGTCACCGGGACGAAAATGGCCTTCTATCGACAAGTCACGATCGAATACCGCATTAATACAGTAACCCGCTTATTATTGAGACTACGGGGCACAACTACATATAATGTTTAGCGGGAAAAAGACAAAATTTAAACAGCCAGCAGGCAAAGAAAAGCTGACAAGAAACGCTCCTAATATGACAGCAGCACAATCTTCCCGCTCTGCATTACCTCAGAGACAGTCACAAAGGGGAAACTCTACCTATGCTTCCTCACAACTTGCTGACTCTGACCTTGATTATGGATTAACACCAATATTTCTACAGAATATTCCTAATAACTTGGATATTCTTAGGGCTCTTTCACACGGGGGATCCGTATGTCCGTTTTTCATCCTTCCGTTTTCGGATGAAAAACGGACATACATGTATCCCTATGGAGCGTCGGATGTCAGCGGTGACATGTCCGCTGACATCCGACGCCGCTCCGATCCGAAAAGTGTAACGGAGGAAAAACCTACTTTTCCATCCGTTTTCGGATCGGATCGGGTGACGACGGACACTACGGTCCGTCATCATCCGATCCCCCATAGGGGAGAGCGGCGCTCTGACAGGTCCGTAGCTGCACAGCGTGCAGCGATGGACCTGTCATCTTTCTGCTCAGCGGGGATCGGCGGAGCGATCCCCGCTGAGCCAGCGGGTGTTCACGGGGCGGATCATCACTGATCCGCCCCGTGTGAAAGAGCCCTAAGTCAGTTTGAACGTGTTTTACAAAAAGCCCTCCAAAATACCTCAGACACAATAACAGAGAAACTGACAAGGGAAATTTGTGAGGTAGGGTGCCGCACATCTATCTTAGAACACAAAATGGAGGATATAAATGATATCACTAATACTCATACTGATGAGCTAGAAGCCTTGAAAGAAGAAAATTTTACTCTACACACACGTCTGGAAGATTTCGAAAACAGAGCCAGGAGATCCAACCTGCGACTCCGTGGTATACCTGAAACTATAATAGATCTTCAATCAACCATTACAGCACTTTTTCAGGAGTTAGTCCCATCAATCCCCATTGAACGATTGGAGATGGACAGAATTCATAGAACTCTTGCCCCTAAAAAAGAAGATGGTCCCCCCCAGGGACATTGTAATAAAATTACACTATTTTAGAGCAAAGGAACAACTGATGGAAGCGGTACGTAATAAAGATACATTAACCTTTCAAGGCCATCGCTACCAAGTATTCCAAGATCTCTCGCAGCAAACTCTCTACAGAAGAAAAGAGATGAAACCTCACCTACAAATACTCCAATACCACCACATCTCCTATCCTTGGAGTTTTCCATTTGCCCTGCGATTCACCTATAAAAGTACAACATATACCTGCAAGAAATTGGACGACCTACTGACTGCGATCCAGGAGCTTCGTTTGTCAGTTCCAGATAATTCGACTGAAGGCTCCAAACGCAGAGCATCATCAAACTCACCCAAGGCTCAGCAAGACAACCCAACTCAACTAGCTCACTCCAGTACCAGTAAAAGGAGTCGTTTTGCATCACCACCTCCTAATTCCGAAGATCAAATGGACTGAAAGCCACTACGATTCTTTTATTTCATTGAAACCTTTTACCTATTACCTGTTACTATTATAACGGTAACCAATTTCAGGTAGATTCAGAGTAGGGATCGAATAATCCTTCCTCTGTCATTACCTTTATCCTTATAATTTCATTTAAGCAGAAGTTAATCAATCTTTTGTAAAATAATAATTGTTACCAAACTTTATTACTCCAATATCATTCTTTAGGTTTAGTTTAGTAAATGCAATGCCCTTTTTTATAAGTGCATGATGTAATGCAAAGTTATAGAAACATATCTCTATTACATTATCCTAATAATAGCTATTATATTATTAGTGACTTGTATTATTTTATTATTGTTTGTATAGCCTTTGAGGAGGCTGCCTTTGTCCCGGAGACAATCCACTGCGCCTCTCAATAGATCCTCGATTAGCCAGACTTACTGACCAGACTCTCTTTGGACCATTTGTACCCACCGGTTGGTGATATTTCACCACCCCTTGGATACTAGCTCCATATAGGAGCTATTTTCCTCTTTATTTAAAAACAACTTCTCATCTACAGCTCTAAAACAGGAATTTTACTTATTCTACTTCTCCTATTTAATCCCATTTTATTCTTTTTACCCACCCCCCCCCCTTTTTTTTATTTTTTATTTATTTTTTATTTTTTTCTCGCCCCTCCAGAGTATAACCTTCTTGGATATTATCACAATAAGAAATTATTATAATCCCTAATACCTTTATTCAAAAATGTCTTTAAATGTACTAACACTTAATGCCCAGGGTCTCAACTCCCCACCAAAATGAACAGAAGCCTTTCATTCCTTTTCTTCACTTTCTGCACATGTAATATGTCTGCAGGAAACACACTTCTCTACATAGTCTTCCCCTAAATTTATAAGTCGCCAATACCCACAAGTCTATATGGCCTCGGCCACTACAAAACAAAGAGGAGTGCTGATTGCATTTCATAACACAACCCCCTTCACTTTACATAGAGAAATAAAAGATCCTGAGGGTCGCTATATAATCCTTACAGGTCTCCTGTTAGATAATGAAATAACTATAGTTTCTTACTATGCTCCCAACAGAAACCCTCTTTCGTTCCTCTCACACTTGTTCTCAGTAGTTGAATCTCATAAAAAAGGTACCCTCATGATGTGTGGAGACTCAAATCAAGTTTTATACCCAATTTTAGACAAATCCCCTACACCACTACAACCTCAACGCCTTAATTTCAGACAACTCCTTGAACAACATTCTCTTATTGACTCTTGGCGTGAACAAAACCCTAGAAGAAAACAATACACTTACTACTCCCATCCCCACAAAACGTTTTCTCGTATAGACCACCAATCGTCCACATTGGCACGTTACCACAAATACATAATTCCTTAATCATCCCATGCGCATGGTCAGACCACAATGCGGTCATGACGTCCTTCTCATCTTTGATCCCGAGGCCTAGCCATAGATCCTGGACTATAAATGATAATTTATTAGTTGACCCAACATACCGTCTAAAAATAGAAACAGCCATACAAGATTACATCGCTAATAATTTACCAACAGATACTAATCCACTGAATCTATGGGAAGCTCTTAAACCTTCCATTAGAGGAGTCTGTATCAGCCAGTCCTTGCATCCCAGGCCTGTAATGAGGACTGAGGTAGATTAACTCTTGGACCCCATCGACTTGCTGGTGTACTGACCACATGTGCGGCGGGGTAGCCGCTTTCTGCCCCCCAACCAAGGGGATGGTTTTTGCGGCTCCTGGTTCAGACCTGCCCTCTCCCCCTGGTTATGCAGTATGCACCTCTTAGTTATGTGCATTAACATCTTTGGGTTTATTCCATCAGCCTGTTTTAGCCCATACAGCGCTTCACACGCTGTACACAAGAGGAACCACGGGGGGGAGCTCCCAGATCTGCTACCTCTAGGATCGCGCTCCCTCCACACGCCGTGTTCATGACAGACGGCCCTGCCGCCTACTGCGCATGTGCGGCGAGTTGTGAGTGCGCGCTCAACCCTACCCGGCAGAATCAGGTGGTGCACGGGCTGCACACCTGCTTGGGGCATGTACTTAAGGCTATCAACATGGCCTTGTACCAGGCCACTACCATTTACAGTGCTCAGGCTCCTGGGTGTTATTACCTACAATACAAGCTGGCCGGTAAGATCCTGCTCTGTCTCCACTAACCTAGCAAATTTCTCTGTGGCTGCACCTTGCCTGTGTGGGTGGATTGATCTTATGATGCCTTCTCTGCTTTTTCTTCAGATGGCGCTTTTTGTATTTCATTAAATAGCTGCCTGTTTGGGCATGGTTAGAGCTCCATTACAGCCCTGCTAGCTGAACCCTGTTTGACGCTAGACTTACAATTAATTAGCTGACCTATGCTGGTCACAGGATCAGTTCAGCTTGCATTATCTTATAAGGTAGGAACTGCTTGATATGTAGTTACCCTGCTCTATTGATGATTGTGAATAGTCTTCTATCAAAGGATCAATTTTGCCATTAGGCTTACTAGTGTTATGACATATTTATATGGAGCTGGTACAAATACTGGCTGACCTGACACTATTTACACTTTTTGATCAGAGACTTTAAATTATCTTATACACCTTGGCCATTGAAGGCGAATTCTTTGAGCATATACCTCTCAACTACTCACAGCCCTCCCCTGGCTTGAAGACTGATCCAATCGCTCTAGCTGGTATATCATTATCATTTTCTATTTCACCTGTTCCCCCCACTTTCCCTTTCCTCTCTACCCCTCTTTTTTCTTTTCTTTTTTCTTTCTTTTCCCCCCTCCCCCTCCCCTTTTTTCCCCCCTCCCTTCCTCCCCTTATCTTTTCCCTCTTTTGTTTTCTCTCCCCCCTTCCCTGTCAGTCCCCCCCCACACACACACACACCAGATGCAGCTCTGCTCTCATTATACTTATATAGCGTTTCATCATCCTTTTTTCGGACAGCTGGGATTCTCCAGTTCACTACCCCTCTGGACTTTATTAGTGCTATGATCCCTCTACCAGACACGTCCCTGCATGTGATTGCATGTCACCTTATGCGTGTTGATTGTTGGGTCCTTGGGTTCATTTCCTCATGGTACTCAATGCTTTTGATTGAGACGCAGTACTGTAAAGGTTCTATATATAAAAAAACTATATTAATATTCTATTCCTTGTTTTGGTGTATGTCTTGTTTTCATTTTTTCCTATTATAGGTAACTCAAACAAGCTCCTGAAGAAGCATTCAATTGTGAAACATGTAGAGCTACACTGAGCTATATCAGTTTGAGGCTTTTTAGTGGAAATAGAGGGGCTAGATCCCCCCTTGCAAGGGATACCCCCCGGTCTATTTTCAATGTATCTATGTGGTAGTATTTATCACCATTTTTGCAATGTATTGCGATTTTAAAAAAATGTTTATGTTTGTGTGTTTTTTTGTATCCTATGTATAAATAAAAATCCATATTTAATTTTATGACTGGTGCCTACAAAGTCCATGTCTTCCACTCTTTTTGGGTGTACCCATTTAGCATCTTGCAGTTTAGGCACTGCCCTATATATGAAATCTCCACAGTCCATCCTGTGATGAGATTTAGCAACCCTTCATGCTTTCTGTATCCGCCAGTCGTCTTACCGACGTAAATTTAAACAGCAAATGCAAAACAAATTAGGGGAAGCTTATTATAAAGCCTCTGAAATTTTCCAAAATTTGCCCTCTCAAACTACAAAGCTAGACTATGATAAAGCAAAGTTGGAGCTTGATCTTTTTTTAACAGACTCAGCTATACAGATTCTTTGCAAAACTAAACATACAATATATATGAAAGCTAATAAGCCAACCACATTCTTAGCATTAACTCTACGCAGAGCAGACCACATTCCGAAACCAGTTCGGCTACAAATCACCAAAAACAATTTTTCTATTAATCCACAGAAAATTATCAATGAGTTTCGTAGGAAACTCAAAGATTTATACCAAAATACACAAACATTCGACTCAACAAAATTAGATGCACTGTTATCTTCTATTCTTCTCCCAACCCTTTCGGTTACCCAACAAGAAACTTTAGATAAGCAGATCACTAATATGGAAGTCATATCAGCAATAAAATCCCTAAAAATGCATAAACGCCCAGGCCCTGATGGATACTCAGCCACATTTTATAAACACTTTACTACGCTACTAGCCCCACTTATGACAAACGCATTTAATTCTCTATTAGAAGGATGTTCCTTTAACACGGAATCCCTACTAGCTTCAATATCCATGATTCCAAAACCGCATGCAGATGACACGTCATGGTCCAATTACAGACCAATCTCAATCCTTAATATAGACATAAAAATATTAGCAAACATTCTATCTTAATCCAATTATTGGCACATTAATTCATAAAGACCAAACGGGTTTCATACCTTTCAGACAAGCAGGTGATAACATACGACGTGCTACCCTACTGGCTCATATAGCCAGGTCTCGCAAAATCCCTGCCTGTTTCCTCTCTATCGATATACAAAAGGCGTTTGACACTCTGTCATGGTCTTATCTTAAAGCCATTCTTCAGAAATGGGGATTTGATGAGTGGTTCCAGGGATGGATTTCCTCTCTTTATCATAATCCAAAAGTGTATATAACCTATGCAGGTTACCGCTCAGACCTCTTTAATATTGAAAGAGGAACCAGTCAGGGATGTCCATTATCCCCTCTTCTATTCTCCTTGGCTATTGAGCCCCTAGCTCAACTTATTAGATTCAATATAAATATAAAAGGACTTGAATTAGGTGGTCACCAACATAAGTTATGTTTATATGCCGATGACGTCTTAGTATTTCTTACTTCGCCCCTACTATCAGCTCCAAACCTCATTGAAATTCTTACAAAATTTGGTAAAATATCTGGTCTTAAGATAAATCAGCAAAAATCAAAAGCCCTAAATATATCGTTATCACCTGATTTACAGAAACAGTTACAAGACTCCCTTCCACTTACATGATCAACAACACATTTACCATATTTTGGGATCTCACTAACAGCTAATCCAGCTGACCTATACTCTGCAAATTATCCTTCCATGCTAACTCAATTATCAACCTTACTGAGAAAATGGTCTTCTTTACCGTTAGCATGGATGGGTAGAATCACAGTAGTAAAAATGTCCATATTGCCTAAAATCCTATACCTGTTCCGTGTACTTCCTATAAACGTTCTGGCTTATTTTTTCCGAATACTGCAATGCAAATCAGCCCAATTTATTTGGGGTAAACTTAAACCACGATTACCACAAAATACCCTACATATGCCCCGAACCTGTGGAGGTTTGGGTGTTCCAAATTTCTCAAAATACTATTATGCTTCTCAATTAGCACAAATTATTAAATACCATGCCACTAAAGAAATCCCTCTTTGGGTAACTATAGAATCGGTGGAATGTGATCCACTTTCTATATCAAATCTGTTATGGTTTTCACCACCCCAACGACGTTCAATAACAAATCTAGTCACAAAACATAGCCTCTCAATATGGGATAGACTTAAATTCCGTTTTGGTCTCCAATCTCCACTAAACCCTCTCCTCTCCTTTCTAAACAACCCCTCCTTCTACCCAGCTTGAACTTTACCTTCCTCCTTTAAAGCTTGGATAAATGTGGGTCTTACATGAGTTCATCACTTCCATAACTCTGATAAACTTATTTAATTTTCTACATTAAGCAAGACACACAACATACCCTGTAATGAAACATTTAGATTCTTACAAATTAAAAACTTTTTATCCCAAAACATCCCCACAAACTTGACAACTCCAGAATATACTTCATTTGAACAATCATGTATGTCAGATCCACACAGACGAGGACTTATCTCTGACATATATGCTCAACTACTTTCACAAACAAATTCCTCTCCCCCGTCTTATACTACCAAATGGGAAGCTGATTTAAACCTTCCTCCAGACTCACTGGATTGGTCACAAATCTGGCAATCTACAAAATCAGCCACACCCAACATAGTTGCCCTAGAAACAAATTATAAAGTTCTTACCAGGTGGTATTTAGTGCCAGCACGTATATCAAAATATCTTCCCCAATACCCCCCTCACTGTTTTCGAGGATGCAGCGACATTGGTACACATCTGCATATTTGGTGGACTTGTCCAATAGTTCAAACATATTGGTCAAAAATATTTCAAATTCTCTCTACAATGTTTGAAACCACATTACAACCGGATCCATTGGTAGCCCTCCTAAATAATAAGCCACGAAACATAACTCAACGTCAATTTAAACTTTTACTATATGTCACAACAGCTGCAAAACAATCGATAGCAAAAGCCTGGAAAACCAATAAGCTTTGTGACATATCTGTAAAACAACGTGTAACTCAAGCTATGATCCATGCTAAAATGGAGGCAATCATACTTGATAAACTGGACAAATTTGAATCTCTTTGGCTTTCATGGATAACACACATACTACCACCGGATTTGAACTATTCACTTCTTTTACCCTAATGAGATCTACCACCTTCACGGTCTATATTATTACATGTTCCCATAAATATTTAACACTCGCTTCTCTCTGGAGACTCCAAATTCCCTCCGTAACCCTTTCAGATCCCACCACATATTCCCACTTATTAAATTTTATTTTTAGTGATGTATAATAGTAAAATATGTCTTTATCTATTTCTATTAAATTATTATTTGGTTAGGCAAACTATGTCTTTTTCGGATGCAAACTAACTATACCTTTGATGGGGATGCTTTGGAGGGGCACCCATGCACCGGGATATGCCGGGCCAAATAGCCGGACCTTGGCCTTGGTTGTTTGGGTGTCTTTCTAGGTCATCTCATTAATACCCGATTTATCTAATTTAGTCTCACTATTGTGACATATTGTTATTTTTTTTTATATATATATTTATCTACTTACTTATTTATTTATTTTTCCAATTACAAAAGCTCTATTAATTGTTATAACCATATAATTCAGATATGTACACTGGATAATAGATTTTCTTACTGATTTCTACAAGATAACTTAAGTATTATTATATAAGTTATTATTGAGAAGTTCCTTTTCCTCATATTCTGTAACCTTACATAAATTTAAAACCAGTACTGTAAAATTGTACTGTTGTATTCTCAATAAATTATTTGAAAAGAAATTCTTGTGCATTTTTTCAATCAAAAGTGGGTTTATGTGGCCATGCTGTCAATGTTGTGTGTGTATTGTTCCTGTCTGATCGTGCAAACATCGTTTGGAAGCATCTGCTGACTTTCTATCCTTTTTGATCTCGTTTAATCGTGTACACCGAAATGCAGCTTCCAGCAGAACATGGTCACCGATGTATGTATGTGTGGATTGTGGGCTGGTGGTGGGTGTTTTGAATAAGTCTTTTGTAATAATATGTTGGAATGCTTTGTAAGAATGACTTAAGTATGTTTCTATAATCTTGCAGATAAAAATGTGATGTGTTGCCCGTTCTACACTGAAATTAAAGCTGTGTCCACTCTAAGGTTTTGTCAAATTTTAGATTGTAAGCTCCTATGAGCAGGGTCCTTAAAATCCCATTGCTAAATGTAACACCACATATCCTGTCCAAATTTTTTTGAAACTAGTAAATGAATGTAAATTTTTTTTCTGCTGGTAAAATAAAAGTAAAATATTGAGCTTTGTTGTGGTGTTTTTTTTCTTCTACTTTTCTTTCTCTTTAGTTTTTGTGGGTGGTGGTTTTGGGAAAGTACAATATCTCTTATATTTTATTTCAATATGTATTTGTGCACCAAAAACTAATCTCTTCGCCCTGGTTCACATTGATGCTACTTTGAAATCGCGCAACTTCACTTGAAGTAGCACGATTTCAAAGTAGCAAGGTCAGCATGATTTCAGGTGCTACTTGATAGACATCCGTGTGGCTTCATACACAAATGTCTATTGAAGTTGCACCTGAAATCGGCAAAAGTAGTGCAGGAACTACTACAGCAAATTGGTGTGGCACCACATAATCGGTGTCGCATCGATTGGAACAGTGCCAATAGTCATGCGATTTGATCTCTCAAATCGCATGACAAATCACTCCAATGTAAACCTAGGTTTCTGCACACCTGCAAGTAAATGATAAAGGTGGAATATTTATATATAACAGCTGTGGAGAATTGCAGGTAATGAATTCAGCTCAGCTTTAGTTCACATTGGTGCGATTTGACATGTCAAAGCGGTGGCAATTGCACTGTTTTAATTGGTGCGACTTTGGGGCGCAATTTGTATTGATATCAGTGCAGAAACCTGCGCAGATGTCTCTGAAATTCCCCCTGCAGTCGGGACTGACATGGGGGAATGAAATTGTGTGATTTCAGCTGAACGATTTCCTCCCTCTGTCAGTCTGAACCAGGGCTTAAACTGGGCCTTTTGTTTTTGTCATTCACCTGCTGCTAACCCAGGGACACCATTTCTTATCGAACGCCTTTAAATATCATAAGTAGAAATACAAATTTACATATCTGCAAATAAACAAAAATAATACAATTCTAATTGTGGTTGTGATCAAATATTCGCAGCAGCGATCAAAAGAGTGTGGTTTTGCCTTCTGACCCAGAAATAAGTCATTGTAATCACCAGAAAGTTCCTGTGCTGGTCAGGATCTCCATCTAGGTGGACATGGCGAGGTCCCTCTTTAGCAAAGAGGAGGTGCTGCTCATTTTCCAGATAAGGGTATGATATGTACTTGTACTTAATCAATGTGGGGTGGATGTGGTAGTTAGATTTGGTGTGGGTGGGGTTCATTGATTTGTTTGGCATCCCCACACATTTACTTCTGGCCCATGTGCACCAGGGATGTGCCGAACACCCCCCCGGTTCGGTTCACACCAAAACAGGTAAAAAATTTGTTCGAACATGTGAACACCGTTAAAGTCTATGGGACTTGAACATGAATAATCAAAAGTGCTAATTTTAAAGCCTTATATGCAAGTTATTGTCATAGAGTCATTTAAAAGTACTCGCGGCTATATGAATTGTCGGTCCGACAATACACATAAAAGTTCATTGATAAAAACAGCATGGGATTTCCCCACAGGGGAACCTCGAACCAAAATTTTGAAAAAATGGCGTGGGGGTCTCCCTAAATTCCATACCAGGCCCTTCAGGTCTAGTATGGATATTAAGGGGAACCCCGCGCCAAAAAAAAGGCGTGGGGGTCCCCCTTAAAATCCATACCAGACCCTTCAGGTCTGGTATGGTTTTTAAGGGGAACCACGCGCCAAAATTAAAAAGAAAATGGCGTGGGGTCCCCCCAAAAATCCATACCAGACCCTTATCCGAGCACGCAACCTGGTAGACTGCAGGAATAGAGGGGGGGATGAGAGAGCACCCCCCCTCCTGCACCGTACCAGGCCACATGCCCTCAACATTGGGAGGGTGCTTTGGGGTAGCCCCCCAAAGTACCTTGTCCCCATGTTGATGGGGACAAGGGCCTCATCCCCACAACCCTTGCCCGGTAGTTGTGGGGGTCTGCGGGCGGGGGGCTTATCGGAATCTGGAAGCCCCCTTTAACAAGGGGACCCCCATGCCAGACGAGAACACCAGAGCAAGAAGCAGAGGATCGGAGGAAGAAGAAGAAGAAGATGGAGGAAGAAACTGAAGGAAGATAGAAGATAGAAGAAAGAAGATAGAAGAAAGAAGATAGAAGAAGCATTTAAATAAAGGAATTGTCAAAAACGGTCTCTTGTCATTTTTAACATTTTTGACACTTTTCTTGTGAAATGGTAGGGGTACCCCTTACCATTTCACACAGGGGGGGGCCGGGATCTGGGGGTCCCCTTGTTAAAGGGGGCTTCCAGATTTTGATAAGCCCCCCGCCTGCAGACCCCCACAACTACCGGGAAGGGTTGTGGGGATGAGGCCCTTGTTACAATCAACATGGGGACAAGGTGCTTTGGGGGCTACCCCAAAGCACCCTCCCAATGTTGAGGGCATGTGGCCTGGTATGGTTCAGGAGGGGGGTGCTCTTGTCCCCCCCTCTTTTCCTGCGGCCTGCCAGGTTGCGTGCTCAGATAAGGGTCTGGTATGGATTTTTTTGGGGGACCCCACGCCATTTTTTTTTAAATGTTGGCGCGGGGTTTTGTTTTCCTTAAGATCCGTACCAGACCTGAAGGGTCTGGTATAAATTTTGAGGGGGACCCCACGCAATTTTTTTTTATTTTGGCCGGGGTTCCCATTAATATCCATACCAGACCTGAAGGGCCTGATATGGAATTTAGGGGGACCCCCACGCCATTTTTTAAAAAATTTGGGTTCGGGGTTCCCCTGCGGGGAATTCCCATGCCGTTTTTATCAATTAACTTTTATGTGTATTGTCGGACGGCAATTCATTAATAGCCGCGAGTAGTTTTAAATGATTTTTTTTCCTTTGAAATGTAATTTTGCTGTCAGACTGTTCTAAACATGGGAAACATGTGCCCCTTTACAGGCATACTATAGACACCCCCCAGGTATGAAATTTAAAGTAATATGACACTTTTATTGTTTCACTCTAAGCATTATTAAAATCACTGCTCCCGAAAAAACGTCCGTTTAGAAAAATTTTTTTTGCATTGATACATGTCCCCTGGGGCAGGACCCAGGTCTCCAAACACTTTTTATGGCAAAGAACTTGCATATAAGCCTTCAGTGAGAACTTTGGATTTTGCAGGTTCGAGCCCCATTGACTTTCACTATTCCAGCATATGTGATCTGACAGGCATTATTGTCGGCAATAGCGCTGCTTTCCATTTGCATTAGCGCTGACTTTCTGAGAGTTGAAGTCTTTCTGGCCTTTTTTGAGAGTTATTTTTTGGTACTGCAGGATAATTTTTGGCGCTATAGCAAATGACCCCCAGTGTGTCAACATGTGCTATCTGCCATTAGGGGATATCAATGTACGCGTTTTGTGGGTGCTACCCTTTTCTTGTAACTCAAGTAGGTGAGAGGAAGTGGTTGCACCCCCAAAACACGTCTATTGATCCCCCATGATGGGAGCTAGCACATGTTGACATTAGGCATGGGGTCAGGAGGGAAATCCCCAGTTTGACTCCCAATTTGTGTGCATCTTCAAAATTTGGCTTTTACAGGGGTGACATCACCCCATCTGATGAAGGCAAGATCAACACATTTTTGAGACTTTAATGTCTGATATTGCCTTCAGTTTTTCAATGTTGAACTTTGTAAGTTCCTGAGTTGTGTATGTTATGTTTTGAAACGTGCCTGTTTATGTACTAAAAAAATATTTTCAAGGTAAAACTTAAAAAAAAAAAAGTTTTAAAACGCACATGTGAATGTGCACGGAGTAAAAGGTTTTATACTCAACAATGTGTGGCTTCTTCTTTGAATGCTCAATACCATTTTTTGTATTAAGTTGGTGTTTACAGTGACAATGGGTGTTATTTAATAATGGAAAAACCATATGGCACTACAAGTGCACTAGGAGAACCCAGGAGACAGCTAAAAGAAACACAAGCAGTAAATCAAAATCAAGATTTGATCAGATCAATTTTTTTTTTAATATCTAAAATAAATTACAAATTTGCTGGCATAGCAATGGCCCCCTACCCGTAAAATAATCAACATATTTTTGAGGCACTTCACAGGCCATATTTATTGCTGTAAGAAATAGGTGGAACCGGATGGCCATTATCCCAAAGGCATTCTCCATGACTCTTCTGGCTCTGGCCAGCCGGTGATTAAAAACCCTCTTCTCCGGGGTGAGTGTCCTCTGGGGGAATGGCCTCATCAGGTGATCACCCAGACCAAATGCTTCATCAGCAATAAAAACAAATGGAAGTCCTTCCACGTTCTCTTCCGCAGGTGGCAATTCCAAGCCACCACTCTTGAGACTTCAGTAGAACTCGGTCTGGGCAAAGACTCCACCATGCGACATCCGGCCATTCTTCCCCACATCCACATAGAGAAACTCGTATGTCGCCTACACCACTGCCATCAACACAATACTATGAAACCCCTTATAGTTAAAATAGTATGACCCGGAGTGGGGTGGTGGGACGATGTGGACGTGTTTCTCATCGATTGCCCCTCCGCAGTTGGAAATGGCCCCAACAATGAGCAAATTGGGAAGCCACAGTCTGCCATTCCTGTGGCGTTGAAGGAAACTGTGGAGTCAAAAAAGAAAAAAAATTATTAGTACTTTTGCACATAACATTGCAAGCAGATTAGACACAAACATTCTTGGCCAACATCAGTATAACATTTATTTTAAGAAGTATTTAAAGACAAAAGTATAAGGTCCACTTATCAGATTCCTCACCCCCTCTGATGGCCCATTGTAAATATTTTAGGGGGGAGGGTTATAAATGAGTTTGGGAGCCAAAAAAAAGCCTTTGGCACTCTGCCTGAATTTACGGACACAAATAAAATTTGTACACATTTTAGGGGGTGTTTAGGGTAAAGCACTACAATGGAGCTGACAAAATACATTGTTAAGTGACTAGGATAGGTGTGTATGGGCTCAGGAAAGCATGCTGGGGAGGTTAATGAAGGCAAATATGCATGAAGGACAAAAAAGGAGCATTAGAAGCTTCCAGCATGCATGAGGACAAAGGGGACATTCACAGCATATTACAATCAGGGTAATTATTGAATGATGAAAAAAATACAATACATTAGCAAACATTAAATACATAGAATGTGATGTTAAAGGATAAAACTTTCCCTAATATAGACCTTCTGCAGGACCTGAATGATGGCAGAACAGGTCTCTGGAATAATGATCCCCAGAGCCTGGGGGGAGATGCCTGTAGATAACTTGAGGTCCTGCAGACTTCTCCCCGTCACCAATTACCGCAACGTGGCGACTAGCCTCTGCTCCAGAGTGATGGCTTGCCACATGCAGGTGTCCTACTTCATAATATAAGGAGACAGCAAAGCCAACAGATGGTGAAAAAGGGGGTCCTTCATCCGGAGAAAATTCCTGAAATCATCAGGGTTATTCTCCTGGATCTCATGCAGCAAAAGCCTATGAGAGAATTTGTCATGCTGGAGTAACCAATTTTTGGTCCATGAACTCCTCCCCCCTCTTCATGGACTCCAAGAACCCAAACACCAAGCCCCTGCATAGCACGAACTCTACGATGAGTATGTATCTGCAACATGGCTTCAAAACGGTTGGCTGGTCAGAACAAACTAACAGAACGCACTGAAGAACAGCAAGGCCTGTGAAGAGCGAGCTGAAAATCAGAAACAAGCGGACAAGAATGCACTGGAAGACAGATACGAACTGACTACACGCACTAAAAAACAGATATAAACCCACAAGCACAAACTGAACAGCAGTAAAATGATCTGAAAAGCACGAGTCTGAAAAGCACGAGTCTGAAAAGCGCGAATCGTCTCTCTCCAAACTTCTACTAACATGAGATAAACACGAGATTAGCAGAAGGAGCCCAAAGTGTGGCTATTGAACTTCCTTTTTCTAGTCCTGTCATACGTATTGTACGTCACCGCGTTCTTGATGGTCGGAATTTGGTGTGACCGTATGTATGCTAGACAAGCTTGAGCGGAATCCCGTCGGAAAAACCATCATAGCTTTTTTCGACCAAAATTCCGAATGACCGCAGCATACAGGGATATACAATGTAATACTGACATATAATCACACACATAGGTTGGACTTGATGGATTTGTCTTTTTTCAACCGCACCTACTATGTAACTATGTAACAGGGATTTGTGTGTTTACACAAACACGTTCCTGTTCTGCCTCTCGTGCCCGCGATCGCTCGTGGCTGGCGGTCATAGCGACTGTCGGCCATGAGCATCGGCACCCCCACGGTACTGCTATCCCGAGCCGACGTATAGCTACGGCGATTTCCGGGATCGTGCCGTGGCTGGTCGGCAATTGGTTAAAATAAACTGTGTCAAAATAAAAAATTAAAAGTAAAATGAATAAGAAAATTTTTTTTTTTTATAGCGCCTTGTCCTGATGAGCTCTCGTGCAGAAGCGAAGAATTCGTGAGTAGCGCCCGCATATGAAAATGGTGTTCAAACCACACATGTGAGGTATCGCCGCAATCATTAGCATGAGAGCAATAATTCTAGCCCTAGACCTCCTCTGTAACTCAAAAGCGGGTGCAATTTTGAAGCGTGACATGTTGGGTATCAATTTACTCTCTGTAACATTAGCTTTCACAATATAAATAAAAATTGGGCTAACTTTACTGTTGTCTTATTTTTTAATTCAAAAAGGTGTATTTTTTCCCCAAAAAAAGTGCGCTTGTAAGACTGCTGCGCAAATGCGGTGTGACAAAAAGTATTGCAATGACCGCTATTTTCTTCTATAGGGTGTTAGAAAAAAAAATAATATAATGTTTGGGGGTTCTAAGTAATTTTCTGCAAAAAAACTTCTGCTTATCCAGTTCCTCCCCCCTCCGGTGTCACATCTGGCAAAGGGGAGGGGGGCGCAGATACCTGTTTAATACGATCTACGCCATGTCCTTCTTGGGATGTGGAAGAATGGAAGAACCCCTGCATGGGTAACTGATGTGTATATGAACTTTCCATTTTGTTTAACCACTTCAGCCCCGGAAGATTTGGCTGCTGAATAACCGGGCCATTTTTTGTGTTTCGGCACTGTGTCGCTTTAACTGACAATTGCGTGGTCCTGCGACACTGCACCCAAACAGAATTGACGTCCTTTTTTTCCCCATAAATAGAGCTTTCTTTTGGTGGTAGTTGATCGCCTCTGCGGTTTTTATTTTTGTGCTATAAACAAATAAAGAGCGACAATTTTGAAAAAAACACAATATTTTGTACTTTTTGCTATAATAAATATCCCCATTTTTTTTTTTTTTTTTTAAAAAGCTAATTTTTTCTCAGTTTAGGACGATATGTATTCTTCTACATATTTTTGGTAAAAAAATTGCAATAAGCGTATATTGATTGGTTTGCGCAAAAGTGTCTACAAAATAGGGGATAGATTTATAGCATTTTTATTATTATTTTTTTTTTGTACTAGTAATGGCGGGATCTGCAATTTTTATTGTGACTGCTACATTATGGTGGACACATCGGACAATTTTGACACATCTGACACATTTTTGGGACCATTGGCATTTATACAGCGATCAGTGCTATAAAAAAGCATTGATTACTGTATAAATATCACTGGCAGTGAAGGGGTTAACACTAGGGGGCAATCAAGGGGTTAATTGTGTTCCCTGGGAGGTGATTCTAAATGAAGGGGGAGGGGACTGACTAGAGGAAGTGACGGCTTGTGGTTCCTAGCTAATAGGAACACACGATCTGTCACTCCTGTCAGAACAGGGAAGTGTGTGTTTACACACACACTTATCCCTGTTCTGTGTCTCCTGTTCTGAGTCAATGTACAGCTACGATGGTTCGCGGGATCGTGCCGACCTGCAGCAGTATAATGACGGTGGCTGGTCGGCAAGCAGTTAATAGAAGTGAACTGCCGTGCCCTTAAATTCAGTATAATTGAGTATATTTTCCCCAATACCACAGAATTTGAGAAGCTATAAAGTGGCTCAGCCAAAACATTGCCATGCGGTGTTGCAGCTGGTATATTTAGGGGATAGGAGTCACACTGAGGCAGAGATTCTGTCAAGTCTGCAGGTGCACCAACCGTCTCTCTGCTCTAAAGCAGGAAAAGTTTACTCATGTGCTTTGCCTGGCACACGTCCTCAACCAGGTGGTGCAATAAGTACCCTGGCTTACAGCATCTTCTGAGGCATTCCGGAAGAGTTGGTAGCCATTTCAGGTGGTCATACTCAGGCAGTGCAGATGGGTGAAATTTAGTATGAACTGCTGATAACTCCTGATGTACCATGCCCACCCAGTGGAACTGAGGGCCATAAATTAGTACCTGTTCAAGTGTGGCAAGGGAACTTATCATTTATGGTTGAAACCGTTTAGGTGGACTTTATCCTCTGTTCAGGGTTCGGAAAACACCTACTTCCTCTCAGGAAACATGCACAAACTGAACTTTCTTGTTATAAAATCCCTTGCCTTATTGTGCCTAACTTCAGAAACTTGGCACTAATGTTTTTTTTTCTGATGGATTGCTCTACAGTATCTCACAAAAGTGAGTACACCCCTCACATTTTTGTAAATAATTTATTATATCTTTTTATGTGACAACACTGGAGAAATATCACTTTTCTACAATGTAAAGTAGTGAGTGTACAGCTTGTATAACATTGTAAAGTTGCTGTCCCCTCAAAATAACTCAACACACAGCCATTAATGTCTAAACCACTGGCAACAAAATGAGTACACCCCTAAGTGAAAATGTCCAAATTAGGCCCAAGGTCTCTAACATCTACCAGCTCCGTGACGTCGTCATGGAGGAGTGGAAGAGGACTCCAGTGGCAACCTGTGAAGCTCTGGTGAACTCCATGCCCAAGAGGGTTAAGGCAGTGTTGGAATATAATGGTGGCCACACAAAATATTGACACTTTGTGCCCAATTTGGACATTTTCACTTAAGGGTGTACTCACCTTTGTTGCCAGTGGTTTAGACATTAATGGCTGTGTGTTGGGTTATTTTGAGGGGAGAGCAAATTTACACTGTTTTACAAGCTGTACACGTACTACTTTACATTGTAGCAAAGTGTAATTTCTTCTGTGTTTTCACATAAAAAGATAGAATAAAATATTTACAAAAATGTTAGGGGTGTACTCACTTTTGTGAGATACTGTATGTCCCCTCTGCTATGCAGTTTCTGTTCTGGGATGAAAGCTCTCAAGTGTTTGGGTTTTGGGGCCGGGTGGGTTAGGGCAGCATTTGTTTTCTGGAAGTTTTTACCTTTGTTTTTTCAATTGTGATACTATTTTTGTGACAGTCTATTCACTGTGTATGACCTCGCACTTATAATCCTAGTGTATGCAGTACCTGAGTCAAATTAGTCCTTTCATTATGGATGCATAATGCATCTTTTTAGTATTACTCTACATCAGTGGTGTCTATTGTTTATTTATGTCCACATTACTTTTAATCTCATATTAGAGGGCTTAATTCTAAGGTCAAACGTTCATTGACGTTTGACTAACCGGCATGTTATCCTGCTCTAAGAAACACATTTACAAGGCTCCAGAGTTATGGCGCTTAAACAGGCCAAAATAGCCTATGCCATCTGCTCCACTTGTTCCACGTGTGCAGGTGTGCTCGTGGTACTTCCATAATAATAGCAAAATCTGCCCCGATAACTCTTAAACATATTAAAGCTGACCCTGGAGGATGTTTTGTAATACTTGTTCTTAAATTTTGTGTAAACCATATACCATAGTCAATCTATACATTCCACATCCATTCAACAAAATCCTGTTTGAACGTATTTTAAGAGTGGTGTTGGAGCAGGCGGAATTCTCAACAACTTCCTTGATAGATTTAGCAGTTCCACTCTACCCCCTACCCCTTTAGGCTCCTATCTAGATAATTTTTACTTGGTGGATGCTTGGAGATGGAAACACGTTAATATGAGGGAATACTCATGTTATTCTGACACTAATGCCCCATACACACGATCGCAAATGCCGCCAGCAAAACTCCGATGTGAAGTTTTGGTTGGAAATTGCGACCGTGTGTATGCTCCATCGGAATTCTTGCCAGCAAAAGATTGAGAGCAGGTTCTCTATTTTTCGGTCAGAAAAAGTTCCTATCCGAAAATGCGTTCGTCTGTATGCAATTCGGACGCGCAAAAAATCACGCATGCTCAGAATCAAGTACAAGACGGAAGCACTCGGTCTGGTAAAACTAGCGTTCATAATGGAGATAGCACATTCTTCATGCTGCAAATTTTTGGATGTTTTAATGCAGTGCATTCTTTTGTTCTTTATAATGCTAGAATAATGAAGTTGTTTTGCTGCTGATATTCACACAGAGTTCTGACAAACTTATTTATTTATTATTTCTCGTGATCTCCTTTATATTATTTTTTGTTTTTAAAGCCAGATCTCCATAATAATGTTTAGAATTATTTTTTATAGTCGTCTTTCTTTTTAAATTCAAGATCTCCTGTTTTTTTGATCATTTTTAAATTATTATTTAAAAATTAATTTCTAGTGATCTCCATAATTTATTTATTTTTTGTGTGTCAAGTTTCCACAACAGCATTATTATCTTGTATTTTTAAAGCTCAAGGAGGTTGGTTGGTGTCCCTTGTTAATTTGACATTTTATTTTTGAAATGTACCTGCCTACTCACAAACAAATGGTCCTATTTGAAGAAAAACACATAGGCAAGTATTTTCATATAAAAAAATATCCATTTATTCTGGCTCATAACAAAATAAAGAGGAAGGCAACGCTGAAGAAACTGCTTGAATTTGTGAAGACTTTGTACCCCAGGGCACACATCAACTCTTTGTAACTACAAATTGGTAGCCTGAGAAGTCCATATATTAGGGAGCACAATCTGGTCCAAGACTCCCAGAGATCATGAACAGCAGCAGATGACATATATGTCCCCAGGCTGTGGTACTACAACAGCCTGTGTCTTCTGTCTGACCAGACTGAACCCAGGCCATCACTTTCATGTCTTCCTTGCAGCCTTCCCTCCACGCTCCCCTGCAGCCTTCCCTGCAGCCTTCTTTGGAGGCTGTGGCTCTGGAGGTGGACTTGTGGCAGGAAGAGGAGGAGGATGGGCGAGCGCACGTAAGTGCATGTTATCACTCATTTGGCCCCTCAACCTCTTCTGAAGGGCCTGAAAAATAATAGTCTCACACATGAGGCATTGGCCCTCCTCCATTTGCTGCAATTTTGCAGCTACATAGCAGCCAAAGGCCTCTTTAGCGTCGGGGGGTGTTTTCAGGGCTGCATTAGCCTCCTTAATGAGGCCCAGTGCTGCCTCCTCCACGTTACTCCCCTTCCTGGCCCTTTTTATTGTAAGGCGGAGGGGAGGCACCTGGGATTGGATGAGGCTACTGGGCCTGGCCACTTCCTGGCTGCCTCTTACCCCCGCCTCCTCCTGTCTGCCACATTCCAGAGCCTCGTCCTGGCTGAGGTCTTCCTGTGTATGAAAAAGGGACATAGTTTTAGTTTTTGGTTCATCAATCACACACAATTTTCAGCTCATGGCTGTTTCTGACCCCAGCATTTTTCATTCTTGTCCCAATCATTTTTGGCCCCTGCTGTCTATTGATATGTAAAACACTTTTTGTTAAATCATTCAATTGTTATCAATAATAACATCTAGTTAACAACACTAATTTTCGGACAATAAATATGTTAAAAAATACTATACCTGGCTCCAGCTGGGCTCCTCAACTTCTTCCAGAATGGAAGGCCCAGGTTGGTCCTCGGAAGCCTCAGCTGGGGTTGAGGGAAGGGTGAATGGAAGTGCAGAAAGTGATTCCCTGGCTTCAATCTGGTCTTCCAGAAACCGCATCCTGTTGTAGTACCACAGACTGGGTACATACACATCCTTTGCTGCTGCTCTTTATTTCATGGAAGCCTGTACCTTATTAAGCTCCTTCCTATACGTGCTTCTTAAGCTACCAATTTTCTTATCTATAAACTTGATGTCTGCTTCAGAGACCTGTGTCTTCACAAATTGCAGCAGTTTCTCCAGCGATGCCTTCCTAGCTGGTTTATTTTGATATAAGGGGTTTTTAACCTCCCACAAACTTCTTATATCCCTGTATCTGTCTATGAACTGGCTCATAAATTCAGGGTCTTTAAATTGTTTCATTTTTGTTGTAAGACAAAACACAAGACAAAAACACTAATATCAGGCTAAACTCTCCTAATCGTATCCCAATATAGGCCTCAATCTCGAATCAGTATAGGGCACTGATGTCCCAAGTTAAAATGTTACCTTTATTATAACGTTCGGTGCCTCCGGTCCTCCTTCCTCTGCTCACAGAGCATAGGTACGGCACATGTGTGTTAGCTTTATATACACTGCGCATGCGCAAAACTCCGCCCGCGTCGCCCACCCCTGACGTTCTTTCTAGAATATTCCCCGCCCCTTCTCTTTCATCGCAGTGGGAGAGAAACATGGTGGAGACACAGCCGGTGCCTAATAGCAGTAATGAGGAGGAAAGCCCGGAGCCAGAAATGTCACGATCCCGCAGGAGATTTAAGGCCTCAAATATGGCCTTTGAAGAGATGGTGGAGATCGTGGACATCTTGAAGAGGGCCAACTATGATGGGAAGTGTGGACATTACCTAAACCCAAATGTGAGGGTGAAAGGCCAAGATCATGTCTAAAGTTGTGAAAAGTCTGCACAGGAATTTTGGGGTATGACGATCCAAGGAGAAATTGAGGAAATGCTGGTCAGACCTGAAATTGAGGGAGCAGGATCAAAAAAGTGCCTCTAAAAAGTAAGTAGTTGTCGTGTGTCCCTATTATTATTATTATTTGCATACTGCTCCATGTGCTTTTCTTTACTGTTGTACAGTTTTAAATGGCTACTTTCATGTTCATGGGCACAGTAATCGGTCACAGTAAACATCGTTCATTTGCCAACTAAATACGATGTTTTTGGCAGATACAGGTTTAACTACATTTGGTCATGCTAATTTGTATTAAAAGATGTTTAGGACATTGTTGTCTAGATGTGTTTGAAACTAGAATGAATTGCAAACTTGATTCAGTGTAATGTGAGAAGAGGACACTCAGCAGCTGTTTACACATCTGGACTCAGGAGCACTAGTGTGGGACACCAGAACAAACTTTTTAGGGTGTCCCACACAGGTGCTCCAGTGGATACTAGAGGTGTCTCCATGGGTGAAACTTGTCCAAAAAAGGTCAGTATTAGGGATGAGCCGAACACCCCCCGGTTCGGTTCGCACCAGAACCTGCAAACGGACCAAAAATTTGCACGAACGTTAGAACCCCATTAAAGTCTATGGGACTCGAACGTTCGAAATCAAAAGTGCTAATTTTAAAGGCTAATTTGCATGGTTTGTCCTAAAAAGGGTTTGGGGACCCGGGTCCTGCCCCAGGGGACATGTATCAATGCAAAAAAAAGTTTTAAAACCTGCCGTTTAAATATCGTACCTGGGGGGTGTCTATAGTATGCCTTTAAAGTGGCGTGCGTTTCCCATGCTTAGAACAGTCCCTGCACAAAATGACATTTTTAAAGGAATAAAAGTCATTTAAAACTGCTTGCGGCTTTAATGTAATGTCGGGTCCTGGCAATATGGATGAAAATCAATGAGACAAACGGCATGGGTACCCCCCAGTCCATTACCAGGCCCTTTGGGTCTTGTATGGATATTAAAGGGAACCTTAATATTAAGGGAAATTTAAAAAAGGAAAGGTGTGGGGCCACCAGGCCCTATATACTCTGAACAGCAGTATACAGGCGGTGCAAACAAGACTGTATACTGTAGGTTTGTTGTTAAGTAGGATCTGGTACATTTTTAACGTGTTTAGCTCCAGCAAAAAAATCTATTTTAAGCTTTTTGGAAAACATAGGGAAGGGTTATCACCCCTGTGACATTTGTTTTGCTGTCTGTGCACCTCTTAAGAAGATTTTACCTCACTTTCTGTCCCAATGACAAATGTTTTCTGACAATTTGGGGTTTTTAGTGAAACAAGGATTGGTGATAAAGCATCAGTGGAAAGGAAACACGTTTTTCCCATATTAACTCTTACAGGAGAGAATTTACCTTCCTAGGGGTAGATTTCATCTCACTTCCTGTTGTCTCCTTCCGTTTGCAAGTAGGAGTCATTTGTAAGTTGGATGTTTGAAAGTAGGGGCCTGCCCTGTATACTCTGCAGAAATTGGGGCCTTAGGTGTTGTTGTGGGCACAACACTGTAAGCCCTCACAGTTACTCTTGGTGGGCGCAGGAATGGGCTCTGCTGTAAAATATTAGATCAAGAATTGTAATTACATGCACCTGTTGAACAGGGGCAGAAAAATTGGGCCTTTGGTGGTGGTGGTGTTGCCACAACACTGTAAGTCCTCACAGTAATGCCCTGTACACACGGTCGGATTTTCTGACGGAAAATGTGCGATCGGAGTGTGTTGTTGGAAATTCCGACCGTGTGTGGGCTCCATCGGACTTTTTCCATCGGATTTTCTGACACACAAAGTTTGAGAGCAGGCTATAAAATTTTTCAACAACAAAATCCGATCGCGTCAATTCCGACCGTGTGTGGACAATTCCGACGCACAAAGTGCCACGCATGCTCAGAAGAAATTCCGAGACGGAACAGCTCGGTCTGGTAAAATTAGTGTTCGGAATGGATAGAGCACTTTCGTCAGGCTGCAATCTTTAAAATTGTTTAATACAGCGCACTCTCTTCTTCTTTACAATGCAGGAAGAACAAAGTAGTTTTGCTGCTGCTATTCACACAGAGTTCTCACAAACTTCTTTCTTTATTATTTATTGTGATTCCCTCAATATATTATGATTTGTCACATCTGACCAAAAATCTATATCATTTTTTTTTTTTTCTTTAAAGCCTGATGTGATTTTTTTTTTTGGTTTGTATTTTTTTCAAGGCTGATCTTTTTTTTTTTTTTTTTAGTTATTTAACATCCAGAATATTTTTGTGTATGTTTTGTGTGTCAAGTTACCACAACACCATTATTATCTTGTATTATTTAATCTCAAGGAGGTTGCTTGGTGTTGGTGTCCCTTGTTAATTTCACATTGTATTTTGAAATGTACCTGCCTCCTCACAAACAAGCTGTCCTTTTAGAATGAAAACACGCATAGGCGAGTATAATTGAAACCAAAAAACCTTTATTAAGGGCTCAGAACCAAACAAAGAGGGAGGCAACGCTGGAGAAAAAGCAGAAATTGGTGAAGCCTTTGACCCCCAGGGCACACATCAATTATTTTACTGAAAAATTGGTGGCCTGAGGAGTCCATATATAAGGGAGTGCAGTCTGGTCCAGAAGTCCCAGAGATCATGAAAGCAGCAGATGACATCTGTGTCCCCAGGCTGTGGTCATACAAGAGCCTGCATCTTTTGTCAGACCAGACTGAACCCAGGGTCATCACTCTCTGGTCTTCCTTCCATGCTTCCTTCCATGCTGTTGCTGTGGTGGTGTAGTTGTGGCAGGAGGAGTAGGAGGATGTTCCAACTCAATCACGTGGGTATTGGGTGTGATTTCGCCCCTCACCCTAAGGGGGTTAAGACTTTATAAAGAAGGTCCTCATACAGCTGGCGTTGGCCCTCCTGCATGCCCTGCAGTTTGGTGGTAGCCATGCAGGCAAAGGCCTCTTTAGGAATGGGGTTGGCTTTGAGGGACGCAGAAGCCTTCTGAATGAGCCTGAGTGCTGAATCCTGCACGTGACTCCCCTTCCTGGGTCTTTTGTTTGGAAGGTGGAGGGGAGGAACCTGCGATTCGGTCAGGCTCCTACTGGTCCCAGGCTTCTCCTGGCTGCCACTTAGCCCCACCTCCTCCTGGCTGCCACTAACCCCCGCTCCTCCTGGCTGCCACATTCCACAGCCTCCTCCTGTGTGCCACATTCCAGAGCCTCGTCCTGGCTGAGGTCTTCCTGTGTGTGAAAAAGGGACATAGTTTTAGTTTTTACTTCATTAATCACACACAATTTTCATATCATGACTGTTGCAAATTGAATGTTAACAAATATAAAAGACTATGCTTCTGAGCCCAGCATTTTTCATTCTTGTCCCAATTATTTTTGCCCACTACTGTCTATTGATATGTAAACGCCTTTATTAAATCAGCAATTATTGATCAATAATAACATCTAGTAAAGATCATTTCTTTATTGACCAGAAATCTGTAGAAGAATGCTATACCTGGCTCAAGCTGGGCTCCTCCACTTCTTCCTGGCTGGAAGTCCCAGGTTGGACATCGGAAGCCTCAGCTGGAGTGGAAGGAAGAGTGGAAGGAAGGGGTGAGAGGGATTCCCTGACTCCAGTCTGGTCTGACAGAAATCGCAGTCTCTCATAGTACCACAGCCTGGGGACATAAACGTCATCTGCTGCAGCTCCGGATCTCTGGGAATCCGTGACCTTCTTGTGCTCCCTAAGATAAGTGCTCCTCAGGCCACCAATTTTGACTTTTAAATAAGGGATGGTTGCTGTTGGGACCACCGGCTTCACCAACTCCAGCAGTTTCTCCAGCGCTGTCTGCCTCTTTTGTTTATGATTATAATGTGGATGTTTCACCTGCCACAGACAGGGCAGCTCCCTGTACTTGTCTATGAACAGGGGGAGGAAGTTGTGGTCATTGAAGCCATCCATTTTCTCTGCAAGACACAACACAAGACAAACCCTAATGTCAGGCAAAACTCTCCTAATCTTGTTACAATATAGGCCTCAATCTAGAAGCAGTATAGGCCCAAGTTTAGATCTTACCTTCATTATCACGATTGGCGCCTCCGATACTCCTTCCTCCGCTCACAGATCATACGTACTACGCACGCGTGTTACGCTTTATACACACTGCGCATGCGTGAAACTCCGCCCGCCCCTGATGTTCTTTCTATTCTATTCCCCACCCCTTCTCGTTCGGCACAATGGGGGAAGAGCACATGGCGGAGACACAGCAGGTGTCAGATAATTACAGCAACGAGGAGGAGGGGGAAACGTCCCGATCCAGAAGGAGACGATTTAAGGCCTCAAATATGTCCTTTGGGGAGATGTTGGAGATGGTGGACATCCTGAAGAAGGCCGACTATGACGGGAAGTATGGACCTTACCCCAACCCCAATGTCCGAAAGGCCAAGATCATGGCGAAAGTGGTCAAGAGTAGGGATGAGCTTCGAGTTCGAGTCGAACTCATGTTCGACTCGAACATTGGCTGTTCGCAAGTTCACCGAACAGCGAACAATTTGGGGTGTTCGCGGCAAATTCGAATGCCGCGGAACACCCTTTAAAAGTCTATGGGAGAAATCAAAAGTGCTAATTTTAAAGGCTAATATGCAAGTTATTGTCATAAAAAGTGTTTGGGGACCTGGGTCCTGCCCCAGGGGACATGGATCAATGCAAAAAAAAGTTTTAAAAACGGCCGTTTTTTCAGGAGCAGTGATTTTAATAATGCTTAAAGTCAATCAATAAAAGTGTAATATCCCTTTAAATTTCGTACCTGGGGGGTGTCTATAGTGTGCCTGTAAAGGGGCGCATGTTTCCTGTGTTTAGAACAGTCTGACAGCAAAATGACATTTTGAAGGAAAAAACTCATTTAAAACTACCCGCGGCTATTGCATTGCCGACAATACACATAGAAGTTCATTGATAAAAACGGCATGGGAATTCCCCAAAGGGGAACCCCGAACCAAAATTAAAAAAAAAAAATGACGTGGGGGTCCCCCTAAATTCCATACCAGGCCCTTCAGGTCTGGTATGGATATTAAGGGGAACCCCGGCCAAAATTTAAAAAAAAAAATGACGTGGGGTTCCCCCTAAATTCCATACCAGACCCTTCAGGTCTGGTATGGATTTTAAGGGGAACCCCGCGCCAAAAAAAAAAAAAAAAACGGCGTGGGGTCCCCCCAAAAATCCATACCAGACCCTTATCCGAGCACGCAACCTGGCAGGCCGCAGGAAAAGAGGGGGGGGGCAAGAGTGCGGCCCCCCCTCCCTCCTGAACCGTACCAGGCCACATGCCCTCAACATTGGGAGGGTGCTTTGGGGTAGCCCCCCAAAACACCTTGTCCCCATGTTGATGAGGACAAGGGCCTCATCCCCACAACCCTGGCCGGTGGTTGTGGGGGTCTGCGGGCGGGGGGCTTATCGGAATCTGGAAGCCCCCTTTAACAAGGTGACCCCCAGATCCCGGCCCCCCCCTGTGTGAAATGGTAAGGGGGTACATAAGTACCCCTACCATTTCACGAAAAAAGTGTCAAAAATGTTAAAAATGACAAGAGACAGTTTTTGACAATTCCTTTATTTAAATGCTTCTTCTTTCTTCTATCTTGCTTCATCTTCTGGTTCTTCTGGCTCTTCTGGTTCTTCTGGTTCTTCCTCCGGCGTTCTCGTCCAGCATCTCCTCCGCGGCGTCTTCTGTCTTCTTCTCCTCGGGCCGCTCCGCACCCATGGCATGGGGGGGAGGCTCCCGCTCTTCTCTTCTTCTCTTCTTCTTTTCTTCTTTTCTTCTTTTCTTCTTTTCTTCTCTTCTTCTCTTCTTCTTCATTTTCTTCTCCGGGCCGCTCCTCAATCCATGCTGACATGGAGGGAGGCTCCCGCTGTGTGACGGCGCTCCTCGTCTGACAGTTCTTAAATAATGGGGGGCGGGGCCACCCGGTGACCCCGCCCCCCTCTGACGCACGGTGACTTGACGGGACTTCCCTGTGGCATTCCCCGTGACGTCACAGGGAAGTCCCATCAAGTCACCGTGCGTCAGAGGGGGGCGGGGTCACCGGGTGGCCCCGCCCCCCCGTTATTTAAGAACTGTCAGACGAGGAGCGCCGTCACACAGCGGGAGCCTCCCTCCATGTCAGCATGGATTGCGGAGCGGCCCGGAGAAGAAAATGAAGAAGAAGAGAAGAAGAGAAGAAAAGAAGAAAAGAAGAAAAGAAGAAGAGAAGAAGAGAAGAGCGTGAGCCTCCCCCCCATGCCATGGGTGCGGAGCGGCCCGAGGAGAAGAAGACAGAAGACGCCGCGGAGGAGATGCTGGACGAGAACGCCGGAGGAAGAACCAGAAGAGCCAGAAGAACCAGAAGATGAAGCAAGATAGAAGAAAGAAGAAGCATTTAAATAAAGGAATTGTCAAAAACTGTCTCTTGTCATTTTTAACATTTTTGACACTTTTTTCGTGAAATGGTAGGGGTACTACAGGGGGGGGGCCGGGATCTGGGGGTCACCTTGTTAAAGGGGGCTTCCAGATTCCGATAAGCCCCCCGCCCGCAGACCCCCACAACCACCGGCCAGGGTTGTGGGGATGAGGCCCTTGTCCTCATCAACATGGGGACAAGGTGTTTTGGGGGGCTACCCCAAAGCACCCTCCCAATGTTGAGGGCATGTGGCCTGGTACGGTTCAGGAGGGAGGGGGGGCCGCACTCTCGTCCCCCCCTCTTTTCCTGCGGCCTGCCAGGTTGCGTGCTCGGATAAGGGTCTGGTATGGATTTTTGGGGGGACCCCACGCCGTTTTTTTTTTTTTTTTGGCGCGGGGTTCCCCTTAAAATCCATACCAGACCTGAAGGGTCTGGTATGGAATTTAGGGGGAACCCCACGTCATTTTTTTTTTTTTAAATTTTGGCCGGGGTTCCCCTTAATATCCATACCAGACCTGAAGGGCCTGGTATGGAATTTAGGGGGACCCCCACGTCATTTTTTTTTTTTAATTTTGGTTCGGGGTTCCCCTTTGGGGAATTCCCATGCCGTTTTTATCAATGAACTTCTATGTGTATTGTCGGCAATGCAATAGCCGCGGGTAGTTTTAAATGAGTTTTTTCCTTCAAAATGTCATTTTGCTGTCAGACTGTTCTAAACACAGGAAACATGCGCCCCTTTACAGGCACACTATAGACACCCCCCAGGTACGAAATTTAAAGGGATATTACACTTTTATTGTTTGACTTTAAGCATTATTAAAATCACTGCTCCTGAAAAAACGGCCGTTTTTAAAACTTTTTTTTGCATTGATCCATGTCCCCTGGGGCAGGACCCAGGTCCCCAAACACTTTTTATGACAATAACTTGCATATAAGCCTTGAAAATTAGCACTTTTGATTATTCATGTTCGTGTCCCATAGACTTTAACGGTGTTCGCATGTTCGAACGAACTTTTTTCCTGTTCGCATGTTCTGGTGCGAACCGAACAGGGGGGTGTTCGGCTCATCCCTAGTCAAGAGTCTGCACCAGAATTTTGGGGTACGACGATTGAAAGATCAGCTCAGGAAATGGTGGTAAAGGAAACAGGTAAAGTATTGAAGCTTGACAAAGGACAATAAAAATTCTACATCTTGGAACTCTGCCAAAATAGACAATTGTACCCCACTTCCAAGCAATGTTTCATATTCCTATTTCTGCCATCAAATATCTGTGTGTTAAGTATACCTATTTTTTTTACATAGGGGATAAAAGACTCGGAGGACACCCCTCATCCGAGGAGACCACAGACCCCCCACCTCTGGAAGAAGGGGAAATCCACCCAAGCAGAGCAGGAGGAGGAAGATGTGGTGGAAATTGGCACCACATCAGGTGAGTGTCTGCGACCACAGGCTCAGGTAAGAGATGGATGAATTAATAAGCGGTACTTCTAGGTATAATATCCATCCTATACTTAGTTGACCACCACTGCACCTCGGAGAATCAGCCTAGATGATGATTATCATCAGTTGGTATAGCCTACCTATAGCTGCCACTTGGTAAATATCAACTGTGCAAACAATATTTTCAAATCTTGTGACGTGACAATGGTGCACTACACCCCACGTGAAGAATTAAAAATGTGGCGCTATCCCAAATACACTATATGTAATGTCACTATTTACAGTGAAGATCCTAATCTAGTGAACAAAATTTTTACAGGTGTATATTGCAAAAAAATTAATAATGAAAAATAAAAATAAAAATAAACCAAATGAAATCAAAAACACCAAATTAAATACAATACCTAAAGTGACTCAGTGCTGACACTACTAAAAAATCATATGTGTCAATCCTATTACAATCAACGAGTGTATAGCATTAAACCAATAACACAATGTACATTTTAAACATTGACTAAGTGACTATTATACAATAATTATAGTCCGTGACAAGTGCACACATATGTGAAAAAAGTCCGTGATAATGATTCAAAAAATCAACTGTGCCACAGCAAGTCCTTATTGTTCCTGAAGTTTAATTGAACCTTCCACCACACCTATGTGTTCAGTGCTCCCTCTCCCAATAGACAGTCTCTCACCCGCTCTCTATGCCTCCACTTTCGTATGAGGCTATCAAGCATAAGAGCATCCAGGCTACCAGTAGGGGTTAAGTGTATTCCATCCAGGGATTTGTTCCATATGCAAATGAAAAAGAACTCCCAATAGTGTGATAACGTAAAAACTTTTAATATCGCACACTTCAAATTACACTTCAAAAGATCCACTCACATTGTGTAAACACTATAAAAGCACAGCAAAAATCCACGGCAATCTGTACACTGTAATATCAACACAGCAACCTGGATACGCTTTCCTATGGGGTATGCGGTCACGGCGGACCTTGCCACAGCTGACGTGTAAGGAGTCTCTCTCACCCTCTCCTCACCCGCTCGTCCAATAGTCCCACCGTCTCCCCTGATAAGCGAACCACAGAGCTTGCTTCCTTCTGTCACTAAGTATGTGGTGTTTAACCTTTGCTCGGCCACGCCCCCGACATGTTTCGCTACACCTGTAGCTTATTCATGGGAGATGGATGCCGGCATATTTATAATACATAGTGCTTTTTTGTTTCTATCTTTTTAGGTGATCGTGATGTTGTGGATCCAGGGCATTTCACCTCAGAAAGTGCACAGTTCCTGATTGGGGAGATCATGGGGTGTAATAGGGACTTGGAAAACATCCTGAAAAACATCAATGATGTTCAACAAAAAATGAAGAACATCATTGATGTTTTAGGGAGAGTTTAAAACCCCGCAAAATCCCTTATTTTTTGGCGCTTTTTGTGAGCTAAAATTTTTTACCATTTTTGGACATTGTGACGGATCCTATTCCACACTCTGCTGAGTGCTTCCATCAGTAATACTGCTTCCTCCAGTCTGACCATTAGAGATATATTCTTATAGCTGCATTGAATACAAGTCTAACCGAAAATAGCTTGTAGAATCTTGAATGCTTTATTGGACAGAATACAGCCTTTTTATACACATTTAACACAAGGGGTTAGATAACGAGGTAGGGCTGACTCATGGATACTCCCCCCCTCCCCTCTAGCAAAACCTTAAAAGACAATTATATAATTAACATGTTAATTAACACAACCCTTAAGGCAGCCCAGGTGACCAGACAGTTCGTCTCCGCATGTCAATGTGATCAGCTCTTTCAAGAATCATGTATTGTTCAGAATTAACAACCAAATAACAGGGTGAATGTGGACAGAAAAAGGTCCTTGCAGCCAGTGTCCGTGACAGACATATTTGCGAAAAGACAAATTTTGAGGAGGCACACAGTGTGTCAACATGTGCTATCTGCCATCACGGGAGATAAATGGACGCTTCTTGGGGGTGCAACCCCTTCCTCAATAATAAAGTAGCTGTGAGGAAGGGGTTGCACCCACAAAACACGTCCCTTGATCCCCCGTGATGGCAGCTAGCACATGTTGACATTTGGCAATTGGTGTGCGTCTTCAAAATTTGGCTTTTCTAGGGTTGACTTCACCCCATCTGAACGCAATATCAAACACAGTTTGTAAATACTGATGTCTGATATTGCCTTCAAGTTCTACCAAATGTGAACTTTGTAAATTCAAGATTTGTGTCTTTCTTGTTGGTTTTATACATGCCTGTTTTATCTTAAACGGACATTTCTACTTTTTCTAATGTGACCCCAAAAATTGTTATACAACAAACATGTTGGTTTGTTTTAAAAACCTTTTCTAAATGCACATGTGATTGTGCTGGTATTAAAAAGATTGTTAATCAAGAATGTGTGGATTATTGTTTCAACGCTCCAAAACTTTTGTTGGGCTCTAATTGGTATTTTTTGTGATAATGGGGGTTATTTCCTAAGGGCAAATCCACTTTGCACTACAAGTGCAGTTTCAACTGCACTTGTAGTGCAAAGTGTCTTTGCCTTTAGTAAATAACACCCAACAGTGCTTTGTAATGTTACACAATCACGTCATTTTCAGGACTCACCACATTTCTGTCAGGGTCAGCTAAAAGAAACACAAGCAGTAAATGTCACCAAAGATTTTAGTAGTTAATTTTTTTTTTTATTTAAAAAAGGTTTCAGACATTGTCTGGCATATTGATAGCCCCCCTACCCGCAAAGTATTCAAGGTATCTTAGACGGACATCACGGGCACTCAGGGGGGGTAGGCCAGGACGGCCACTTTCAAGCGCCGCCAGGGTTGGTTCATTTTGAATTCCAGCCTCAGGCCCAACTGAGCCAGCATAGTTGGCAAAATGTTGCCGTAAAAAGCTGTAGAACACAGCACGCCAGGAGGATATGATTCAGTTTGTACTCCACCATGTGTATGGGTGTAAGAAATAGGTGGAACCGGCTGGCCATGATTCCAAACGTGTTCTCCACCACTCTTCTGGGTCTGGCCAGCCAGTAATTAAAAACCCTCTGGTCCGGGGTGAGGGTCATCATTGGGAATGGCCACATAAGATGGTCCCCCAGCGCAAACACTTCATCTGCAACGAAGACGAATGGGAGTCCTTCCACATTGTCTTCTGGAGGTGGCAAGTCCAAGCTGCCATTCTGGAGACGCCTGTAGAACTCCGTCTGGGCGATGACTCCACCATCGGACATCCGGCCATTCTTCCCCACGTCCACATGCTAGAACTCATAAGTAGCCGACACCACCGCCAACATCACAATACTATTGAACCCCTTATAGTTGAAATAGTATGACCCCGAGTTGGGTGGTGGGATGATGTGGACGTGTTTCCCATCAATTGCCCCTCCGCAGTTATGAAAGTCCCACCGCTGGGCAAAGTGGGAGACCACACTGCCATTCCTGTGGCGTGGAAGGAAACTGTGGAGCCAAACAAGAAAAACAAATTAGTCATTTTGCACATAAACAGGGAAAGCAGATTAGACACAAACATTCTTGGCCAACATCAAGATAACATTTATTTGAGGGAGTTTTTAAAGACCAAAGTATAAGGTACACCTATCAGATCCCCCCCTATCACGGGCCATTTCTAACATTTTGGGGGGGGGGGGCTCTTGGACAGGTAACCCTCTCCACTTCATTGAGAGATGAATGCCTAAATAATGGGTATTACTTTGGCCAGCCCCTCCTTAGTTACACTATTGGCAGCCCACTGGACAGGTAAGAAGTGTCATAATACAAAGATATAAATACACATTGTACACATTTTAGCACATTTGGACATTCTGCTATTACCTATCAAGATAATAATAGGATACAAAAACTTTAAACAGTATCATATGAAAGTATACAGGCAGGCCCTTGCACTACATGCTTTGGGGAATTCATCCATAAATCTGACCACAAAAGAGATGGCTATAGTGTGTATGGGTTTGGCAAAGTCAGCAGATAGATGATTGAGGATAGATAGAGAATTGTTATCAGCTGACTTAGCAGTTGGGGGGAGGGAGGGTTCCAAATGATTTGGGGACCCCCCCCAAAAAGCCTCTGGCCCACTGCCTGAATTTAAAGCACAAATCAAATTTAAAAACATTTTGGGGGGTGTTTGGCGTAAAGCACTACTATGGAGCTGATAAAATACATTGTTAAGTGACTACATGAGGTGAATATAGGGCCAGGAGACCATGCTGGGGAGGTTAGTGAAGGCAAATATGTATGAAGGACAAAAAAAAAAATTACATAACAATCCAGCATGCATGAGGACAAAGGGGACATTCACAGCATATTACAATCATGGTAATTAGGGAATGAGGAAAGAAATACAATATATTAGCAAACATTAAATACAATAAAATGTGATATGAAAGGATAAAAATCTTATCTTAATATACTCCTTCTGCAGGACCTGGATGATGGCCGAACAGGTCTCTGGGATAATGATCCCCAGAGCCTGGGGGGAGATGCCTGTCGAGAACTTCAAGTCCTGCAGGCTTCTCCCCGTCGCCAAGTACCGCAGGGTGGCGACTAGCCTCTGCTCCGGAGTGATGGCTTGCCTCATGCAGGTATCCTGCCTGCTAATATAAGGGGTCAGCAAAGCCAACAAACGGTGAAATACGGGGTCCGTCATCCTGAGAAAGTTCCTGAAATCATCAGGATTATTCTCACGGATCTCTCAGAGCAAAGGCATATGACAGAAAAGGGTCACGCTGAAGCAACCAATTCTTGGTCCATGAACTCCTCCCCACCCTGTTCATGGACTGGACTTGTGTCAAGGTCAGGACCCCAACACCAAGCCCCCGCACAGCGTGAACTCTACGAGGAGTATACGCAACATGGCTAGAAAACGGTCGGGTGCTCAGAATGCAGTAACAGAACGCACTGAAGAACAGCAAGGCCTTTGAAGAGCGACCTGAAAAACAGTAACGAACAAACAAGAGCACAATGACAAGAGTCAACGGTACTCGCTGCATGCACTGAAGAGCAGATACAAACCCACAAGCACAAACTGAACAGCAGAAAACGATCTGAAAACCACAAGTCTGAAAAAGCGCGAATCGTCTCTCACCAAACTTTTACTAACACGAGATAAGCAAAAGGAGCCCAAAGGGTGCTGCGCTTGGTTCTGAACTGGCCTTTTCTAGTCTCGTCATACGTGGTGTACGTCACCGCGTTCTTGGCGATCGGAAATTCCGACAACTTTGTGCGACTGTGTGTACGCAAACCAAATTTGAGCCAACATCCGTCGGAAAAAATCCATGGATTTTGTTGTCAGAATGTCCGATCAATGTCCGATCGTGTGTACAGGGCATTACTCTTGGTGGGAGCTGGAACGGGCTCTGCTGTGAAATATTAGATCAAGAATTGTAATTACATGCGCCTGTTGAACAGGGGCAGAAAAATTGGGCCTTTGGTGGTGGTGGTGCTGGTGACACAAGTCCTCACAGAAACGGGCCCTGCTGTGAAATACTAGATCAAGAATTGTAATTACATGTCCCTGTTGAACAGGGGCAGAAAAATTGGGCCTTCGGCACTGGTGCCACAACACTGCAACCCCTCACAGATACTCTAGTTGGAGCACAGGAATGAGCCCTCCTGTAAAATATTGCATCAAAAATTGTAATTACACGCCCCTGTTAAACAGGGGCTGAAAAATTGGGCCTTAGGCACTGGTGCTGGTGCCACAACACTGCAACCCCTCACAGATACTCTAGTTGGAGCACAGGAACAAGCCCTGCTGCAAAGTATTGCATCAAAAATTGTAATTACACGCCCCTGTTGAACAGGGGCTGAAAAATTGGGCCTTAGGCACTGGTGCTGGTGCCACAACACTGCAACCTCTCACAGATACTCTAGTTGGAGCGCAGGAACAAGCCCTGCTGCAAAGTATTGCATCAAAAATTGTAATTACATGCCCCTGTTAAACAGGGGCTGAAAAATTGGGCCTTAGGCACTGGTGCTGGTGCCACAACACTGCAACCCCTCACAAATACTCTAGTTGAGTGCAGCAACGAACCCTCCTTGCAAAATATTGCCTCAAAAATTGTAATTACAAGCCCCTGTTAAACAGTGCCCAGAACCAAAAATATTCTTACAAGCTATCAGCATGATCATTGAGGAAGAAGAGGATAGTCACTCAGCATAACAGGATAGTCACTCAGCATCAGCATAGGCAGTCTTGAAGGGATCTGACATTTCAAAAAAAATTATTCGGTTACATCAGCATCAGGTGCTTGGTAGCTGGTGGTGATCCAAAATTGATTCATTTTTATGAAGGTCAGTCGATCGACCGAGTCTGTGGACAGGCGCACCCTGTGATCGGTTACAAAACCTCCAGCAGCACTGAATGTGCGTTCCGAAAGAACGCTGGATGCAGGACAGGCCAGTAGCTCAATTGCATACTGTGCGAGCTCTGGCCAGTGATCCATCCTCAAGACCCAGTAACCCAGAGGATTTTCGGTGGGAAAGGTGTCCAAGTCAGATCTTGCCCCTAGGTATTCCTGCACCATGTAAAACAGACGCGGGTGATGGTTGCTAGAACCGATCATACCTTGGGGCTGCGAACTAAAAAATTGTCTGAACACAACGGTCAGACGGCCACCTTCTCCACCGCTCCTTCTTTGACTGACCAAAGCCTCAGCAACACGTTGTCCAGGAACAGGAGTTTGTAACCCCCCAGTCTCTGGGAACGCATTGCACAGACCTTTCTGCAAGGCCTCCCGGAGATGTTTCATCTTCTGCTCCCTCTGCGACGGCAAGATAAGGTCCGCAACCTTACCCTTGTAACGCGGATCAAGGAGGGTTGCCAGCCAGTATTGATCCCTCTCCTTGATACCACGAATACGAGGATCCTTCCGCAGGCTTTGTAGGATCAGGGAGGCCATGCAGCGTAGGTTTGCTGAGGCATTCGGTCCGGAGTCCTCTGGGTCGCTAAGGATGACATGATCCGCAGTCACCTCCTCCCAGCCACGTACAAGTCCATGGGTTTCTTGGTTGGGACTGTAAATGATCTCTTAAAGACTGCTGCTGATGCTCAGTGGCAGGCTCCACCTCCATGCTGACACGATCCTCCTCTTCCTCCTCCTCCTCCTCCTCGTCCTCTTCCTGAGTGATCAGTGGGCACGCAGGAACACTGTCTGGATAAAGAGGGCCTTGAGAGCTAAGGAAGTCCTCCTCTTCCTGCCTCCGTTCTGCCTCAAGTGCCCTGTCCATTATTCCACATAGCGTGTGCTCCAACAGGTGGACAAGGGGGACAGTGTCACTGATGCATGCACTGTCACTGCTCACCATCCTCGTGGCCTCTTCAAATGGTGACAGGACAGTGCATGCATCCCTGATCATGGCCCACTGGCTTGGGGAAAAAAAAAACAAGCTCCCCTGACCCTGTCCTGGTGCCATAGTTGCACAGGTACTCATTATATATGATTCAAACATATATGTGACAAAATGACACAAACTCTAACATAATAGATGTGAATGAATATTAAGCAATGTGCTAATATAGTGACTGCACTACACACAAATGTCCAAGTTGAACGAAATGATGAAATACAGTACAATTAGGTTTGTGATCCAATACACATGTGAGAAGTTCCTGGCATTCCTGGGAACCTTGGAGTGAAAAAATGGAAGCAAACACCACCACCGTGAAAGAGGGAGGAGGCTTACCAGATAATATTGACTTGGCAGGGCATATACCACCCAAGTCAACAAGGCTTGTTGGGTTCAAACCACCCAATGGGGGACAGCAGATCCTGGAACTCTGTCAGTCAATCAGTCTTAGACGGTCATGAGATGTTAGCTGGAGGCTCCAGGAGTCTCGGGGAGCATGGAGACTTATTGTCAAAGGAAGAGTATCATGTAATAGAAAAAGGGGGCTGACATAGCGTGATACCATTTAAAAAGGAGGTGGTTTATTAAAAATATAAATTCAACACTCACATTTGGAAGAAATTGATACAGCATGTAAAAGCATGAGGCGATGTTAGCGGAAGGTCCACCCAACGCGTTTTGACTGTCGTCATGGAGGCGTGGTGGCAGAACAACCTCCAACACTACTGCACCTTGTCCTGCATCCTTCCCAGCTGCCAGAAGAGTCACCCAGTGCGCGGTGAAAGATAGGTAACGTCCCTGTCCATGCCTGCTGGACCATGAGTCAGCGGTAATATGCACCTTACCGCTGACCGCCCTGTCCAACGAGGCCAAGACATTGCCTTCCACATGCCGGTAGAGAGCCGGAATCGCCTTCCGTGAGAAAAAGTGGTGTTTGGGAACCTGCCACTGAGGAACAGCACATTCCACAAACTCACGGAAGGGGGCAGAGTCTACCAACTGAAAAGGCAGAAGTTGAAGTGCTAGCAATTTAGCCAAGCTAGCATTCAACCGCTGGGCATGTGGATGGCTGGGAGCGAACTTCTTTCGGCGGTGCAGCAGTTGGGGCAGGGAAATTTGCCTGGTACAATCTGACGTCGGTATACCGATAGCAGATTGCCCCCAAGTACTTGGCTGTTACACACCTAATTCTATACCTTCATTCCTCTCTGTGCAGGTCTCAGAAAGGACTGAAGGTATGGTGGAGTTGGAGATCCCAGCTGATTTATTATTATTATTATACAGGATTTATATAGCGCCGACAGTTTACGCAGCTCTTTATAACATTAGGGCAGACAGTACAAGTACAATACAATTCAATACAGGAGGAATCAGAGGTCCCTGCTCGTTAGAGCTTACAATCTAGGAGGAAGGGTCAAGTTATACAAAAGGGTAATAGCTGTGGGGGATGGGCTAATGGAGAAAATAGTACAGTTGTTAGATGGAGGCAGGATAGGCTTCTCTGAAGAGGAAAGTTTTCGGGGATCGCCTAAAAGTGGATAAATTTGCAGACAGTCTGACAGATTGGGGTAGGGAATTCCAGAGGATAGGCGAGGCTCGGGAGAAGTCCTGGAGGCGGATATGGGAGGAGGTGATGAGGGAGCTAGAGAGCAGGAGGTCTTGGGAGGAACGGAGATGGCGATTAGGTTGGTATATTGAGACTTGGTTAGTGATGTAGCTGGGGGCAGTGTTGTGGATGGCTTTGTAACTTATAGTTAGTATTTTGAATTTAATTCGTTAGGCGAGTGGTAGCCAATGGAGGGATTGGCAGAGAGGGGTAGCAGACACTGAGCGGTTTGTAAGGTGGATGAGTCTGGCAGCAGCATTCATGATGAACTGAAGGGGGGATAGTCTATTTAAAGGTAAGCCAATGAGGAGTGAGTTGCAGTAGTCAAGGCGAGAGATAACCAGGGAGTGAATCAGGAGCTTTGTGGTTTCACTGGTTAGAAAGGGACGTAGTTTAGAGATGTTGCGGAGATTGAGGCGGTAAGCTTTGGAAAGTGATTGGATGTGGGTCCGAAAGGAGAGTTCAGAATCCAGGATAACACCTAGCACCCTGACATGTGGGGACGGGTGGATGGTTTTGCCATTGCTCTTGACAGAGAAGTCAGGGGAAGAGGCACCTGGGGGAGGAAATATTATAAGCTCGGTTTTGGACAAATTGAGTTTGAGGAAGTGGTGTGACATCCATACAGATATGTCGGTTAGTAAGTTAGTTATGCGTGAGGAGACTGATGGAGTGAGTTGAGGGGTGGAGAGATAGTTTTGTGTGTCATCAGCATAGAAATGATATTGAAAGCCATGAGAGGCTATCAACTGACCCAGGGAAGAGGTGTAGATTGAAAATAAAAGAGGTCCAAGAACAGAACCTTGGGGGACCCCGAGAGGAGGAGCAAGGAGAGGTCCTCTTTGTTCTTTGGTATGGGTCCTTTAGGTACGCTTGCCAACGAACTGCATTGCAGGTCAACATATGTCTGGTCAAGCATGTGGTGCCCAAGCGGGAGATGTTTTGGCCACGAGAGATACGCTTGAGACATATGTTGCAAATAGCAGCGGTGGGATCTGATGCACTCGTCTCAAAAAAGGCCCACACCAAAGAACTTTTGGAATAACGCTCAGAGACAGCAGCGCCCTGCACATGCGGAGTTCTGCGGTGTGATGCAGTCGGTGTGCTGCCCTCAAGCTGGCCCCTGCAGGGCATCCTGCCTCGTTGGTGATGTGCCTCCTCCTCCTCCTCCTCTCTCCTATCAGGCACCCACGTGGAGTCAGTGACCTCATCATCCCCTCCCTCCTCATCACTGGACCAAAGCTGGCAGTATGCTGCAGCTGGGGGAACATGACTGCCAGATTGCTGTCCTTCTTGGGCACCCCCTCTCTCTGGGATCACGTTACTGCCTTCCTCTAGCTGGGTACCATCATCGGAGCCTTCAAAACGCTGGGCATCCTCCTGGAGCATGTACCCAACACTGTGGTCAAACAGTTCGGGGGAATCCTCAGGAGGACATGGTGGGGCTAGGGAAGGAGTGACTGATGCTCAGTCTGAGCGTGCTCAGTTTGAAGCGGTGGAGCTTGGTGTAAGTGGAGCTGGATTAAGTGGGAGTTAAAAACAAGTGTTAGAGTATACAAGTCTTGCTGTCTGTTGGTGTTTGCTGTCTGTTGGTGTGTGTATTGCTGCTGTCTGTTGGTGTGTGTATTGCTGCTGTCTGTTGGTGTGTGTATTGCTGCTGTCTGTTGGTGTTTACTGGGTTGCATTTTGGGGACTTTTCCTTTTAGTTTTTAATTTGCCTTTTGCTGTCACTTTTTAAATAGCTTTTTTTTTTTTTTTTTTTCTGTTTCATCAGTCTATCAATTAAGGGGTGTGGTTAATTGCTCACAGGTGCCCAGGTGCCTATTTAACTTGTTGTAGGACTCAGTCTGAGCGTGCTCAGTTTGAAGCGGTGGAGCTTGGTGTAAGTGGAGCTGGATTAAGTGGGAGTTAAAAACAAGAGTTTAAAACAGGAGGTTATAACAGGGGTCATAGTACCTGTGTAGTGTGAGTATCTGAGTGTTGTCTGAGTAGTGTGTGTGGATCGTTAGTACTTGTGTATTGTGTACCTGTGTATTGTCTTGTCGTGTACCTGTGTATTGTCTTGAGTATTAGTGCCAGGAAGCTAGTTGTTAGGTAATTTGGACAGGGTAAAATCCCCAAATCCTCACTAAATTTAATAGGTACGATGCCCGGCGGGTGTGGAGAGGCGACTCTTTGTTCATCTTGCCGCATGTATGCGTTCCTTGATCATCCGATCGAGGGCGAATACTGCTGTGCAAAATGTAAGCACATTGTTTCCCTGGAAGCCCAGGTTCTGAATCTGGGGAAGCAACTGTCAGCACTGAGAAGTCCCTCCATACTAAAGGTGAGCCAGGAATGTACACGGCAGGTGCCGGCAGGGGCCAGCACAGAGGCGGGTGGAGACAAAGAGGTGCAGGCACTAGCAAAGAGTAGATGGGTGACAGTCAGGCGGGGTAGAGGGGGAAGTGCCAGGGAGGCCGATCCAGGACTGGAGCATCCCAATAAGTACGCTATATTGAGTGACATTGGTGTAACCAGTCAGGGACCAGCACTGCTGGAGATGAGGGACTCTCCTAGCTGCCAGGGGAAGAACTCCTCCAGTGAGAGTGGGGGGGCAGCAAAGGGAAAGGAAAGACAGATTCTGGTGGTAGGGGACTCAATTCTTAGAAGGACAGAGAGGGCAATCTGTAACCAAGACCTGAAGCGCCGAACAGTATGTTGTCTACCGGGCGCTCGGGTTCGGCACATCACGGATCTTGTGGACAGATTACTGGGAGGGGCTGGGGAAGACCCGGCTGTCATGGTGCACGTTGGCACCAATGACAAAGTCAGAGGCAGATGGAGTGTCCTAAAGAACGATTTTAGGGACTTAGGAGCTAAATTAAGGAAAAGGACCTCCAAGGTAGTGTTCTCAGGAATACTACCGGTACATCGAGCCACACCAGAGAGGCAGAGGGAGATTAGGGAAGTAAACAAGTGGCTGAAGAGCTGGTGTAGTAAGGAGGGGTTTGGGTTCCTGGAGGACTGGGCCGACTTCTCAGTCGGTAACCGGTACTATAGAAGGGACGGACTGCACCTAAATGAGGAGGGTGCAGATCTGCTGGGAATGAAGATGGCCAAAAAGTTAGAGGGGTTTTTAAACTAGGCGATGGGGGGGAGGGTCCAGAGACAGTGATAGCCAGCGCGGAAGATATTCCAGAGGGTAGTATTGGGGGCATTAGTGGTAGGTTAACCAAAGCACAAAAACACAAGGTGAGTATAGTAGCAAGTCCAAGTTGCAATCTTGAAACACCCAATACGAGGACAATATGCGACCGGTCTAAACTATGTGGCATGTTCACCAATGCCAGGAGCCTGGCGGACAAGATGGGTGAACTAGAGATACTGTTGTACAAGGAGGATTTGGATTTTGTGGGAATTTCAGAGACCTGGTTCAACAGCTCTCATGATTGGCTGGCAAACATTCAAGGGTATACCCTATACCGCAAGGATAGAGAGGGTAAAAAAGGGGGAGGGGTATGCCTATATATCAAGAATAATGTACAAGTGAATGTGAGAGATGACATCACTGAGGGGGCTAGGGAGGAGGTGGAATCTTTATGGGTAGAGCTCCAAAGGGATGAAGCTAAGGGGAAAATAATACTGGGAGTATGCTATAGGCTCCCTAACCTGAGGGAGGAAGTGGAGACGGATCTCCTATCACAAATTGGATTAGCAGCAAGGATGGGAAGTGCTATCATAATGGGGGATTTTAATTATCCAGACATAGACTGGGCGGAGGGAACCGCGCATTCATTTAAGGCTCGCAAGTTCCTTAATGTCTTGCAGGACAATTTTATGGGTCAGATGGTAGACGCACCAACTAGAAATAAAACATTACTAGATCTACTGATTACCAACAATACAGACCTGATAACAGATGTGGAAATACGGGGCAATTTAGGTAACAGCGATCACAGGTCAATTAGTTTCAGTATAAATCACACAAATAGGAGACATGAAGGGAACACAAAGACACTGAATTTCAAAAGAGCCAACTTCCCTAAACTACAAACCTTGCTAAAAGGCATAAATTGGGATAAAATATTAGGAACAAAGAATACAGAGGAGAGATGGGTTTGCTTTAAGAGCATATTAAATAAGGGCATTAGCCAATGTATCCCATTGGGTAATAAATTTAAAAGAGCGAACAAACATCCTGGATGGCTTAACTCCAATGTAAAAATGCATATAAAAGCAAAGGAGAAGGCCTTCAAAAAATACAAGGTTGAGGGATCATCCACAGCATTCAGAATTTATAAAGAATGCAATAAGAAATGTAAGGGTGCAATTAGGATGGCTAAGATAGAACATGAAAGACACATAGCGGAGGAGAGCAAAAAAAATCCCAAGAAATTCTTTAAGTATGTAAACAGTAAAAAAGGGAGGACAGACCATATTGGCCCCATAAAGAATGAGGAAGGACATCTGGTTACAAAGGATGGGGAGATGGCAGAGGTATTGAATTTATTCTTCTCCTCAGTCTTCACGAGTGAATCGGGGGGCTTCAGTAACCAAAACTGCAGTGTTTATCCTCATGACACAACACAGGAAGCACCTACATGGTTAACAGAGGACGGAATTAAAATTAGACTTGAGAAACTTAACATTAATAAATCACCGGGACCAGATGGCTTGCATCCGAGGGTACTTAGGGAACTCAGTCAGGTGATTGCCAGACAGTTGTTCCTAATTTTTACAGACAGTCTATTGACTGGAATGGTACCAGCTGATTGGAGAAAAGCCAATGTAGCACCAATATTTAAAAAGGGCCCAAAAAACATCCCTGGGAATTACAGACCAGTTAGCCTAACATCAATAGTATGTAAACTCTTGGAGGGGATGATAAGGGACTATATACAAGATTTTAGTAATAAGAATGATATCATTAGCAGTAATCAGCATGGATTCATGAAGAATCGTTCTTGCCAAACCAATCTATTAACCTTCTATGAGGAGGTGAGTTGCCATCTAGATAAAGGAAGGCCCGTAGACGTGGTGTATCTGGATTTTGCAAAAGCATTTGACACAGTTCCCCATAAACGTTTACTGTACAAAATAAGGTGCGTTGGCATGGACCATAGGGTGAGTACATGGATTGAAAACTGGCTACAAGGGCGAGTTCAGAGGGTGGTGATAAATGGGGAGTACTCAGAATGGTCAGGGGTGGGTAGTGGGGTCCCCCAGGGTTCTGTGCTGGGACCAATCCTATTTAATTTGTTCATAAACGACCTGGAGGATGGGATAAACAGTTCCATCTCTGTATTTGCAGACGATACTAAGCTAAGCAGGGCAATAACTTCTCCGCAGGATGTGGAAATCTTGCAAAAAGACCTGAACAAATTAATGGGGTGGGCGACTACATGGCAAATGAGGTTCAATGTAGAAAAATGTAAAATAATGCATTTGGGTGGCAAAAATATGAATGCAATCTATACACTGGGGGGAGAACATCTGGGGGAATCTAGGATGGAAAAGGACTTTGGGGTCCTAGTGGATGATAGGCTCAGCAATGGCATGCAATGCCAAGCTGCTGCTAATAAAGCAAACAGAATATTGGCATGCATTAAAAGGGGGATCAACTGCAGAGATAAAACGATAATTCTCCCGCTCTACAAGACTCTGGTCCGGCCGCACCTGGAGTACGCTGTCCAGTTCTGGGCACCAGTCCTCAGGAGGGACGTACTGGAAATGGAGCGAGTACAAAGAAGGGCAACAAAGCTAATAAAGGGTCTGGAGGATCTTAGTTATGAGGAAAGGTTGTGAGCACTGAACTTATTCTCTCTGGAGAAGAGACGCTTGAGAGGGGATATGATTTCAATTTACAAATACTGTACTGGTGACCCCACAATAGGGATAAAACTTTTTCGCAGAAGAGAGTTTAATAAGACTCGTGGCCACTCATTACAATTAGAAGAAAAGAGGTTTAACCTTAAACTACGTAGAGGGTTCTTTACTGTAAGAGCGGCAAGGATGTGGAATTCCCTTCCACAGGCGGTGGTCTCAGCGGGGAGCATTGATAGCTTCAAGAAACTATTAGATAATCACCTGAATGACCGCAATATACAGGGATATGTAATGTAATACTGACACATAATCACACACATAGGTTGGACTTGATGGACTTGTGTCTTTTTTCAACCTCACCTACTATGTAACTATGTAACTATGTAACTATGATGCCATTGAGCCGAGGGAAGAGGCCGCGTTGGCAGCTGCTTTGTCAGACAAAGTACCCTGAGCCTGGGTGAGAAAGGATGAGGAGGATGAGGACGGCTTGGTCATCCCTTTACCAAGTCTTCCACATGTTGCAGCTCAACATGGCCAGCTGTCAAAAAAAAAGGACAAGAGTGTCCCACGGCCACGTGCTAATGAGGATGCACCGTCTCCACGAACAGCACTGTTGCCTCTAGACACAGAGCCTGCTTGTCCTTTTATATTGGCTTATGACTGTCTGCCTCTTCTTGTTGGCCTTCCAGACATACTAATGGCCTTCAGTGAGATGTAGCTGCACAAAACAGGGATGTATATATATATATACTGATACTGCAGCTAGCAGAATCAACTTCCTGCATGTAGTATTATTAGCATGAGAACACCAGCAATTGTCTTCAGGTAGCTTTAGGTGCACACTGTGCAGAGGACGCAGTACACTAACTGTAAATACTGTAGCTGCCTGCCTGTGGTATTAATAGGAGAAGAACAACAGAAATTTTCTTCAGGTAGCTTTAGGTGCTCACTGTGCAGAGGACGCACTACACTAACTGTAAATACTGTAGCTGACTGCCTGTGGTATTAATAGGATCAGAAGAACACCTCTAATTTTCTTCAGGTAGCTTTAGGTGCACACTGTGCAGAGGACACAGTACATTAACTGTAAATACTGTAGCTGCCTGCCTGTGGTATTAATAGGAGCAGAACAACAGCAATTGTCTCCAGGTAGCTTTAGGTGCACACTGTGCAGAGGACGCACTACACTAACTGTATATGCTGTAGCTGCCTGTCTGTGGTATTAATAGGATCAGAATGAACACCAGCAATTTTATTCAAGTAGCTTTAGGTGCACACTGTGCAGAGGAAAAAGTAGGCTAACTGTAAATTCTGTAGCTGCCTGCCTGTGGTATTAATAGGATCAGAAGAACACCACTAATTTTCTTCAGGTAGCTTTAGGTGCACACTGTGCAGCGGACACAGTACACTAACTGTAAATACTGTAGCTGCCTGCCTATGGTATTAATAGGAGCAGAACAACAGCAATTGTCTTCAGGTAGCTTTAGGTGCACACTGTGCAGAGGACGCACTACACTAACTGTAAATATTGTAGCTGCCTGCCTGTGGTATTAGGATCAGAAGAACAACACTAATTTTCTTCAGGTAGCTTTAGGTGCAGACTGTGCAGAGGACACAGTGCACTAACTGTAAATAATCTAGCTGCCTGCCTATGGTATTAATAGGAGCAGAACAACAGCAATTGTCTCCAGGCAGCTTTAGGTGCACACTGTGCAGAGGATGCACTACACTAACTGTAAATACCGTAGCTGCCTGCCTGTGTTATTAATAGGATCAGAAGAACACCACTAATATTCTTCAGGTAGATTTAGGTGCACACTGTGCAGAGGACACAGTAAACTAACTGTAAATACTGTAGCTGCCTGCCTATGGAATTAATAGGAGCAGAACAACAGCAAATATCTCCAGGTAGCTTTAGGTGCACATTGTGCAGAGGATGCACTACACTAACTGTAAATACTGTAGCTGCCTGCCTGTGGTATTAATAGAATCAGAAGAACACCACTAATTTTCTTCAGCAAGCTTTAGGTGTACACTGTGCAGAGGATACAGTACACTAACTGTAAATACTGTAGCTGCCTGCCTATGGTATTAATAGGAGCAGAACAACAGCAATTGTCTCAAGGTAGCTTTAGGTGCACACTGTGCAGAGGACGCACTACACTAACTGTAAATACTGTAGCTGCTTGCCTGTGGTATTAATAGGATCAGAAGAACATCACTAATTTTCTTCAGATAGCTTTAGGTGCACACTGTGCAAAGGACACAGTACACTAACTGTAAATACTGTAGCTGCCTGCCTATGGTATTAATAGAAGCAGAACAACAGCAATTGTCTCCAGGTAGCTTTAGGTGCACACTGTGCAGAGGATGCACTACACTAACTGTAAATATTGTAGCAGCCTGCCTATGGTATTAATAGGAGCAGAACAACAGCAATTGTATCCAGGTAGCTATAGGTGCACACTGTGCAGAGGATGCACTACACTAACTTTAAATACAGTAGCTGCCTGCCTATGGTATTAATAGGAGCAGAACAACAGCAATTGTCTCCAGGTACCTTTAGGTGCACACTGTGGAGAGGACGCACTACACTAACTGTAAATACTGTAGCTGCTTGCCTGTGGTATTAATAGGATCAGAAGAACACCACTAATTTTATTCAGGTAGCTTTAGGTGCACACTGTGCAGGGGACGCACTACACTAAATTGTAAATACTGCAGCTGCCTGCGGTACTGTACTAATAAGATCAGAAGAACACCACTAATTTTCTTCAGGTAGCTTTAGGTGCACACTGTGGAGAGGACGCACTACACTAACTGTAAATACTGTAGCTGCTTGCCTGTGGTATTAATAGGATCAGAAGAACACCACTAATTTTATTCAGGTAGCTTTAGGTGCACACTGTGCAGGGGACGCACTACACTAAATTGTAAATACTGCAGCTGCCTGCGGTACTGTACTAATAAGATCAGAAGAACACCACTAATTTTCTTCAGGTAGCTTTAGGTGCACACTGTGCAGAGGAAGCACTACACTAACTTGTAAATACTGTAGCTGCCTACCTATGGTATTAATAGGAGCAGAACAACAGCAATTGTCTCCAGGTAACTTTAGGTGCACACTGTGCAGAGGATGCACTACACTAACTGTAAATACTGTAGCTGCCTGCCTGTGGTATTAATAGGATCAGAAGAACACCACTAATTTTCTTCAGGTAGCTTTAGGTGCACACTGTGCAGAGGACACAGTGCACTAACTGTAAATACTGTAGCTGCCTGCCTGTGGTATTAATAGGAGCAGAACAACAGCAATTGTCTCCAGGTAGCTTTAGGTGCACACTGTGCAGAGGACGCACTACACTAACTGTAAATACTGTAGCTGCCTGCCTGTGGTATTAATAGGATCAGAAGAACACCGCTAATTTTATTCAGGTAGCTTTAGGTGGACACTGTGCAGGGGACGCACTACACTAAATTGTAAATACTGCAGCTGCCTGCGGTACTGTTCTAATAAGATCAGAAGAACACCACTAATTTTCTTCAGGTAGCTTTAGGTGCACACTGTGCAGAATACGCACTACACTAACTTGTAAATACTGCAGTTGCCTGCGGTACTATACTAATAGGATCAGAAGAACACAACAAATTTTCTTCAGGTAGCTTAGGTGCACACTGTGCAGAGGACGCACTACACTAACTTGTAAATAATACAGCTGCCTGTGGTACTGTATAAATATTATCAGAAAAACACCCCTAATTTTCTTCAGGTAGCTTTAGGTGCACACCGTGCAGAGAACGCACTACACTAACTTGTAAATATAGCAGTTGCCTGCGGTACTGTACTAATAGGATGAGAAGAACACCACTAATTTTGTTTAGGTAACTTTAGTTGCACACTGTGCAGAGGATGCACTAAATTAACTTGTAAATAGTGCAGCTGCCTGCGGTACTGTACTAATAGGATCAGAAGAACACCCCTAATTTTCATCAGGTGCAGAGGACGCACTACACTAACTTGTAAATACTACAGCTGCCTATGGTACTGTACTAATAGGATCAGAAGAACACCACTAATTTTCTTCAGGTAGCTTTAGGTGCACACTGTGCAGAGGACGCACTACACTAACTTGTAAATACTACAGCTGCCTGTGGTACTGTACAAATAGGATCAGAAAAACACCACTAATTTTCTTCAGGCAGCTTTAGGTGCACACTGTTCAGAGAACACATTACACTAACTTGTAAATATTGCAGTTGCGTGAGGTACTGTACTAATAGGATCAGAAGAACACCATTAATTTTGTTTAGGTAGCTTTAGGCGCACACTGTGCAGAGGACGCACTAAACTAACTTGTAAATACTGCAGCTGCCTGTGGTGCTGTACTAATAGGATCAGAAGAACACCACAAATTTTCCTCAGGTAGCTTTAGGTGCACACTGGGCAGAGGACGCACTAAACTAACTGTAAATACTGTAGCTGCCTGCCTGTGGTATTAATAGGATCAGAAGAACACCACTAATTTTCTTCAGGTAGCTTTAGGTGTACACTGTGCAGAGGATACAGTACACTAACTTTAAATACAGTAGCTGCCTGCCTATGGTATTAATAGGAGCAGAACAACCGAAATTGTCTCCAGGTACCTTTAGGTGCACACTGTGGAGAGGACACACTACACTAACTGTAAATACTGTAGCTGCTTGCCTGTGGTATTAATAGGATCAGAAGAACACCACTAATTTTATTCAGGTAGCTTTAGGTGCACACCGTGCAGGGGACGCACTACACTAAATTGTAAATACTGCAGCTGCCTGCGGTACTGTACTAATAAGATCAGAAGAACACCACTAATTTTCTTCAGGTAGCTTTAGGTGCACACTGTGCAGAGGACGCACTACACTAACATGTAAATACTGCAGCTGCTTGCGGTAGTGTACTAAGAGGATCAGAAGAACACCACTAATTTTCTTCAGGTAGCTTTAGGTGCACACCGTGCAGAGGAAGCACTACACTAACTTGTAAATACTACAGCTGCCTGTGGTACTGTACTAATAGGATCAGAAGAACACCCCTAATTTTCTTCAGTATAGCTTTAGGTGAACACTGTGCAGAGGACGCACTACACTAACTTGTAAATACTACAGCTGCCTGTGGTACTGTACTAATAGGATCAGAAGAACACCCCTAATTTTCTTCAGGTAGCTTTAGGTGCAAACTGTGCAGAGGACACAGTACACTAACTGTAAATTCTGTAGCTGCCTGCCTGCGGTATTAATAGGAGCAGAACAACAGCAATTGTCTCCAGGTAGCTTTAGGTGCACACTGTGCTGAGGACGCATTACACTAACTGTAAATACTGTAGCTGCCTGCCTGTGGTATTATTAGGATCAGAATAACACCACTAATTTTCTTCAGGAAGTTTTAGGTGTGCACTGTGCAGAGGACACAGTACACTAACTGTAAATACTGTAGCTACCTTCCTATGGTATTAATAGGAGCAGAACAACAGCAATTGTCTCCACGTACTTTTAGGTGCACACTGTGCAGAGGATGCACTACACTAACTGTAAATACTGTAGCTGCTTGCCTGTGGTATTAATAGGATCAGAAGAACACCACTAATTTTCTTCAGGTAGCTTTAGGTGCACACTGTGAAGAGGACACAGTGCACTAACTGTAAATACTGTAGCTGCCTGCCTGTGGTATTATTAGGAGTAGAACAACAGCAATTGTCTCCAGGTAGCTTCAGGTGCACACTGTGCAGAGGACGCACCACACTAACTGTAAATACTGTAGCTGCCTGCCTGTGGTATTATTAGGAGCAGAACAACAGCAATTGTCTCCAGGTAGCTTTAAGAGCACACTGTGCAGAGGACGCACTACACTAACTATAAATACTGTAGCTGCCTGCCTGTGGTATTAATAGGATCAGAAGAACACCACTAATTTTATTCATGTAGCTTTAGGTGCACATTGTGCAGGGGACGCACTACACTAAATTGTAAATACTGCAGCTGCCTGCAGTACTGTACTAATAGGATCAGAAGAACACCACTCATTTTCTTCAGGTATCTTTAGGTGCACACTGTGCAGAGGACGCACTACACTAACTTGTAAATACTACAGCTGCCTGAGGTACTGTACAAATAGGATCAGAAAAACACCACTAATTTTCTTCAGGTAGCTTTAGGTGCACACTGTGCAGAGAACGCACTACACTAACTTGTAAATATTGCAGTTGCGTGAGGTACTGTACTAATAGAATCAGAAGAATACCACTAATTTTGTTTAGGTAGCTTTAGGTGCACACTGTACAGAGGACGCACTAAACTAACTTTTAAATACTGCATCTGCCTGTGGTGCTGTACTGATAGGATCAGAAGAACACCACTAATTTTCTTCAGGTAGCTTTAGGTGCACACTGTGCAGAGAACGCATTACACTAACTTGTAAATATTGCAGTTGCGTGAGGTACTGTACTAATAGGATCAGAAGAACACCACTAATTTTGTTTAGGTAGCTTTAGGTGCACACTGTGCAGAGGACGCACTAAACTAACTTGTAAATACTGCAGCTGCCTGCGGTGCTGTACTAATAGGATCAGAAGAACACCAGCAATTTTATTCAGGTAGCTTTAGGTGCACACTGTGCAGAGGAAACAGTAAACTAACTGTAAATTCTGTAGCTGCCTTCCTGTGGTATTAATAGGAGGAGAACAACAGCAATTGTCTTCAGGAAACTTTAGGTGCACACTGTGCAGAGGACGCACTACACTAACTGTACATATTGTAGCTGGCTGCCTGTGGTATTATTAGGATCAGAAGAACACCACTAATTTTCTTCAGGTAGCTTTAGGTGCAGACTGTGCAAAGGACACAGTGCACTAACTGTAAATAATCTAGTTGTCTGCCTATTGTATTAATAGGAGCAGAACAACAGCAATTGTCTCCAGGCAGCTTTAGGTGCATACTGTGCAGAGGACGCACTACACTAACTGTAAATACTGTAGCTGCCTGTCTGTGGTATTAATAGGATCAGAAGAACATCACTAATTTTCTTCAGGTAGCTTTAGGTGAAGACTGTGCAGAGGACACAGTGCACTAACTGTAAATAATCTAGCTGCCTGCCTATGGTATTAATAGGAGCAGAACAACAGCAATTGTCTACAGGTAGCTTTAGGTGCAAACTGTGCAGAGGACGCACTACACTAACTGTAAATACTGTAGCTGCCTGCCTGTGCTATTAATAGGATCAAAAGAACACCACTAATTTTCTTCAGGTAGCTTTAGGTGTACACTGTGCAGAGGATACAGTACACTAACTGTAAATACTGTAGCTGCCTGCCTATGATATTAATAGGAGCAGAACAACAGAAATTGTCTCCAGGTACCTTTAGGTGCACACTGTGGAGAGGACGCACTACACTAACTGTAAATACTGTAGCTGCTTGCCTGTGGTATTAATAGGATCAGAAGAACATCACTAATTTTCTTCAGGTAGCTTTAGGTGCACACTGTGCAGAGGACACAGTGCACTAACTGTAAATACTGTAGTTGCCTGCCTATGGTATTAATAGGAGCAGAACAACAGCAATTGTCTCCAGGTAGCTTTAGGTGCACACTGTGTAGAGGACGCACTTCACTAACTGTAAATACTGTAGCTGCTTGCCTGTGGTATTAATAGGATCAGAAGAACATCACTAATTTTCTTCAGGTAGCTTTAGGTGCACACTGTGCAGAGGACACAGTGCACTAACTGTAAATACTGTAGTTGCCTGCCTATGGTATTAATAGGAGCAGAACAACAGCAATTGTCTCCAGGTAGCTTTAGGTGCACACTGTGTAGAGGACGCACTTCACTAACTGTAAATACTGTAGCTGCTTGCCTGTGGTATTAATAGGATCAGAAGAACATCACTAATTTTCTTCAGGTAGCTTTAGGTGCACACTGTGCAGAGGACACAGTGCACTAACTGTAAATACTGTAGCTGCCTGCCTGTTGTATTAATAGGAGCAGAACAACAGCAATTGTCTCCAGGTAGCTTTAGGTGCACACTGTGCAGAGGACGCACTGCACTAAATATAAATATTGTAGCTGCCTGCCTGTGGTATTAATAGGATCAGAAGAACACCACTAATTTTCTTCAGGTAGCTTTAGGTGCACACTGTGCAGAGAACGCATTACACTAACTTGTAAATATTGCAGTTGCGTGAGGTACTGTACTAATAGGATCAGAAGAACACCACTAATTTTGTTTAGGTAGCTTTAGGTGCACACTGTGCAGAGGACGCACTAAACTAACTTGTAAATACTGCAGCTGCCTGCGGTGCTGTACTAATAGGATCAGAAGAACACCAGCAATTTTATTCAGGTAGCTTTAGGTGCACACTGTGCAGAGGAAACAGTAGACTAACTGTAAATTCTGTAGCTGCCTTCCTGTGGTATTAATAGGAGGAGAACAACAGCAATTGTCTTCAGGAAGCTTTAGGTGCACACTGTGCAGAGGACGCACTACACTAACTGTACATATTGTAGCTGGCTGCCTGTGGTATTATTAGGATCAGAAGAACACCACTAATTTTCTTCAGGTAGCTTTAGGTGCAGACTGTGCAAAGGACACAGTGCACTAACTGTAAATAATCTAGTTGTCTGCCTATTGTATTAATAGGAGCAGCACAACAGCAATTGTCTCCAGGCAGCTTTAGGTGCACACTGTGCAGAGGACGCACTACACTAACTGTAAATACTGTAGCTGCCTGTCTGTGGTATTAATAGGATCAGAAGAACATCACTAATTTTCTTCAGGTAGCTTTAGGTGAAGACTGTGCAGAGGACACAGTGCACTAACTGTAAATAATCTAGCTGCCTGCCTATGGTATTAATAGGAGCAGAACAACAGCAATTGTCTACAGGTAGCTTTAGGTGCAAACTGTGCAGAGGACGCACTACACTAACTGTAAATACTGTAGCTGCCTGCCTGTGCTATTAATAGGATCAAAAGAACACCACTAATTTTCTTCAGGTAGCTTTAGGTGTACACTGTGCAGAGGATACAGTACACTAACTGTAAATACTGTAGCTGCCTGCCTATGATATTAATAGGAGCAGAACAACAGAAATTGTCTCCAGGTACCTTTAGGTGCACACTGTGGAGAGGACGCACTACACTAACTGTAAATACTGTAGCTGCTTGCCTGTGGTATTAATAGGATCAGAAGAACATCACTAATTTTCTTCAGGTAGCTTTAGGTGCACACTGTGCAGAGGACACAGTGCACTAACTGTAAATACTGTAGTTGCCTGCCTATGGTATTAATAGGAGCAGAACAACAGCAATTGTCTCCAGGTAGCTTTAGGTGCACACTGTGTAGAGGACGCACTTCACTAACTGTAAATACTGTAGCTGCTTGCCTGTGGTATTAATAGGATCAGAAGAACATCACTAATTTTCTTCAGGTAGCTTTAGGTGCACACTGTGCAGAGGACACAGTGCACTAACTGTAAATACTGTAGTTGCCTGCCTATGGTATTAATAGGAGCAGAACAACAGCAATTGTCTCCAGGTAGCTTTAGGTGCACACTGTGTAGAGGACGCACTTCACTAACTGTAAATACTGTAGCTGCTTGCCTGTGGTATTAATAGGATCAGAAGAACATCACTAATTTTCTTCAGGTAGCTTTAGGTGCACACTGTGCAGAGGACACAGTGCACTAACTGTAAATACTGTAGCTGCCTGCCTGTTGTATTAATAGGAGCAGAACAACAGCAATTGTCTCCAGGTAGCTTTAGGTGCACACTGTGCAGAGGACGCACTGCACTAAATATAAATATTGTAGCTGCCTGCCTGTGGTATTAATAGGATCAGAAGAACACCACTAATTTTATTCAGGTAGCTTTAGGTGCACACTGTGCAGGGGATGCACTACATTAAATTGTAAATACTGCAGCTGCCTGCGGTACTGTACTAATAAGATCAGAAGAACACCACTAATTTTCTTAGGTAGCTTTAGGTGCACACTGTGCAGAATACGCACTACACTAACTTGTAAATACTGCAGCTACCTGCGGTACTATACTAATAGCATCAGAAGAACACCACAAATTTTCTTCAGGTAGCTTTAGGTGCACACTGTGCAGAGGACGCACTACACTAACTTGTAAATACTACAGCTGCCTGTGGTACTGTATAAATATTATCAGAAAAACACCCCTAATTTTCTTCAGTTGGCTTTAGGTGCACTCCATGCAGAGAACGCACTACACTAACTTGTAAATATTGCAGTTGCCTGTGGTACTGTACTAACAGGATCAGAAGAACACCACTAATTTTGTTTAGGTAGCTTTAGGTGCACACTGTGCAGAGGATGCACTAAACTAACTTGTAAATAGTGCAGCTGCCTGCGGTACTGTACTAATAGGATCAGAAGAACACCCCTAATTTTCTTCAGGTAGCTTTAGGTGCACACCTTGCAGAGGACGCACTACACTAACTTGTAAATACTACAGCTGCCTGTGGTACTGTACTAATAGGATCAGAAGAACACCCATAATTTTCTTCAGGTAGCTTTAGGTGCACACTGTGCAGAGGACACAGTGCACTAACTGTAAATTCTGTAGCTGCCTGCCTGTGGTATTAATAGGAGCAGAACAACAGCAATTGTCTCCAGGTAGCTTTAGGTGCACACTGTGCAGAGGACGCATTACACTAACTGTAAATACTGTAGCTGCCTGCCTGTGGTATTATTAGGATCAGAATAACACCGCTAATTTTCTTCAGGAAGCTTTAGGTGCACACTGTGCAGAGGACACACTACACTAACTGTAAATACTGTAGCTGCTTGTCTGTGGTATTAATAGGATCAGAAGAACACCACTAATTTTCTTCAGGGAGCTTTAGGTGCACACTGTGCAGAGGACACAGTGCACTAACTGTAAATACTGTAGCTTCCTGCCTGTGGTATTATTAGGAGCAGAACAACAGCAATTGTCTCCAGGTAGCTTAAGGTGCACACCTAGCAGAGGACGCACCACACTAACTGTAAATACTGTAGCTGCCTGCCTGTGGTATTAATAGGATCAGAAGAACACCACTAATTTTCTTCAGGTAGCTTTAGGTGCACACTGTGCAGAGGACGCAGTGCACTAACTGTAAATACTGCAGCTGCCTGCCTGTGGTATTATTAGGAGCAGAACAACAGCAATTGTCTCCAGGTAGCTTCAAGAGCACACTGTGCAGAGGACACACTACACTAACTATAAATACTGTAGCTGCCTGCCAGTGGTATTAATAGGATCAGAAGAACACCACTAATTTTATTCATGTAGCTTTAGGTGCACACTGTGCAGAGGACGCACTACACTAACTGTAAATACTGTAGCTGCCTGCCTATGATATTAATAGGAGCAGAACAACAGAAATTGTCTCCAGGTACCTTTAGGTGCACACTGTGGAGAGGACGCACTACACTAACTGTAAATACTGTAGCTGCTTGCCTGTGGTATTAATAGGATCAGAAGAACATCACTAATTTTCTTCAGGTAGCTTTAGGTGCACACTGTGCAGAGGACACAGTACACTAACTGTAAATATTGTAGCTGCCTGCCTATGGTATTAATAGGAGCAGAACAACAGCAATTGTCTCCAGGTAGCTTTAGGTGCACACTGTGCAGAGGACGCACTACACTAATTGTAAATACTGTAGCTGCTTGCCTGTGGTATTAATAGGATCAGAAGAACATCACTAGTTTTCTTCAGGTAGCTTTAGGTGCACACTGTGCAGAGGACACAGTGCACTAACTGTAAATACTGTAGCTGCCTGCCTGTGGTATTAATAGGAGCAGAACAACAGCAATTGTCTCCAGGTAGCTTTAGGTGCACACTGTGCAGAGGACGCACTGCACTAAATATAAATATTGTAGCTGCCTGCCTGTGGTATTAATAGGATCAGAAGAACACCACTAATTTTATTCAGGTAGCTTTAGGTGCACACTGTGCAGGGGATGCACTACATTAAATTGTAAATACTGCAGCTGCCTGCGGTACTGTACTAATAAGATCAGAAGAACACCACTAATTTTCTTTAGGTAGCTTTAGGTGCACACTGTGCAGAATACGCACTACACTAACTTATAAATACTGCAGCTGCCTGCGGTACTATACTAATAGGATCAGAAGAACACCACAAATTTTCTTCAGGTAGCTTTAGGTGCACACTGTGCAGAGGACGCACTACACTAACTTGTAAATAATACAGCTGCCTGTGGTACTGTATAAATATTATCAGAAAAACACCCATAATTTTCTTCAGGTAGCTTTAGGTGCACACCATGCAGAGAACGCACTACACTAACTTGTAAATATTGCAGTTGCCTGTGGTACTGTACTAACAGGATCAGAAGAACACCACTAATTTTGTTTAGGTAGCTCTAGGTGCACACTGTGCAGAGGATGCACTAAACTAACTTGTAAATAGTGCAGCTGCCTGCGGTACTGTACTAATAGGATCAGAAGAACACCCCTAATTTTCTTCAGGTAGCTTTAGGTGCACACCTTGCAGAGGACGCACTACACTAACTTGTAAATACTACAGCTGCCTGTGGTACTGTATTAATAGGATCAGAAGAACACCCATAATTTTCTTCAGGTAGCTTTAGGTGCACACTGTGCAGAGGACACAGTGCACTAACTGTAAATTCTGTAGCTGCCTGCCTGTGGTATTAATAGGAGCAGAACAACAGCAATTGTCTCCAGGTAGCTTTAGGTGCACACTGTGCAGAGCACGCATTACACTAACTGTAAATACTGTAGCTGCCTGCCTGTGGTATTATTAGGATCAAAATAACACCGCTAATTTTCTTCAGGAAGCTTTAGGTGCACACTGTGCAGAGGACTCACTACACTAACTGTAAATACTGTAGCTGCTTGCCTGTGGTATTAATAGGATCAGAAGAACACCACTAATTTTCTTCAGGTAGCTTTAGGTGCACACTGTGCAGAGGACACAGTGCACTAACTGTAAATACTGTAGCTTCCTGCCTGTGGTATTATTAGGAGCAGAAGAACAGCAATTGTCTCCAGGTAGCTTCAGGTGCACACCTAGCAGAGGACGCACCACACTAACTGTAAATAATGTAGCTGCTTGCCTGTGGTATTAAAAGGATCAGAAGAACACCACTAATTTTCTTCAGGTAGCTTTAGGTGCATACTGTGCAGAGGACGCAGTGCACTAACTGTAAATACTGCAGCTGCCTGCCTGTGGTATTATTAGGAGCAGAACAACAGCAATTGTCTCCAAGTAGCTTCAAGAGCACACTGTGCAGAGGACACACTACACTAACTATAAATACTGTAGCTGCCTGCCTGTGGTATTAATAGGATCAGAAGAACACCACTAATTTTATTCATGTAGCTTTAGGTGCACACTGTGCAGGGGACGCACTACGCTAAAATGTAAATACTGCAGCTGCCTGCGGTACTGTACTAATAGGATCAGAAGAACACCACTAATTTTCTTCAGGTAGTTTTAGGTGCACACTGTGCAGAAAACGCATTACACTAACTTATAAATATTGCAGTTGCGTGCGGTACTGTACTAATAGGATCAGAAGAACACCACTAATTTTGTTTAGGTAGATTTAGGTGCACACTGTGCAGAGGACGCACTAAACTAACTTGTAAATACTGCAGCTGCCTGCGGTGCTGTACTAATAGGATCAGAAGAACACCACAAATTTTCCTCAGGTAGCTTTAGGTGCACACTGTGCAGAAGATGCACTACACTAACTGTAAATACTGTAGCTGCCTGTCTGTGGTATTAATAGGATCAGAAGAAAATCAGCAATTTTATTCAGGTAGCATTAGGTGCACACTGTGCAGAGTAAACAGTAGACTAACTGTAAATTCTGTAGCTGCCTGCCTGTGGTATTAATAGGATCAGAAGAACACCACTAATTTTCTTCGGTTAGCTTTAGGTGCACACTGTGCAGCGGACACAGTACACTAACTGTAAATACTGTAGCTGCCTGCCTATGGTATTAATAGGAGGAAAACAACAGCAATTGTCTTAAGGAAGCTTTAGGTGCACACTGTGCAGAGGACGCACTAAACTAACTTGTAAATACTGCAGCTGCCTGCGGTGCTGTACTAATAGGATCAGAAGAACACCACAAATTTTCCTCAGGTAGCTTTAGGTGCACACCTAGCAGAGGACGCACCACAGTAACTGTAAATAATGTAGCTGCCTGCCTGTGGTATTAATAGGATCAGAAGAACACCACTAATTTTCTTCAGGTAGCTTTAGGTGCACACTGTGCAGAGGATGCACTACACTAACTGTAAATAATCTAGCTGCCTGCCTAAGGTACTAATAGGAGCAGAACAACAGCAATTGTCTCCAGGTATCTTTAGGTGCACACTGTGCAGAGGACGCACTACACTAAATGTAAATATTGTAGTTGCTTGCCTGTGGTATTAATAGGATCAGAAGAACACCACTAATTTTCTTCAGGTAGCTTTAGGTGCACACTGTGCAGGGGACGCACTACACTAACTTGTAAATACTGCAGCTGCCTGTGGTACTGTACTAATAAGATCAGAAGAACACCACTAATTTTCTTCAGGTAGCTTTAGGTGCACACTGTGCAGAATACGCACTACACTAACTTGTAAATACTGCAGCTGCCTGAGTTACTATACTAATAGGATCAGAAGAACACCACAAATTTTCTTCAGGTAGCTTTAGGTGCACACCGTGCAGAGAACGCACTACACTAACTTGTAAATACAGCAGTTGCCTGCGGTACTGTACTAATAGGATCAGAAGAACACCACTAATTTTGTTTAGTTAGCTTTAGGTGCACACTGTGCAGAGGATGCACTAAACTAACTTGTAAATAGTGCAGCTGCCTGCAGTACTGTACTAATAGAATCAGAAGAACACCTCTAATTTTCTTCAGGTAGCTTTAGGTGCACACCGTGCAGAGGACGCACTACACTAACTTGTAAATACTACAGCTGCCTGTGGTACTGTACTAATAGGATCAGAAGAACACCCCTAATTTTCTTCAGGTAGCTTTAGGTGCAAACTGTGCAGAGGACACATTACACTAACTGTAAATACCGTAGCTGCCTGCCTGTGGTATTATTAAGATCAGAATAACACCACTAATTTATTTCAGGAAGCTTTATGTGTGCACTGTGCAGAGGACACAGTACACTAACTGTAAATACTGTAGATGCCTTCCTATGGTATTAATAGGAGCAGAACAACAGCAATTGTCTCCAGGTACCTTTAGATGCACACTGCAGAGGACGCACTACACTAACTGTAAATACTGTAGCTCCTTGCCTGTGGTATTAATAGGATCAGAAGAACATCACTCATTTTCTTCAGGTAGCTTTAGGTGCACACTGTGCAGAGGACACAGTGCACTAACTGTAAATACTGTAGCTGCCTGCCTGTGGTATTATTAGGAGCAGAACAACAGCAATTGTTTCCAGGTAGCTTCAGGTGCACACTGTGCAGAGGACGCACCACGCTAACTGTAAATACTGTAGCTGCCTGTCTGTGGTATTAAAAGGATCAGAAGAACACCACTAATTTTCTTCAGGTAACTTTTGGTGCACACTGTGCAGAGGACGCAGTGCACTAACTGTAAATACGGCAGCTGCCTGCCTGTGGTATTATTAGGAGCAGAACAACAGCAATTGTCTCCAGGTAGCTTCAAGAGCTCACTGTGCAGAGGACGCACTACACTAACTATAAATACTGTAGCTGCCTGCCTGTGGTATTAATAGGATCAGAAGAACACCACTAATTTTATTCATGTAGCTTAAGGTGCACACTGTGCAGGGGACGCACTACACTAAATTGTAAATACTGCAGCTGCCTTCGGTACTGTACTAATAGGATCAGAAGAACACCACTAATTTTCTTCAAGTAGCTTTAGGTGCACTCTGTGCAGAGGACGCACTACACTAACTTGTAAATGCTACAGCTGCCTGTGGTACTGTACAAATAGGATCAGAAGAACACCACTAATTTTGTTTAGGTAGCTTTAGGTGCACACTGTGCAGAGGACGCACTAAAGTAACTTGTAAATACTGCAGCTGCCTGCGGTGCTGTACTAATAGGATCAGAAGAACACCACAAATTTTCCTCAGGTAGCTTTAGGTGCACACTGTGCAGAGGATGCACTACACTAACTGTAAATACTGTAGCTTCCTGTCTGTGGTATTAATAGGATCAGAAGAACACCAGCAATTTTATTCAGGTAGCTTTAGGTGCACACTGTGCAGAGGAAACAGTAGACTAACTGTAAATTCTGTAGCTGCCTGCCTGTGGTATTAATAGGATCAGAAGAACACCACTAATTTTCTTCGGGTAGCTTTAGGTGCACACTGTGCAGCGGACACAGTACACTAACTGTAAATACTGTAGCTGCCTGCCTATGGTATTAATAGGACAAGAACAACAGCAATTGTCTTCAGGAAGCTTTAGGTGTACACTGTGCAGAGGACGCACTACACTAACTGTACATATTGTAGCTGCCTTCCTGTGTTATTAATAGAATCAGAAGAACATCACTAATTTTCTTCAGGTAGCTTTAGGTGAAGACTGTGCAGAGGACACAGTGCACTAACTGTAAATAATCTAGCTGCCTGCCTATGGTATTAATAGCAGCAGAACAACAGCAATTGTCTCCAGGTAGCTTTAGGTGCACATATAATAATAACTATTAATAGGATCAGAAGAACACCAATAATTTTATTCAGGTAGCTTTAGGTGCACACTGTGCAGGGGACGCACTACACTAAATTGTAAATACTGCAGCTGCCTGCGGTACTGTACTAATAAGATCAGAAGAACACCACTAATTTTCTTCAGGTAGCTTTAGGTGCACACTGTGCAGAGGACGCACTACACTAACTTGTAAATACTGCAGCTGCCTGCGGTACTGTTCTAATAGGATCAGAAGAACACCACAAATTTTCTTCAGGTAGCTTTAGGTGCACACTGTGTAGAGGTCACACTACACTAACTTGTAAATACTACAGCTGCTTGTGGTACTGTATAAATAGGATTAGAAAAACACCCCTAATTTTCTTCAGGTAGCTTTAGGTGCACACCGTGCAGAGAACGCACTACACTAACTTGTAAATATTGTAGTTGCCTGCGGTACTGTACTAATAGGATTAGAAGAACACCACTAATTATGTTTAGGTAGCTTTAGGTGCACACTGTGCAGAGGATGCACTAAACTAACTTATAAATACTGCAGCTGCCTGCGGGACTGTACTAATAGGATCAGAAGAACACCACTAATTTTCTTCAGATAGCTTTAGGTGAACACTGTGCAGAGGACGCACTACACTAACTTGTAAATACTGCAGCTGCCTGTGGTACTGTACTAATAGGATCAGAAGAACACCACAAATTTTCTTCAGGTAGCTTTAGGTGCACATCGTGCAGAGGAAGCACTACACAAACTTGTAAATACTACAGCTGCCTGTGGTACTGTACTAATAGGATCAGAAGAACACCCCTATTTTTCTTCATGTAGCTTTAGGTGCACACCGTGCAGAGGACGCACTACACTAACTTGTAAATACTACAGCTGCCTGTGGTACTGTACTAATAGGATCAGAAGAACACCCCTAATTTTCTTCAGGTAGCTTTAGGTGCACACTGGGCAGAGGACACAGTGCACTAACTGTAAATACTGTAGCTGCCTGTCTGTGGTATTAATAGGAGCAGAACAACAGAAATTGTCTCCAGGTAGCTTTAGGTGCACACTGTGCAGAGGACGCATTACACTAACTGTAAATACTGTAGCTGCCTGCCTGTGGTATTATTAGGATCAGAAGAACACCACTAATTTTCTTCAGGTAGCTTTAGGTGCACACTGTGCAGAGGACGCACTACACTAACTATAAATACTGTAGCAGCCTGTCTATGGTATTAATAGGAGCAGAACAACAGCAATTGTCTCCAGGTAGCTTTAGGTGCACATTGTGCAGAGGACGCACTACACTAACTGTAAATACTGTAGCTGCCTGCCTGTGCTATTAATAGGATCAGAAGAACACCACTAATTTTCTTCAGGTAGCTTTAGGTGTACGCTGTGCAGAGTACACAGTACACTAATTGTAAATACTGTAGCTGCCTGCCTATGGTAATAATAGTAGCAGAAAAACAGCAATTGTCTCCAGGTAGCTTTAGGTGCACCCTGTGCAGAGGACACACTACACTAACTGTAAATACTGTAGCTGCTTGCCTGTGGTATTAATAGGATCAGAAGAACATCACTAATTTTCTTCAGGTAGCTTTCGGTGCACACTGTGCAGAGGACACAGTTCACTAACTGTAAATACTGTAGCTGCCTGCCTGTGGTATTAATAGGAGCAGAACAACAGCAAATGCCTCCATTTAGCTTTAGGTGCACACTGTGCAGAGGACGCACTACACTAACTGTAAATACTGTAGCTGCCTGCCTGTGGTATTAATAGGATCAGAAGAACACCACTAATTTTTTTCAGGTAGCTTTAGGTGCACACTGTGCAGGGGACGCACTACACTAAATTGTAAATACTGCAGCTGCCAGCGGTACTGTACTAATAAGATCATAAGAACACCACTAATTTTCTTCAGGTAGCTTTAGGTGCACACTGTGCAGAGGACGCACTACACTAACTTGTAAATACTGCAGCTGCCTGTGGTACTGTATTAATAGGATCAGAAGAACACTACAAATTTTCTTCAGGTAGCTTAAGGTGCACACTGTGCAGAGGACGCACTACACTAACTTGTAAATACTACAGCTGCCTGTGGTACTGTATAAATAGGATCAGAAAAACACCCCTAATTTTCTTCAGGTAGCTTTAGGTGCACACCGTGCAGAGAAAGCACTACACCAACTTATAAATATTTCAGTTGCCTGCGGGACTGTACTAATAGGATGAGAAGAATACCACTAATTTTCTTCAGGTAGCTTTAGGTGCACACCGTGCAGAGGAAGCACTACACTAACTTTTAAATAGTCCAGCTGCCTGTGGTTCTGCACTAATAGGATCAGAAGAACACCCCTAATTTTCTTCAGGTAGCTTTAGGTGCACACCTTGCAGAGGACGCACTACACTAACTTGTAAATACTACAGCTGCCTGTGGTACTGTATTAATGGGATCAGAAGAACACCCCTAATTTTCTTCAGGTAGCTTTAGGTGCACATCGTGCAGAGGAAGCACTACACTAACTTGTAAATACTACAGCTGCCTGTGGTACTGTACTAATAGGATCAGAAGAACACCCTTATTTTTCTTCAGGTAGCTTTAGGTGCACACCGTGCAGAGGACGCACTACACTAACTTGTAAATACTACAGCTGCCTGTGGTACTGTACTAATGGGATCAGAAGAACACCCCTAATTTTCTTCAGGTAGCTTTAGGTGCACACTGTGCAGAGGACACAGTACACTAACTGTGAATACTGTAGCTGCCTGCCTGTGGTATTAATAGGAGCAGAACAAAAGAAATTGTCTCCAGGTAGCTTTAGGTGCACACTGTGCAGAGGACGCATTACACTAACTGTAAATACTGTAGCTGCCTGCCTGTGGTATTATTAGGATAAGAAGAACACCACTAATTTTCTTCAGGTAGCTTTAGGTGTGCACTGTGCAAAGGACACAGTACACTAACTGTAAATACTGTAGCTGCCTGCCTATGGTATTAATAGGAGCAGAACAACCGCAATTGTCTCCAGGTAGCTTTAGGTGCACACTGTGCAGAGGACACACTACACTAACTGTAAATTCTGTAGCTGCCTGCCTGTGCTATTAATAGGATCAGAAGAACACCAATAATTTTCTTCAGGTAGCTTTAGGTGTACGCTGTGCAGAGTACACAGTACACTAACTGTAAATACTGTAGATGCCTGCCTATGGTATTAATAGGATCAGAAGAACATCACTAATTTTCTTCAGGTAGCTTTCGGTGCACACTGTGCAGAGGACACAGTTCACTATCTATAAATACTGTAGCTGCCTGCCTGTGGTATTAATAGTAGCAGAAAAACAGCAATTGTCTCCAGGTAGCTTTAGGTGCACACTGTGCAGAGGACGCACTACACTAACTGTAAATACTGTAGCTGCTTGCCTGTGGTATTAATAGGATCAGAAGAACATCACTAATTTTCTTCAGGTAGCTTTCGGTGCACACTGTGCAGAGGACACAGTTCACTAACTGTAAATACTGTAGCTGCCTGCCTGTGGTATTAATAGGAGCAGAACAACAGCAATTGCCTCCATTTAGCTTTAGGTGCATACTGTGCAGAGGACGCACTACACTAACTGTAAATACTGTAGCTGCCTGCCTGTGGTATTAATAGGAGCAGAAGAAAAACACTAATTTTATTCAGGTAGCTTTAGGTGCACACTGTGCAGAGGACGCACTACACTAACTTGTAAATACTGCAGCTGCCTGTGGTACTGTATTAATAGGATCAGAAGAACACTACAAATTTTCTTCAGGTAGCTTAAGGTGCACACTGTGCAGAGGACGCACTACACTAACTTGTAAATACTACAGCTGCCTGTGGTACTGTATAAATAGGATCAGAAAAACACCCCTAATTTTCTTCAGGTAGCTTTAGGTGCACACCGTGCAGAGAAAGCACTACACCAACTTGTAAATATTGCAGTTGCCTGCCGTACTGTACTAATAGGATCAGAAGAACACCACTAATTTTGTTTAGGTAGCTTTAGGTGCACGCTGTGCAGAGGATGCACTAAACTATCTTGTAAATACTGCAGCTGCCTGCGCTACTGTACTAATAGGATCAGAAGAACACCACTAATTTTCTTCAGATAGCTTTAGGTGCAAACCGTGCAGAGGATGCACTATACTAACTTGTAACTACTGCAGCTGCCTGCGGGACTGTACTAATAGGATGAGAAGAAAACCACTAATTTTCTTCAGGTAGCTTTAGGTGCACACAGTGCAGAGGAAGCACTACACTAACTTTTAAATAGTCCAGCTGCCTGTGGTTCTGTACTAATAGGATCAGAAGAACACCCCTAATTTTCTTCAGGTAGCTTTAGGTGCACACCTTGCAGAGGACGCACTACACTAACTTGTAAATACTACAGCTGCCTGTAGTACTGTATTAATAGGATCAGAAGAACACCCCTAATTTTCTTCAGGTAGCTTTAGGTGCACACTGTGCAGAGGACACAGTGCACTAACTGTAAATTCTGTAGCTGCCTGCCTGTGGTATTAATAGGAGCAGAACAACAGCAATTGTCTCCAGGTAGCTTTAGGTGCACACTGTGCAGAGGACGCATTACACTAACTGTAAATACTGTAGCTGCCTGCGGCATTATTAGGATCAGAATAACACTGCTAATTTTCTTCAGGAAGGTTTAGGTGCACACTGTGCAGAGGAAGCACTACACTAACTGTAAATACTGTAGCTGCTTGCCTGTGGTATTAATAGGATCAGAAGAACACCACTAATTTTCTTCAGGTAGCTTTAGGTGCACATCGTGCAGAGGAACCACTACACTAACTTGTAAATACTACAGCTGCCTGTGGTACTGTACTAATAAGATCAGAAGAACACCCCTATTTTTCTTCAGGTAGCTTTAGGTGCACATCGTGCAGAGGAAGCACTACACTAACTTGTAAATACTACAGCTGCCTGTGGTACTGTACTAATAGGATCAGAAGAACACCCCTATTTTTCTTCAGGTAGCTTTAGGTGTACACCGTGCAGAGGACGCACTAAACTAACTTGTAAATACTACAGCTGCCTGTGGTACTGTACTAATAGGATCAGAAGAACACCCCTTGTTTTCTTCAGGTAGCTTTAGATGCACACTGTGCAGAGGACACAGTGCACTAACTGTAAATACTGTAGCTGCCTGCCTGTGGTATTAATAGGAGCAGAACAACAGAAATTGTCTCCAGGTAGCTTTAGGTGCACACTGTGCAGAGGACGCATTACACTAACTGTAAATACTGTAGCTGCCTGCCTGTGGTATTATTAGGATCAGAAGAACACCACTAATTTTCTTCAGGTAGCTTTAGGTGTGCACTGTGCAAAGGACACAGTACACTAACTGTAAATACTGTAGCTGCCTGCCTATGGTATTAATAGGAGCAGAACAACAACAATTGTCTCCAGGTACCTTTAGGTGCACACTGTGGAGAGGACGCACTACACTAACTGTAAATTCTGTAGCTGCTTGCCTGTGGTATTAATAGGATCAGAAGAACATCACTAATTTTCTTCAGATAGCTTTAGGTGCACACTGTGCAGAGGACGCACTACACTAACTATAAATACTGTAGCAGCCTGTCTATGGTATTAATAGGAGCAGAACAACAGCAATTGTCTCCAGGTAGCTTTAGGTGCACACCGTGCAGAGGACGCACTACACTAACTTGTAAATACTACAGCTGCCTGTGGTACTGTACTAATAGGATCAGAAGAACACCCCTTGTTTTCTTCAGGTAGCTTTAGGTGCACACTGTGCAGAGGACACAGTGCAATAACTGTAAATACTGTAGCTGCCTGCCTGTGTTATTAATAGGATCAGAAGAACACCAATAATTTTCTTCAGGTAGCTTTAGGTGTACGCTGTGCAGAGTACACAGTACACTAACTGTAAATACTGTAGATGCCTGCCTATGGTAATAATAGTAGCAGAACAACAGCAATTGTCTCCAGGTAGCTTTAGGTGCACACTGTGCAGAGGACGCACTACACTAACTGTAAATACTGTAGCTGCTTGCCTGTGGTATTAATAGGATCAGAAGAACATCACTAATTTTCTTCAGATAGCTTTCGGTGCACACTTTGCAGAGGACACAGTTCACTAACTGGAAATACTGTAGCTGCCTGCCTGTGGTATTAATAATAGCAGAACAACAGCAATTGTCTCCATTTAGCTTTAGGTGCACACTGTGCAGAGGATGCACTACACTAATTGTAAATACTGTAGCTGCCTGCCTGTGGTATTAATAGGATCAGAAGAACACCACTAATTTTATTCAGGTAGCTTTAGGTGCACACTGTGCTGGGGATGCACTACACTAAATTGTAAATACTGCAGCTGCCAGCGGTACTGTACTAATAAGATCAGAAGAACACCACTAATTTTCTTCAGGTAGCTTTAGGTGCACACTGTGCAGAGGACGCACTACACTAACTTGTAAATACTGCAGCTGCCTGCGGTACTGTATTAATAGGATCAGAAGAACACTACAAATTTTCTTCAGGTAGCTTAAGGTGCACACTGTGCAGAGGACGCACTACACTAACTTGTAAATACTACAGCTGCCTGTGGTACTGTATAAATAGGATCAGAAAAACACCCCTAATTTTCGTCAGGTAGATTTAGGTGCACACCGTGCAGAGAAAGCACTACACCAACTTGTAAATATTGCAGTATGCCTGCGGTACTTTACTAATAGGATCAGAAGAACACCACTAATTTTGTTTAGGTAGCTTTAGGGGCACACTGTGCAGAGGATGCACTAAACTAACTTGTAAATACTGCAGCTGCCTGCGCTACTGTACTAATAGGATCAGAAGAACACCACTAATTTTCTTCAGATAGATTTAGGTGCACACCGTGCAGAGGACGCACTACACTAACTTGTAAATACTGCAGCTGCCTGCGGGACTGTACTAATAGGATGAGAAGAACACCACTAATTTTCTTCAGGTAGCTTTAGGTGCACACCGTGCAGAGGAAGCACTACACTAACTTTTAAATACTACAGCTGCCTGTGGTTCTGTACTAATAGGATCAGAAGAACACCCCTAATTTTCTGCAGGTAGCTTTAGGTGCACACCGTGCAGAGGATGCACTACACTAACTTTTAAATACTACAGCTGCCTGTGGTACTGTACTAATAGGATAAGAAGAACACCCCTAATTTTCTTCAGGTAACTTTAGGTGCACACTGTGCAGAGGACACAGTGCAATAACTGTAAATACTGTAGCTGCCTGCCTGTAGTATTAATACGAGCAGAACAACAGCAATTGTCTCCAGGTATCGTTAGGTGCACACTGTGCAGAGGACGCACTACTCTAACTGTAAATACTGTAGCTGCCTGCCTGTGTTATTAATAGGATCAGAAGAACACAATTCATTTTCTTCGGGTAGCTTTAGGTGCACACTGTGCAGAGGACACAGTACACTAACTGTAAATACTGTAGCTGCCTGCCTGTGGTATTATTAGGATCAGAAGAACACCACTAATTTTCTTCAGGTAGCTTTAGGCGTGCAATGTGCAGAGGACACAGTACACTAACTGTAAATATTGTAGCTGTCTTCCTATGGTATTAATAGGAGCAGAACAACAGCAATTGTCTCCACGTACCTTTAGGTGCACACTGTGCAGAGGACGCACTACACTAACTGTAAATACTGTAGCTGCTTGCCTGTGGTATTAATAGGAGCAGAACAACAGCAATTGTCTCCAGCTGGCTTTAGGTGCACACTGTGCAGAGGACGCACTACACTATCTGTAAATACTGTAGCTGCCTGCCTGTGGTATTATTAGTATCAGAAGAACACCACTAATTTTCTTCAGGTAGCTTTAGGTGTGCAATGTGCAGAGGACACAGTACACTAACTGTAAATACTGTAGCTGCCTTCCTATGGTATTAATAGGAGCAGAACAACAGCAATTGTCTCCACGTACCTTTAGGTGCACACTGTGCAGAGGACGCACTACATTAACTGTAAATACTGTAGCTTCTTGCCTGCGGTATTAATAGGATCAGAAGAACACCACTAATTTTCTTCAGGTAGCTTTAGGTGCACACTGTGCAGAGGACACAGTGCACTAATTGTAAATACTGTAGCTGCCTGCCTGTGCTATTATTAGGAGCAGAACAACAGCAATTGTCTCCAGGTAGCTTCAGGTGCACACTGCGCAGAGGACGCACTACACTAATTGTAAATACTGTAGCTACCTGCCTGTGGTATTAATATGATCATAAGAACATCACTAATTTTATTCAGGTAGCTTTAGGTGCACACTGTGCAAGGGACGCAATACACTAACTTGTAAATACTGCAGCTGCCTGTGGTACTGTACTAATAGGATCAGAAGAACACCACAAATTTTCTTCAGGTAGCTTTAGGTGCACACTGTGCATAGGACACACTACACTAACTTGTAAATACTGCAGCTGCCTGTGATACTGTACTAATAGGATGAGAAGAACACCACAAATTTTCTTCTGGTAGCTTTAGGTGCACACTGTGTAGAGGACGCACTACACTAACTTGTAAATACTACAGCTGCCTGTGGTACTGTACAAATAGGATCAGAAAAACACCACTAATTTTCTTCAGGTAGCTTTAGGTGCACAATGTGCAGAGAACGCATTACACTAACTTGTAAATATTGCAGTTGCGTGTGCTACTGTACTAATAGGATAAGAAGAACACCACTAATTTTGTTTAGGTAGCTTTAGGTGCACACTGTGCAGAGGACACAGTACACTATCTGTAAATACTGTAGCTGCCTGCCTATGGTATTAATAGTAGCAGAACAACAGCAATTGTCTCCAGTTAGCTTTAGGTGCACACTGTGCAGAGGATGCACTACACTAACTGTAAATACTGTAGCTGCCTGCCTGTGGTATTATAAGGATCAGGAGAACACCACTAATTTTCTTCAGGTAGTTTTAGGTGTGCACTGTGCAAAGGACACAGTACACTAACTGTAAATACTGTAGCTGCCTTCCTGTGGTATTAATAGGAGCAGAACAAAAGCAATTGTCTCCAGGTAGCTTTAGGTGCACACTGTGCAGAGGACGCACTACACTAACTGTAAATACTGTAGCTGCTTGCCTGTGGTATTAATAGGATCAGAAGAACACCACTAATTTTCTTCAGGTAGCTTTAGGTGCACACCGTGGAGAGGACATACTACACTAACTTGTAAATACTACAGCTGCCTGTGGTACTGTACTAATAGGATTAGAAGAACACCCCTAATTTTCTTCAGGTAGCTTTAGGTGCACACTGTGCAGAGGACACTGTGCACTAACTGTAAATATTGTAGCTGCCTGCCTATGGTATTAATAGGAGCAGAACAACAGCAATTGTCCCCAGGTATCTTTAGGTGCACACTGTGCAGAGGACGCACTATACTAACTGTAAATACTGTAGCTGCCTGCCTGTGTTATTATTAGAAATCAGAAGAACACCACTAATTTTCTTCAGGTAGCTTTAGGTGTGCACTGTGCAAAGGACACAGTACACTAACTTTAAATACTGTAGCTGCCTTCCTATGGTATTAATAGGAGCAGAACAACAGGAATTGTCTCCAGGTAGCTTTAGGTGCACACTGTGCAGAGGACGCACTACACTAACTGTAAATACTGTAGCTGCTTGCCTGTGGTATTAATAGGATCAGAAGAACACCACTAATTTTCTTCAGGTAGCTTTAGGTGCACACCGTGCAGAGGACACACTACACTAACTTGTAAATACTACAGCTGCCTGTGGTACTGTACTAATAGGATTAGAAGAACACCCCTAATTTTCTTCAGGTAGCTTTAGGTGCACTCTGTGCAGAGGACACAGTGCACTAACTGTAAATACTGTAGCTGCCTGCCTGTGGTATTAATAGGAGCAGAACAACAGCAATTGTCTCCAGGTAGTTTTAGGTGCACACCGTGCAGAGGATGTACTACACTAACTGTAAATACTGTAGCTGCCTGCCTGTGGTATTAATAGGATCAGAAGAACACCACTAATTTTCTTCAGGAAGGTTTAGGTGCACACTGTGCAGAGGACACAGTACACTAACTGTAAATACTGTAGCTGCCTGCCTATGGTATTAATAGGAGCAGAACAACAGCAATTGTCTCCAGGTAGCTTTAGGTGAACACTGTGCAGAGGACGCACTACACTAACTGTAAATACTTTATCTGCCTGCCTGTGTTATTAATAGGTTCAGAAGAACACCACTCATTTTCTTCGGGTAGCTTTAGGTGCACACTGTGCAGAGGACACAGTACACTAACTGTAAATACTGTAGCTGCCTGCCTATGGTATTAATAGGAGCAGAACAACAGCAATTGTCTCCACGTACCTTTAGGTGCACACTGTGCAGAGGACGCACTACAGTAACTGTAAATACTGTAGCTGCTTGCCTGTGGTATTAATAGGATCAGAAGAACACCACTAATTTTCTTCAGGTACCTTCAGGTGCACACTGTGCAGAGGACACAGAACACTAACTGTAAATACTGTAGTTGCCTGCCTATGGTATTAACAACAGCAATTGTCTCCACGTACCTTTAGGTGCACACTGTGCAGAGGACGCACTACACTAACTGTAAATACTGTAGCTGCTTGCCTGTGGTATTAATAGGATCAGGAGAACACCACTAATTTTCTTCAGGTAGCTTTAGGTGCACACTGTGCAGAGGACACAGTACACTAACTGTAAATACTGTAGTTGCCTGCCTATGGTATTAATAGGAGCAAAACAACAGCAATTGTCTCCAGGTAGCTTTAGGTGCACACTGTGCAGAGGATGCACTACACTAACTGTAAATACTGTAGCTGCCTGCCTGTGGTATTATAAGGATCAGGAGAACACCACTAATTTTCTTCAGGTAGCTTTAGGTGCACACCGTGGAGAGGACGTACCACACTAAATTGTAAATACTACAGCTGCCTATGGTACTGTACTAATAGGATTAGAAGAACACCCCTAATTTTCTTCAGGTAGCTTTAGGTGCACACTGTGCAGAGGACACAGTGCACTAACTGTAAATACTGTTGCAGCCTGCCTATGGTATTAATAGGAGCAGAACAACAGCAATTGTCTCCAGGTAGCTTTCGGTGCACACTGTGCAGAGGACGCACTACACTAACTGTAAATACTGTAGCTGCCTGCCTATGGTATTAATAGGAGCAGAACAACAGCAATTGTCTCCAGGTATCTTTAGGTGCACACTGTGCAGAGGACGCACTATACTAACTGTAAATACTGTAGCTGCCTGCCTGTGTTATTATTAGGAATCAGAAGAACACCACTCATTTTCTTCAGGTAGCTTTAGGTGTGCACTGTGCAAAGGACACAGTACACTAACTGTAAATACTGTAGCTGCCTTCCTATATTATTAATAGGAGCAGAACAACAGCAATTGTCTCCAGGTAGCTTTAAGTGCACACTGTGCAGAGGATGCACTACACTAACTGTAAATACTGTAGCTGCTTGCCTGTGGTATTAATAGGATCAGAAGAACACCACTAATTTTCTTCAGGTAGCTTTAGGTGCACACCGTGCAGAGGACGCACTACACTAACTTGTAAATACTACAGCTGCCTGTGGTACTGTACTAATAGGATTAGAAGAACACCCCTAATTTTCTTCAGGTAGCTTTAGGTGCACTCTGTGCAGAGGACACAGTGCACTAACTGTAAATACTGTAGCTGCCTGCCTGTGGTATTAATAGGAGCAGAACAACAGCAATTGTCTCCATGTAGTTTTAGGTGCACACTGTGCAGAGGATGTACTACACTAACTGTAAATACTGTAGCTGCCTGCCTGTGGTATTAATAGGATCAGAAGAACACCACTAATTTTCTTCAGGTAGGTTTAGGTGCACACTGTGCAGAGGACACAGTACACTAACTGTAAATACTGTAGCTGCCTGCCTATGGTATTAATAGGAGCAGAACAACAGCAATTGTCTCCACGTACCTTTAGGTGCACACTGTGCAGAGGACGCACTACAGTAACTGTAAATACTGTAGCTGCTTGCCTGTGGTATTAATAGGATCAGAAGAACACCACTAATTTTCTTCAGGTAGCTTCAGGTGCACACTGTGCAGAGGACACAGAACACTAACTGTAAATACTGTAGTTGCCTGCCTATGGTATTAATAGGAGCAGAACAACAGCAGTTGTCTCCAGTTAGCTTTAAGTGCACACTGTGCAGAGGATGCACTACACTTACTGTAAATACTGTAGCTGCCTGCCTGTGTTATTAATAGGATCAGAAGAACACCACTAATTTTCTTCAGGTAGCTTTAGGTGTGCACTGTGCAGAGGACACAGTACACTAACTGTAAATACTGTAGCTGCCTTCCTATGGTATTAATAGGGGCAGAACAACAGCAATTGTCTCCAGGTAGCTTTAGGTGCACACTGTGCAGAGGATGCACTACACTAACTGTAAATACTGTAGCTGCTTGCCTGTGGTATTAATAGGATCAGAAGAACACCACTAATTTTCTTCAGGTAGCTTTAGGTGCACACCGTGCAGAGGACGCACTACACTAACTTGTAAATACTACAGCTGCCTGTGGTACTGTACTAATAGGATTATAAGAACACCCCTAATTTTCTTCAGGTAGCTTTAGGTGCACACTGTGCAGAGGACACAGTGCGCTAACTGTAAATACTGTAGCTGCCTACCTGTGGTATTAATAGGAGCAGAACAACAGCAATTGTCTCCAGGTAGCTTTAGGTGCACACTGTGCAGAGGACTTACTACACTAACTGTAAATACTGTAGCTGCCTGCCTGTGGTATTAATAGGATCAGAAGAACACCACTAATTTTCTTCAGGTAGGTTTAGGTGCACACTGTGCAGAGGACACAGTACACTAACTGTAAATACTGTAGCTGCCTTCCTATGGTATTAATAGGAGCAGAACAACAGCAATTGTCTCCAGGTAGCTTTAGGTGCACACTGTGCAGAGGACGCACTACACTAACTGTAGATACTGTATCGGCCTGCCTGTGTCATTAATAGGTTCAGAAGAACACCACTCATTTTCTTCGGGTAGCTTTAGGTGCACACTGTGCAGAGGACACAGTACACTAACTGTAAATACTGAAGCTGCTTGCCTGTGGTATTAATAGGATCGGGAGAACACCACTAATTTTCTTCAGGTAGCTTTAGGTGCACACTGTGCAGAGGACACAGTACACTAACTGTAAATACTGTAGTTGCCTGCCTATGGTATTAATAGGAGCAGAACAACAGCAATTGTCTCCACGTACCTTTAGGTGCACACTGTGCAGAGGACGCACTACACTAACTGTAAATACTGTAGCTGCTTGCCTGTGGTATTAATAGGATCGGGAGAACACCACTAATTTTCTTCAGGTAGCTTTAGGTGCACACTGTGCAGAGGACACAGTACACTAACTGTAAATACTGTAGTTGCCTGCCTATGGTATTAATAGGAGCAGAACAACAGCAGTTGTCTCCAGGTAGCTTTATATGCACACTGTGCAGAGGATACGCTACACTAACTGTAAATACTGTAGCTGCCTGCCTGTGGTATTATTAGGATCAGGAGAACACCACCAATTTTCTTCAGGTAGGTTTAGGTGCATATTGTGCAGAGGAAACAGTACACTAACTGTAAATACTGTAGCTGCCTGCCTATGGTATTATTAGGAGCAGAACAACAGCAATTGTCTCCAGGTAGCTTTAGGTGCACACTGTGCAGAGGATGCACTACACTAACTGTAAATACTGTAGCTTCTTGCCTGTGGTATTAATAGTTTCAGAAAAATACCACTAATTTTCTTCAGGTAGCTTTAGGTGCACACTGTGCAGAAGACACAGTGCACTAACTGTAAATACTGTAGCTGCTTGCCTGTGGTATTATTCGGAGCAGAACAACAGCAATTTGCTCCAGGTAGCTTCAGGTGCACACTCTGCAGAGGACGCACTACACTAACTGTAAATACTGTAGCTGCCTGCCTGTGGTATTAATAGGATCAGAATAACACCACTAATTTTATTTAGGTAGCTTTAGGTGCACACTGTGCAGGGGACGCACTACACTAAATTTTAAATACTGCAGCTGCCTGCGGTACTGTACTAATAGGATCAGAAGAACACCACTAATTTTCTTCAGGTAGCTTTAGGTGCACACTGTGCAGAGGACGCACTACACTAACTTGTAAATATTGCAGTTGCGTGAGGTACTGTACTTATAGGATCAGAAGAACACCACTAATTTTGTTTAGGTAGCTTTAGGTGCACACTGTGCAGAGGACGCACTAAACTAACTTGTAAATACTGCAGCTGCCTGCGGTACTGTACTAATAGGATCAGAAGAACACCACAAATTTTCTTCAGGTAGCTTTAGGTGCACACTGTGCAGAGGACGCACTACACTAATTTGTAAATACTGCAGCTGCCTGTGGTACTGTACTAATAGGATCAGAAGAACACCCCTAATTTTCTTTAGGTAGCTTTAGGTGCACACTGTGCAGAGGACGCACTACACTAACTGTAAATACTGTAGCTAATAGGACTAATAGGATCAGAAGAACACCAGCAATTTTCTTCAGGTAGCTGTAAATACTGTAACACATGCCTGCCTGGCAGTAGTAGGAAGAGAATAACAGGAACGGATCTAGCTAAACTAAATACAGTGTATATATATATATATATATATATATATATACAATACCTAGGATGTATATACAGTGGGGACAGAAGGTATTCAGACCCCTTAAATTTTTCACTCTTTGTTATATTGCAACCATTTGCTAAAATCATTTAAGTTCATTTTTTTCCTCATTAATGTACATACAACACCCCATATTGACAGAAAAACACAGAATTGTTGACATTTTTAAGATTTATTAAAAAAGAAAAACTGAAATATCACATGGTCCTAAGTATTCAGATCCTTTGCTGTGACACTCATATATTTAACTCAGGTGCTGTTCATTTCTTCTGATCATCCTTGAGATGGTTCTACACCTTCTTTTGAGTCCAGCTGTGTTTGATTATACTGATTGGACTTGATTAGGAAAGCCACACACCTGTCTATATAAGACCTTACAGCTCACAGTGCATGTCAGAGCAAATGCGAATCATGAGGTCAAAGGAACTGCCTGAAGAGCTCAGAGACAGAATTGTGGCAAGGCACAGATCTGACCAAAGTTACAAAATAATTTCTGCTGCACTTAAGGTTCCTAAGAGCACAGTGGCCTCCATAATCCTTCAATGGAAGATGTTTGGGACGACCAGAACCCTTCCTAGAGCTGGCCGTCCGGCCAAACTGAGCTATCGGAGGAGAAGAGCCTTGGTGAGAGATATAAAGAAGAACCCAAAGATCACTGTGGCTGAGCTCCAGAAATGCAGTCGGGAGATGGGAGAAAGTTGTAGAAAGTCAACCATCACTGCAGCCCTCCACCAGTCGGGGCTTTATGGCAGAGTGGCCCGACGGAAGCCTCTCCTCAGTGCAAGACACATGAAAGTCCACATGGAGTTTGCTAAAAAACACCTGAAGGACAACAAGATGGTGAGAAATAAGATTCTTTGGTCTGATGAGACCAAGATAGAACTTTTTGGCCTTAATTCTAAGTGGTATGTGTGAAAAAAACCAGGCACTGCTCATCACCTGTCCAATACAGTTCCAACAGTAAAGCATGGTGGTGGCAGCATCATGCTGTGGGGGGTGTTTTTCAGGTGCAGGGACAGAACGACTGGTTGCAATCGAGGGAAAGATGAATGTGGCCAAGTACAGGGATATCCTGGATGAAAACCTTCTCCAGAGTGCTCAGGACCTCAGACTGGGCTGAAAGTTTACCTTCCAACAAGACAATGACCTTAAGCGCACAGCTAAAATAACGAAGGAGTGGCTTCACAACAACTCTGTGACTGATCTTTAATGGCCCAGCCAGAGCCCTAACTTAAACCCAATTGAGCATCTCTGGAGAGACCTAAAAATGGCTATCCACCAACGTTTACCATCCAACCTGACAGAACTGGAGAGGATCTGCAAGGAGGAATGGCAGAGGATCCCCAAATCCAGGTGTGAAAAACTTGTTGCATCTTTCCCAAAAAGACTCATGGCTGTATTAGATCAAAAGGGTGCTTCTACTAAATACTGAGCAAAGGGTCTGAATACTTAGGACCGTGTGATATTTCAGTTTTTCTTTTTTAATAAATCTGCAAAAATTTTAACAATTCTGTGTTTTTCTGTCAATATGGGGTGCTGTGTGTACATTAATGAGGAAAAAAAAATAACTTAAATGATTTTAGCAAATGGCTGCAATATAACGAGTGAAAAATTTAAGGGGTCTGTATTCCTTCCGTCCCTACTGTATATACACAATACTCTGTAAGTGCAGTTAACTGACTCGCCTGCCTACTGCCTATCTAACTTAAATCAAATGACACTGTCTCTCTGTCTATCTATCTCTCTCTGAATACCGGAACACACTACACAGGCGGCCTTGTATAGTGTGGGGCATGTACTAAACCCCCTGAGCCATAATTGACCACAGCCACCCTGGCTTTGGCAAATCACGGCTCTCTGTACAGACGGCGCTGTGATTGGCCAAGCATGCGGGGCATAGTGCATGCTTGGCCAATCATCAGCCAGCAATGCACTGCGATGCCGCAGTGAATTATGGGCCGTGACGCGCCTCTCGAATTTGGCGCGAATGGCCCATATCGTTTGGAATTCGGCGAACGACCTAACAGGCAATGTTCGAGTCGAACATGCATTCGATTCGAACACGGAGCTCATCCCTAGTCAGTATTCCAGCTTTGGTAAGGGAAAAAATCATGTCTTCAGCTTGGAACTCTGCCAAAACAGACAATTGTACGTCACTTCCAAGCAATGTTTTATATTCCTATTTTTGGCCTCAAATATCTATGTGCTAAGTATATTTTTTGTTTCATTCTCATAGGGGAGAAAAGACTCAGGACGTCTGAGGACACCAGGGCCCCCCACCTCCTGAAGAAGGGGAACAGAGGACACCATAACCTGAGGATGTGGAGGAAGGAGAGGTGTAAGAAGTGGTTGAAATTGTCACCACAACAGGTGAGTGTCTGACACCACAGATTCAGGTAATAGAGGTATGACTACATATTTATAATACATGGTGTGTATTTTTTCTTTTAGGTGATGTGCATGTTATGGAAGAACAATCTACTAATTTCACCAGTGCAAGTGCACAAATACTAATCCAGGAGATAATGATGTGTAGGCTTGAATGGAGGAGAAGATTTGGATGCCGCACACCGGATGTAGTCAAAAAACTTCACTTTATTGAAAAAATGGGATCATCAAAATAACAAGACTGTCATGCAGAAAGTACAGGTAAGCTGACGCGTTTCGCACTCAGGACTGAGTGCTTACTCATAGCTAACAAATATTAAAAAGACAAACTCTTATATAGCTCAATGGGGTATCACATGATTGCCAAATTAGATGGTCATTAAGTCTCAGCTGGAAGCCGATTTAATGAGGTCTCGGCATCTGCTGGCTATTTGGTGTGTTGACTGATTGAGAAATGTTTTCAAAACCGTGACATGTAAATAGATGACAAAGAATGTGAAAAAAGATGTGTATATGTACATGTGTAGGCAAAAAATATATATGTGTGTATATATATATGGTGAATCCTATCAATAAACGTGTATATAATAATGAATATACTTCTATAACGTGTATATATGAAAGGTGATAAGTATCAAAAAAGGGATTACTATTAGGTGAAAGGAAAAAATGTGTAAAAAATATTTCTCATTGAAAAAAAAAAAGAGAAAATATATTGATAAAAATATTCAGACAACGTGCAAAGCAAATGTGAAGAATGAAGCTCTCTATAATGTGCCGGTGAAGTGGATGAAGCTTTCTATAATGAGCCGGAATAATATAAGTGAAATATAGAGCAATGTGACCTGAAAATAATGCGTGATATGCCCGCGGTGGATAACAAGGTACATATAGGGCCCTATAATATTAGAAATAAACTGTGGGATTCAAAAACATAAAATCACGTTGATACGTTTTCACATTTTTTTACTTTATTTTATTTTATTTATTTTATTCATTTTCATTCATTCACATTTTGTACACCTTGTTGTCCATATATATTTTTTTGGACACCTTGGGATCATAATTCAGATATATTAAGCTTATTTATATGTACATAAGCTGACATACATTGTATCGTTTGTGTTCAGTGCTTATTTTGCGAGTGTAATGTTGCAATATGAATATGTAGTTGTTTCTCTTTAGAATGCAGCATTATAACATTTCTTCTCATCGTCTTTATAGATTGGATTCACGCCGATCATTATATGCCTGTTTTCATCTGTTTCACTTGCCGGTGTCAATATATGAGCATTGTATTAGTGGACCCATAAGATGTATTATTCTAATATGTTTTGTTTGGAGGTCTTGGCATTTGCTGACATACATATACTGAGACATGCTTTGAGTGACATAGATTAGCGGCGCTCTATTATCTTGAACACCGCTGCTTCATTCCTGAAATTCCACACACACCCTGCTCTCGGCCAGGCTCATCATTTAGAATCATTACGTTACAAGTCAGTCTACTGGGACCCTGCATATATCACTGCCATTTGACCAGATCAGGGCAACCCTGATCAGCGTGATTTTTGTCTTCGTATCCCAGCCTATAGCACCTTACTTGTTTTTTATTTGTCCCTTTTTGTGATCCCTTAAACTTGAGTGACTGGCCGAGACCTCTACCAACTTTATTACCATCATTATAATTCCATCTAGACATTTAGTGTGACACAGATTAGCGGCGTTCTATTACCTTGAACACCGCTGCTTCATTCCTGAAATTCCACACACACCCTGCTCTCGGCCAGGCTCATCATTTAGAATCATTACGTTACAAGTCAGACTACTGGGACCCTGCATATATCACTGCCATTTGACCAGATCAGGGCAACCCTTATCAACGTGATTTTATGTTTTTGAATCCCACAGTTTATTTCTAATATTATAGGGCCCTATATGTACCTTGTTATCCACCGCGGGCATATCACGCATTATTTTCAGGTCACATTGCTCTATATTTCACTTATATTATTCCAGCTCATTATAGAAAGCTTCATCCACTTCACCGGCACATTATAGAGAGCTTCATCATATTTATATATTTTGTTCACATATAGTTTTATTACATTCATTCTTCACATTTGTTTTGCACGTTGTCTGAATATTTTTATCAATATATTTTCTCTTTTTTTTTTTCAATGAGAAATATTTTTTACACATTTTTCCCTTTCACCTAATAGTAATCCCTTTTTTGATACTTATCACCTTTCATATATACACGTTATAGAAGTATATTCATTATTATATACACGTTTATTGATAGGATTCACCATATATATATACACACACATATATATTTTTTGCCTACACATGTACATATACACATCTTTTTTCACATTCTTTGTCATCTATTTACATGTCACGGTTTTGAAAACATTTCTCAATCAGTCAACACACCAAATAGCCAGCAGATGCCGAGACCTCATTAAATCGGCTTCCAGCTGAGACTTAATGACCATCTAATTTGGCAATCATGTGATACCCCATTGAGCTATATAAGAGTTTGTCTTTTTAATATTTGTTAGCTATGAGTAAGCACTCAGTCCTGAGTGCGAAACGCGTCAGCTTACCTGTACTTTCTGCATGACAGTCTTGTTATTTTGATGATCCCATTTTTTCAATAAAGTGAAGTTTTTTGACTACATCCGGTGTGCGGCATCCAAATCTTCTCCTCCATTCAAGCCTGCTTTGCCTAGCATTCAGCCAGCACCTGGAGCTCTTCTGCTCTGAAACTTCTACTTACACCTGGGTCAGTGTCAGCCTGAGCGGTGGAAACATTTTTTTTGCTTGTCTGCATCTAAGGATAATGATGTGTAGTTGGGATTTAGACATCATCAAGCAAAAAACCAATGAGGTTGAAAAAAACTGAAAAACATCATTGATGTATTAGGAGAATCTAAATCACAACAAAATGCCACCATTTTCTAATTTTTTTGACAAATTTTTACAAATTTTGTTCGCATTTTAAAAGCCAAATTTTGAAGATGCACACAGTGTGTTAACATGTGCTATCTGCCATCAGGGGATATCAATGTACGCGTTTTGTGGGTGCAACCCCTTCCTCACAACTCAAGTAGGTGAGAGGAAGTGGTTGCATCCCCAAAACATGTTCATTGATCCCCCATGATGGGAGATAGCACATGTTGACATTAAGCATGGGATCAGGAGGGAAATCCCCAGTTTGACTCCTAATTTGTGTGCATCTTCAAAATTTGGCTTTTACAGGGGTGGCATCACCCCATATGGTGAAGGCAAGATCAACACATTTTTGACACTATAATGTCTGATATTGCCTTCAGTTTTTCAATGTTGAACTTTGTAAGTTCCTGAGTTGTGTATGTTATGTTTTGAAACATGCCTGTTTATGTACTAAAAAAAGGTAAAACCTTCTAAAACCAAGATGTTGTTTTTTTACCCAAAAATGTTTTACAATGCACATGTGAATGTGTATGGAGTAAAAACCACTTGGCACTACAAGTGCACTAGGAGACAGCTAAAAGAAACACAAGCAGTAAATCATATTCAAGATTTTATCTGATAAAATCTTTTTAAAAATAGAAAATAATTACAAATTTGCTGGCATAGCAATGGCCCCCCACCCGTAAAATAATCTACATATTTTTGACGCACTTCATGGGTGCTTTGGGGGGGTCAAGCCAGGACAGCCAGCTTCCAGGGCCGTCATTGTATTTTCTGGAAGTCCGGCCTCAGGCCCAACTGAGGCAACATAATTTGGAGCATTTCTCTTTAAAAAGTTGTGAAGTATGCAGCATGCTAGAACTATGTAGTTCAGTTTGTACTCCGCCATACTAATAGCCATAAGAAATAGGCAGAACCGGCTGGCCATTATCCCAAAGGCATTCTCCACGACTCTTCTGGCTCTGGCCAGCCGGTAATTAAAAACCCTCTTCTCCAGGGTGAGTGTCCTCTGGGGGAATGGCCTCATCAGGTGATCACCCAGACCAAATGCTTCATCAGTGATAAAAACAAATGGGAGTCCTTCAACGTTCTCTTCCGCAGGTGGCAATCCCAAGCCACCACTCTGGAGACGTCTGTAGAACTCGGTCTGGGCAAAGACTCCACCATCCAACATCCGGCCTTTCTTCCCAAGGTCCACATAGAGAATCTCGTATGTCGCCGACACCACTGCCATCAACACAATTGAAACCCTTATAGTTAAAATAGTATGATGGGTGGGATGGTGGGATGACGTGGACGTGTTTCCCATCGATTGCCCCTCCGCAGTTAGGAAAGTCCCAACGCTGGGCAAACTGGGATGCCACAGTCTGCCATTCCTGTGGCATTGAAGGAAACTGTGGAGTCAAAAAAGAAAAAAAATTAGTACTTTTGCACATAACATTGCAAGCAGATTAGACACAAACATTCTTGGCCAACATCAGTATAACATTTATTTTAAGGAGTATTTAAAGACAAAAATATAAGGTCCACTTATTAGATTCCTCAACCCCTCCGATGGCCCATTGGAAAAATTTTAGGGGGGTTATAAATGAGTTTTGGACCCCCCAAAAAAGCCCCTGGCACTCTGCCTGAATTTAGGGACAGCAATAACATTTGGACACATTTTAGGGGGTGTTTAGGGTAAAGCACTACTATGGAGCTGACAAAATACGTTGTTAAGTGACTAGGCTAGGTGTATATGGGCCCAGTATAGCATGCTGGGGAGGTTAGTGAAGGCAAATATGCATGTAGGCCAAAAAAGGAGCATTTAAAACTTACAGCATGCATGAGGACAAAGAGGACATTCACAGCATATTACAATCATGGTAATTAGGGAATGATTAAAGAAATACAAAACATTAGCATACATTAAATACATAGAATGTGATGTTAAAGGAGAAAACTTACCCTAATATAGTCCTTCTGCAGGACCTGAATGATGGCAGAACAGGTCTCTGGAATAATGATCCCCAGGGCCTGAGGGAGATGCCTGTAGAGAACTTGAGGTCCTGTAGACTTCTCCCCATCGCCAAGTACCGCATCGTGGCGACGATCCTCTGCTCCGGAGTGATAGCTTGCCGCATGCAGGTGTCCTGCTTCGTAATATAAGGGGACAGCAAAGCCAACAGATGGTGAAAAACGGGCTCCATCTTCCGGAGAAAATTCCTGAAATCATCAGGGTTATTCTCTTGGATCTCCCACGACAAAGCCATGTGAGAGAATTGGTCATGCTGCAGCAACCAATTTTTGGTCCATGAACTCCTCCCCGCCCTGTTCATGGACTGGGCTTGGGTCAAAGCAAGAACCCCAACACCAAGCCCTCGCATAGCACAAACTCTACGACAAGCACGTACCAACAACATGGCTTCAAAATGGTCAGCTGGTCAGAACGAACTAACAGAACGCACTGAACAACAGAAAGGCCTGTGAAGGGCAAGCTGAAAATCAGAAACGAGCGGACAAGAACGCACTGAAAAACAGATACGAACTGACTACACGCACTGAAAAACAGATACAAACCCACAAGCACAAACTGAAGAGCAGTAATGATCTGAAAAGCACAAGGCTAAAAAGCACGAGGCTGAAAAGCGCGAATCGCCTCTCACCAAACTTCTACTAACACGAGATAAAAACGTGTTGTACGTCACCGCGTTCTTGATGGTCGGAATTTGGTGTAACTGTGTGTATGCAAGACAAGCTTGAGCGGAATTCCTTTGGAAAAACCATCGAGCCTTTTCCGACCAAAATTCCGATCGTGTGTACGCGGCATAACGGTACATTGCCTCGCATTGATTTGTGTTTGCTTTCTCAGGCTTTGTTAAGCATGGTGACTGCAATCAGATGCTTCTCTAGAGCAATATCTGACCATTCTCTCTTGTTGGTAGACCTTGCATCCATCTCATTAGTCAGGGACGCCTTTAAAGCCACCATGCGCAGCACATTTGCTGCAGCTATTGGAATGACCTGCAAAGCTGCTCAGTCTAAATTGATGGATGCAGAACGAGAGCTCCATGCTGATGAGACTGGCTATTTGGCTTCCCCTACTCCTCAAGCTTACTCCACGTGACGGCATAAAGCCAGGGAATTGGACTTAGTATTACTGGAATGCACTCATAAAAGACTATTATATTAAAATCAGAGGATTTTCAAGTTTGGGGATAAGAACTGTCAGTGGCGTAGCATGGGTTGTCAGCGCCCGAGGAAAGGTAAGTAATTTGCGACCCCTAAGCCATGGACTTGTAGCAGTCCCTTCCACTAATACAGTACTACAGACCTACCAGACCAATACACAGACCTACCTGACCACTACACAGACATACCTGATCACTACACAGAAATACCTGACCACTACACAGACCTACAAGATCACTACACTGACCACTACACTGACTTATTTGACCACTACACTGACACAGACCTACCTGACCACTACACTAACCCCTGCACTGACCTACCTGACCACTACACAGGCCTATCTGACCACTACACAGACCTCCCTGATCACTACACTGACCACTACGCTGACCTACCTGACCACTACACTGACACCTACACAGACCTACCTGATCACTACACAGACATACCTGATCACTACCCTGACCTACCTGATCACTACCCTGCCCTACCTGATCACTACACTGACCTACCTGATGACTACACTGACCTACCTGATGACTACACTGACCTACCTGATGACTACACTGACCCCTACACTGACACCTACACTGACCTACCTGACCACTACACTGACACCTACACTGACCTACCTGACCACTACACTGACACCTACCCTTACCCCTACACTGACACAACTGACACCTACACTGACCACTAGGCTGACCACTACACTGACCTACCTGACACACCTGACACCTACACTGACCACTACACTGATGCACATACACTGACACACCTGACACCTACACTGACTACTACACTGACACCTACACTGACCACTACACCTACACTGACCACTACACTGACACCTACACTGACCACTACACTGACACCTACACTGACCTACCTGATGACTACACAGACCTACCTGATCACTACACAGACCTACCTGACCACTATACAGACCTACATGATCACTACACAGACTTACCTGATCACTACACTGACCTACCTGACACCTACACTGACCACTACAATGACAACCAGCACTGACCTACCTGACCACTACACTGACACCTACACTGACTTACCTGACCACTACACAGACACCTACACTTACCCCTACACTGACACACCTGACACCTACACCTATACAGACCTACCTGATCACTACACTGACCACTACACTGACTTACCTGACCCCTACACAGACCTACCTGATTCCTACACTGACAGACCTGATTCCTACGCTGACTTACCTGATTACTATACTGACACCTACACTGACCTAACTGACCACTACACAGACCTACATGATCACTACACAGACATACCTGACCACTACACAGACCTACAAGATCAATACACTAACCACTACACTGACCTACCTGACCACTACACTGACACAGACCTACCTGACCACTACACTAACCCCTACACTGACCTACCTGACCACTACACAGGCCTATCTGACCACTACACAGACCTACCTGATCACTACACTGACCACTACGCTGACCTACCTAACCACTACACTGACACCTACACTGACCTACCTGACCACTACACTGACACCTACCCTTACCCTACACTGACACAACTGACACCTACACTGACCAGTAGGCTGACCACTGCACTGACCTACCTGACACACCTGACACCTACACTGACCACTACACTGATGTACATACACTGACACACCTGACACTTACACTGACACCTACGCTGATCACTACACTGACACCTACACATACACTGACCACTACACTGACTCCTACACTGACCCCTACACTGACACCTACACTGACCTACCTGACCACTACACAGACCTAACTGATCACTACACAGACCTACATGATCACTACACAGACTTACCTGATCACTACACTGACCTACCTGACCACTACACTGACACCTACAGATACTTACCTGACCATTACACAGACACCTACACTTACCCCTACACTGACACACCTGACACCTACACCTATACAGACCTACCTGATCACTACACTGACCACTACACCGACTTACCTGACCACTACACAGACCTACCTGATTCCTACACTGACGGACCTGATTCCTACGCTGACTTACCTGATTACTATACTGACACCTACACTGACCTACCTGACCACTACACAGTCCTTCATGATCACTACACAGACATACCTGACCACTACACAGACCTACAAGATCACTACACTGACCACTGCACTGACCTACCTGACCACTACACTGACACAGACCTACCTGACCTCTACACTAACCCCTACACTGACCTACCTGACCACTACACAGGCCTATCTGACCACTACACAGACCTACCTGATTACTACACTGACCACTATGCTGACCTACCTGACCACTACACTGACACCTACACTGACCTACCTGACCACTACACTGACACCTACCCTTACCCCTACACTGACACAACTGACACCTACACTGACCACTAGGCTGACCACTACACTGACCTACCTGACACACCTGACACCTACACTGACCACTACACTGACACACATACACTGACACACCTGACACTTACACTGACTACTACACTGACACCTATGCTGATCACTACACTGACACCTACACATACAATGACCACTACACTGACCCCTACACTGACCACTACACTGACACCTACACTGACCTACCTGACCACTACACAGACCTAACTGATCACTACACAGACTTACCTGACCACTACACAGACCTACATGATCACTACACAGACTTACCTGATCACTATAGAGAGGGTAAAAAAGGGGGAGGGGTATGCCTATATATCAAGAATAATGTACAAGCAAATGTGAGAGATGACATCCCTGAGGGAGCTAGAGAGGAGGTGGAACCCTTATGGGTAGAGCTCCAAAGGCATGAAGCTAAGGGGAAAATAATACTGGGAGTATGCTATAGGCTCCCTAACCTGAGGGAGGAAGTGGAGACGGATCTCCTATCACAAATTGGATTAGCAGCAAGGATGGGAAGTGTTATCATAATGGGGGATTTTAATTATCCAGACATAGACTGGGCGGAGGGAACCGCGCATTCATTTAAGGCTCGCCAGTTCCTTAAAGGGGTTGTAAAGGTAAACATTTTTTCACCTTAATGCATTCTATGCATTAAGGTGAAAAAACTTTTGACAGTACCGCCTCCCCCAGGCCCCCCGTTTTACTTACCTGACGCCTCGAATCTTCGCTGCTCGTCCTCGTCATCTTCATTGCAGCTCAGCCTGGTCGCTGATTGGCTGCAGTGGATGGATTGAAAGCAGCGCAGCCATTGGCTTGCGCTGCTGTCAATCACATCCGATGACGCGGCGCGCCGGGGGGCGGGGCCGAGTGATACAGCGAGCGGCTATAGCCGCCGGCTGTATCACGGGAGTGCGCCCGCAAGCACTCACCACCGTGCGAGGGAGTGGTAAATGCTTGCGGGGAGGAGCTGAAACAGCCGCCGAGGGGCCCCAGAATACCAGGTTCGGGGCCACTCTGTGCAGAACGAGCTGCACAGTGAAGGTAAGTATAACATGTTTGTTATTTTAAAAAAAAAAAAAAATTTACTTTACAACCCCTTTAATGTCTTGCAGGACAATTTTATGGGTCAGATGGTAGACGCACCAACTAGAAATAAAACATTACTGGATCTACTGATTACCAACAATACAGAGCTGATCACGGATGTGGAAATACGGGGCAATTTAGGTAACAGCGATCACAGGTCAATTAGTTTCAGTATAAATCACACAAATAGGAAACATAAAGGGAACACAAAGACACTGAATTTCAAAAGAGCCAACTTCCCTAAACTACAAACCTTGCTAAAAGGCATAAATTGGGATAAAATATTAGGAACAAAGAATACAGAGGAGAGATGGGTTTGCTTTAAGAGCATATTAAATAAGGGCATTAGCCAATGTATCCCATTGGGTAATAAATTTAAAAGAGCGAACAAAAATCCTGGATGGCTTAACTCCAATGTAAAAATGCATATAAAAGCAAAGGAGAAGGCCTTCAAAAAATACAAGGTTGAGGGCTCATCCTCAGCATTCAGACTTTATAAAGAATGCAACATGAAATGTAAGGGTGCAATTAGGATGGCTAAGATAGAACATGAAAGACACATAGCGGAGGAGAGCAAAAAAAATCCCAAGATATTCTTTAAGTATGTAAACAGTAAAAAAGGGAGGACAGACCATATTGGCCCCATAAAGAATGAGGAAGGACATCTGGTTACAAAGGATGGGGAGATGGCGAAGGTTACATAGTTACATAGTAGGTGAGGTTGAAAAAAGACACAAGTCCATCAAGTCCAACCTATGTGTGTGATTATGTGTCAGTATTGCATTGTATATCCCTGTATGTTGTGGTCATTCAGGTGCTTATCTAATAGTTTCTTGAAGCTATCAATGCTCCCCGCTGAGACCACCGCCTGTGGAAGGGAATTCCACATCCTTGCCGCTCTTACAGTAAAGAACCCTCTACGTAGTTTAAGATTAAACCTCTTTTCTTCTAATTTTAATGAGTGGCCACGAGTCTTGGTAAACTCTCTTCTGTGAAAAAGTTTTATCCCTATTGAGGGGTCACCAGTCCGGTATTTGTAAATTGAAATCATATCCCCTCTCAAGCGTCTCCTCTCCAGAGAGAATAAGTTCAGTGCTCGCAACCTTTCCTCATAACTAAGATCCTCCAGACCCTTTATTAGCTTTGTTGCCCTTCTTTGAACTCGCTCCATTTCCAGTACATCCTTCCTGCGGACTTTGTGCCCAGAACTGGACCGCATACTCTAGGTGCGGCCGGACCAGAGTCTTGTAGAGCGGGAGAATTATCGTTTTATCTCTGGAGTTGATCCCCCTTTTAATGCATGCCAATATTCTGTTTGCTTTGTTAGCAGCAGCTTGGCATTGCCTGCCATTGCTGAGCCTATCATCCACTAGGACCCCCAGGTCCTTTTCCATCCTAGATTCCCCCAGAGGTTCTCCCCCCAGCGTATAGAATGCATTCATATTTTTGCCACCCAAATGCATTATTTTACATTTTTCTACATTGAACCTCATTTGCCATGTAGTCGCCCACCCCATTAATTTGTTCAGGTCTTTTTGCAAGGTTTCCACGTCCTGCGGAGAAGTTATTGCCCTGCTTAGCTTAGTATCGTCTGCAAATACAGAGATTGAACTGTTTATCCCATCCTCCAGATCGTTTATGAACAAATTAAATAGGATTGGTCCCAGCACAGAACCCTGGGGCACCCCACTACCCACCCCTGACCATTCTGAGTACTCCCCATTTATCACCACCCTCTGAACTCGCCCTTGTAGCCAGTTTTCAATCCATGTACTCACCCTATGGTCCATGCCAACAGACCTTATTTTGTACAGTAAACGTTTATGGGGAACTGTGTCAAATGCTTTTGCAAAATCCAGATACACCACGTCTACAGGCCTTCCTTTATCTAGATGGCAACTCACCTCCTCATAGAAGGTTAATAGATTGGTTTGGCAAGAACGATTCTTCATGAATCCATGCTGATTACTGCTAATGATATCGTACGTATTACTAAAATCCTGTATATAGTCCCTTATCATCCCCTCCAAGAGTTTACATACTATCGATGTTAGGCTAACTGGTCTGTAATTCCCAGGGATGTATTTTGGGCCCTTTTTAAATATAGGTGCTACATTGGCTTTTCTCCAATCAGCTGGTACCATTCCAGTCAGTAGACTATCTGTAAAAATTAGGAACAACGGTCTGGCAATCACTTGACTGAGTTCCCTAAGTACCCTCGGATGCAAGCCATCTGGTCCCGGTGATTTATTAATGTTAAGTTTCTCAAGTCTAATTTTAATTCCGTCCTCTGTTAACCATGTAGGTGCTTCCTGTGTTGTGTCATGAGGATAAACACTGCAGTTTTGGTTACTGAAGCCCCCCGATTCACTCGTGAAGACTGAGGAGAAGAATAAATTCAATACCTTCGCCATCTCCCCATCCTTTGTAACCAGATGTCCTTCCTCATTCTTTATGGGGCCAATATGGTCTGTCCTCCCTTTTTTACTGTTTACATACTTAAAGAATTTCTTGGGATTTTTTTTGCTCTCCTCCGCTATGTGTCTTTCATGTTCTATCTTAGCTGTCCTAATTGCACGCTTACATTTCTTATTGCATTCTTTATAAAGTCTGAATGCTGAGGATGATCCCTCAACCTTGTATTTTTTGAAGGCCTTCTCCTTTGCTTTTATATGCATTTTTACATTGGAGTTAAGCCATCCAGGACTTTTGTTCGCTCTTTTAAATTTATTACCCAATGGGATACATTGGCTAATGCCCTTATTTAATATGCTCTTAAAGCAAACCCATCTCTCCTCCGTATTCTTTGTTTCTAATATTTTATCCCAGTTTATGCCTTTTAGCAAGGTTTGTAGTTTAGGGAAGTTGGCTCTTTTGAAATTCAGTGTCTTTGTATTCCCTTTATGTTTCCTATTTGTGTGATTTATACTGAAACTAATTGACCTGTGATCACTGTTACCTAAATTGCCCCGCATTTCCACATCCGTAATCAGGTCTGTATTGTTGGTAATCAGTAGATCCAGTAATGTTTTATTTCTAGTTGGTGCGTCTACCATCTGACCCATAAAATTGTCCTGCAAGACATTAAGGAACTGGCGAGCCTTAAATGAATGTGCGGTTCCCTCCGCCCAGTCTATGTCTGGATAATTAAAATCCCCCATTATGATAACACTTCCCATTCTTGCTGCTAATCCAATTTGTGATAGGAGATCCGTCTCCACTTCCTCCCTCAGGTTTGGGGGCCTATAGCATACTCCCAGTATTATTTTCCCCTTAGCTTTATCCCTTTGGAGCTCTACCCATAAGGATTCCACCTCCTCTCTAGCTCCCTCAGTGATGTCATCTCTCACATTCACTTGTACATTATTCTTGATATATAGGCATACCCCTCCCCCTTTTTTACCCTCTCTATCCTTGCGGTATAGGGTATACCCTTGAATGTTTGCCAGCCAATCATGAGAGCTGTTGAACCAGGTCTCTGAAATTCCCACAAAATCCAAATCCTCCTCGTACAACAGTATCTCTAGTTCACCCATCTTGTCCGCCATGCTCCTGGCATTGGTGAACATGCCACATAGTTTAGACCGGTCGCATATTGTCCTCGTATTGGGTGTTTCGAGATTGCAACTAGGACTTGCTACTATACTCACCTTGTGTTTTTGTGCTTTGGTTAACCTACCACTAATGCCCCCAATACTAGCCTCTGGAATATCTTCCGCGCTGGCTATCTCTGCCTCTGGACCCTCCCCCCCATCGCCTAGTTTAAAAACCCCTCTAACTTTTTGGCCATCTTCCTTCCCAGCAGATCTGCACCCTCCTCATTTAGGTGCAGTCCGTCCCTTCTATAGTACCGGTTACCAACTGAGAAGTCGGCCCAGTCCTCCAGGAACCCAAACCCCTCCTTACTACACCAGCTCTTCAGCCACTTGTTTACTTCCCTAATCTCCCTCTTCCTTTCTGGTGTGGCTCGATGTACCGGTAGTATTCCTGAGAATACTACCTTGGAGGTCCTATTCCTCAATTTAGCTCCTAAGTCCCTAAAATCGTTCTTTAGGACACTCCATCTGCCTCTGACTTTGTCATTGGTGCCAACGTGCACCATGACAGCCGGGTCTTCCCCAGCCCCTCCCAGTAATCTGTCCACAAGATCCGTGATGTGCCGAACCCGAGCGCCCGGTAGACAACATACTGTTCGGCGCTTCAGGTCTTGGTTACAGATTGCCCTCTCTGTCCTTCTAAGAATTGAGTCCCCTACCACCAGAATCTGTCTTTCCTTTCCCTTTGCTGCCCCCCACTCTCACTGGAGGAGTTCTTCCCCCGGCAGCTAGGAGAGTCCCTCATCTCCAGCAGTGCTGGTCCCTGACTGGTTTCACCAATGACACTCAAAGTAGCGTACTTATTGGGATGCTCCAGTCCTGGATCGGCCTCCCTGGCTTTTCCCCCTCTACCCCTCCTGACTGTCACCCATCTACTCTTTGCTAGTGCCAGCACCTCTTTGTCTCCACCCGCCTCTGTGCTGGCCCCTGCCGGCACCTGCCGTGTACGTTCCTGGCTCTCATTTAGTATGGAGGGACTTCTCAGTGCTGACAGTTGCTTCCCCAGATTCAGAACCTGGGCTTCCAGGGAAACAATGTGCTTACATTTTGCACAGCAGTATTCGCCCTCGATCTGATGATCAAGGAACGCATACATGCGGCAAGATGTACAAAGAGTCGCCTCTCCACACCTGCCGGGCATCGTACCTATTAAATTTAGTGAGGATTTGGGGATTTTACCCTGTCCAAATTACCTAACAGCTAGCTTCCTGGCACTAATACTCAAGACAATACACAGGTACACAACATGACAATACACAGGTACTCACAGACCTACGTGCAATCGCAGAACAGTCGCAGACCTATGTACACTCGCAATACTCAAGTATACAATACACAATACACAAGTACTAACGATCCACACACACTACTCAGACAACACTCATGTACTCACACTACACAGGTACTATGACCCCTGTTATAATCTCCTGTTTTAAACTCTGGTTTTAACTCACCACTTAGAAAAGTTCCACTTGGTATAAGTTCCAGCAATCTCCCAATGAGCAGGCTCAGGATGAGTCCTACACACAGTTATATAGACTGCAGGCACCTGTGAGCAATCACCCCTCCCCCTACTTAATAGCCTGAAGGAACCAAAGAAGAAAAAAAAAAAAAAAAAGCTATTTAAAAAGTGACAGAAAAGGCTAATTGAAAAGCTAAAAGGAAAAGCCCCAAAAATGCTACCCAGCAAACAAAAAGTAAAACTTGTTCACTCTCCGTCTGGTTTTAACTCACCACTTAGAAAAGTTCCACTTGGTATAAGTTCCAGCAATCTCCCAATGAGCAGGCTCAGGATGAGTCCTACACACAGTTATATAGACTGCAGGCACCTGTGAGCAATCACCCCTCCCCCTACTTAATAGCCTGAAGGAACCAAAGAAGAAAAAAAAAAAAAAAAAAAAAAAGCTATTTAAAAAGTGACAGAAAAGGCTAATTGAAAAGCTAAAAGGAAAAGCCCCAAAAATGCTACCCAGCAAACAAAAAGTAAAACTTGTTCACTCTCCGTCTGGTTTTAACTCACCACTTAGAAAAGTTCCACTTGGTATAAGTTCCAGCAATCTCCCAATGAGCAGGCTCAGGATGAGTCCTACACACAGTTATATAGACTGCAGGCACCTGTGAGCAATCACCCCTCCCCCTACTTAATAGCCTGAAGGAACCAAAGAAGAAAAAAAAAAAAAAAAAAAAAAAGCTATTTAAAAAGTGACAGAAAAGGCTAATTGAAAAGCTAAAAGGAAAAGCCCCAAAAATGCTACCCAGCAAACAAAAAGTAAAACTTGTTCACTCTCCGTCTGGTTTTAACTCACCACTTAGAAAAGTTCCACTTGGTATAAGTTCCAGCAATCTCCCAATGAGCAGGCTCAGGATGAGTCCTACACACAGTTATATAGACTGCAGGCACCTGTGAGCAATCACCCCTCCCCCTACTTAATAGCCTGAAGGAACCAAAGAAGAAAAAAAAAAAAAAAAAAAAAGCTATTTAAAAAGTGACAGAAAAGGCTAATTGAAAAGCTAAAAGGAAAAGCCCCAAAAATGCTACCCAGCAAACAAAAAGTAAAACTTGTTCACTCTCCGTCTGGTTTTAACTCACCACTTAGAAAAGTTCCACTTGGTATAAGTTCCAGCAATCTCCCAATGAGCAGGCTCAGGATGAGTCCTACACACAGTTATATAGACTGCAGGCACCTGTGAGCAATCACCCCTCCCCCTACTTAATAGCCTGAAGGAACCAAAGAAGAAAAAAAAAAAAAAAAAAAAAAAGCTATTTAAAAAGTGACAGAAAAGGCTAATTGAAAAGCTAAAAGGAAAAGCCCCAAAAATGCTACCCAGCAAACAAAAAGTAAAACTTGTTCACTCTCCGTCTGGTTTTAACTCACCACTTAGAAAAGTTCCACTTGGTATAAGTTCCAGCAATCTCCCAATGAGCAGGCTCAGGATGAGTCCTACACACAGTTATATAGACTGCAGGCACCTGTGAGCAATCACCCCTCCCCCTACTTAATAGCCTGAAGGAACCAAAGAAGAAAAAAAAAAAAAAAAAAAAAAAGCTATTTAAAAAGTGACAGAAAAGGCTAATTGAAAAGCTAAAAGGAAAAGCCCCAAAAATGCTACCCAGCAAACAAAAAGTAAAACTTGTTCACTCTCCGTCTGGTTTTAACTCACCACTTAGCAAAGTTCCACTTGGTATAAGTTCCAGCAATCTCCCAATGAGCAGGCTCAGGATGAGTCCTACACACAGTTATATAGACTGCAGGCACCTGTGAGCAATCACCCCTCCCCCTACTTAATAGCCTGAAGGAACCAAAGAAGAAAAAAAAAAAAAAAAAAAAAAAAAGCTATTTAAAAAGTGACAGAAAAGGCTAATTGAAAAGCTAAAAGGAAAAGCCCCAAAAATGCTACCCAGCAAACAAAAAGTAAAACTTGTTCACTCTCCGTCTGGTTTTAACTCACCACTTAGAAAAGTTCCACTTGGTATAAGTTCCAGCAATCTCCCAATGAGCAGGCTCAGGATGAGTCCTACACACAGTTATATAGACTGCAGGCACCTGTGAGCAATCACCCCTCCCCCTACTTAATAGCCTGAAGGAACCAAAGAAGAAAAAAAAAAAAAAAAAAAAAAGCTATTTAAAAAGTGACAGAAAAGGCTAATTGAAAAGCTAAAAGGAAAAGCCCCAAAAATGCTACCCAGCAAACAAAAAGTAAAACTTGTTCACTCTCCGTCTGGTTTTAACTCACCACTTAGAAAAGTTCCACTTGGTATAAGTTCCAGCAATCTCCCAATGAGCAGGCTCAGGATGAGTCCTACACACAGTTATATAGACTGCAGGCACCTGTGAGCAATCACCCCTCCCCCTACTTAATAGCCTGAAGGAACCAAAGAAGAAAAAAAAAAAAAAAAAAAAAAGCTATTTAAAAAGTGACAGAAAAGGCTAATTGAAAAGCTAAAAGGAAAAGCCCCAAAAATGCTACCCAGCAAACAAAAAGTAAAACTTGTTCACTCTCCGTCTGGTTTTAACTCACCACTTAGAAAAGTTCCACTTGGTATAAGTTCCAGCAATCTCCCAATGAGCAGGCTCAGGATGAGTCCTACACACAGTTATATAGACTGCAGGCACCTGTGAGCAATCACCCCTCCCCCTACTTAATAGCCTGAAGGAACCAAAGAAGAAAAAAAAAAAAAAAAAAAAAAGCTATTTAAAAAGTGACAGAAAAGGCTAATTGAAAAGCTAAAAGGAAAAGCCCCAAAAATGCTACCCAGCAAACAAAAAGTAAAACTTGTTCACTCTCCGTCTGGTTTTAACTCACCACTTAGAAAAGTTCCACTTGGTATAAGTTCCAGCAATCTCCCAATGAGCAGGCTCAGGATGAGTCCTACACACAGTTATATAGACTGCAGGCACCTGTGAGCAATCACCCCTCCCCCTACTTAATAGCCTGAAGGAACCAAAGAAGAAAAAAAAAAAAAAAAAAAAAAGCTATTTAAAAAGTGACAGAAAAGGCTAATTGAAAAGCTAAAAGGAAAAGCCCCAAAAATGCTACCCAGCAAACAAAAAGTAAAACTTGTTCACTCTCCGTCTGGTTTTAACTCACCACTTAGAAAAGTTCCACTTGGTATAAGTTCCAGCAATCTCCCAATGAGCAGGCTCAGGATGAGTCCTACACACAGTTATATAGACTGCAGGCACCTGTGAGCAATCACCCCTCCCCCTACTTAATAGCCTGAAGGAACCAAAGAAGAAAAAAAAAAAAAAAAAGCTATTTAAAAAGTGACAGAAAAGGCTAATTGAAAAGCTAAAAGGAAAAGCCCCAAAAATGCTACCCAGCAAACAAAAAGTAAAACTTGTTCACTCTCCGTCTGGTTTTAACTCACCACTTAGAAAAGTTCCACTTGGTATAAGTTCCAGCAATCTCCCAATGAGCAGGCTCAGGATGAGTCCTACACACAGTTATATAGACTGCAGGCACCTGTGAGCAATCACCCCTCCCCCTACTTAATAGCCTGAAGGAACCAAAGAAGAAAAAAAAAAAAAAAAAAAAAGCTATTTAAAAAGTGACAGAAAAGGCTAATTGAAAAGCTAAAAGGAAAAGCCCCAAAAATGCTACCCAGCAAACAAAAAGTAAAACTTGTTCACTCTCCGTCTGGTTTTAACTCACCACTTAGAAAAGTTCCACTTGGTATAAGTTCCAGCAATCTCCCAATGAGCAGGCTCAGGATGAGTCCTACACACAGTTATATAGACTGCAGGCACCTGTGAGCAATCACCCCTCCCCCTACTTAATAGCCTGAAGGAACCAAAGAAGAAAAAAAAAAAAAAAAAAAAAAGCTATTCAAAAAGTGACAGAAAAGGCTAATTGAAAAGCTAAAAGGAAAAGCCCCAAAAATGCTACCCAGCAAACAAAAAGTAAAACTTGTTCACTCTCCGTCTGGTTTTAACTCACCACTTAGAAAAGTTCCACTTGGTATAAGTTCCAGCAATCTCCCAATGAGCAGGCTCAGGATGAGTCCTACCCACAGTTATATAGACTGCAGGCACCTGTGAGCAATCACCCCTCCCCCTACTTAATAGCCTGAAGGAACCAAAGAAGAAAAAAAAAAAAAAAGCTATTTAAAAAGTGACAGAAAAGGCTAATTGAAAAGCTAAAAGGAAAAGCCCCAAAAATGCTACCCAGCAAACAAAAAGTAAAACTTGTTCACTCTCCGTCTGGTTTTAACTCACCACTTAGAAAAGTTCCACTTGGTATAAGTTCCAGCAATCTCCCAATGAGCAGGCTCAGGATGAGTCCTACACACAGTTATATAGACTGCAGGCACCTGTGAGCAATCACCCCTCCCCCTACTTAATAGCCTGAAGGAACCAAAGAAGAAGAAGAAAAAAAAAAAAAAAAAAAAAAAAAAAAGCTATTTAAAAAGTGACAGAAAAGGCTAATTGAAAAGCTAAAAGGAAAAGCCCCAAAAATGCTACCCAGCAAACAAAAAGTAAAACTTGTTCACTCTCCGTCTGGTTTTAACTCACCACTTAGAAAAGTTCCACTTGGTATAAGTTCCAGCAATCTCCCAATGAGCAGGCTCAGGATGAGTCCTACACACAGTTATATAGACTGCAGGCACCTGTGAGCAATCACCCCTCCCCCTACTTAATAGCCTGAAGGAACCAAAGAAGAAAAAAAAAAAAAAAAAAAAAAGCTATTTAAAAAGTGACAGAAAAGGCTAATTGAAAAGCTAAAAGGAAAAGCCCAAAAAATGCTACCCAGCAAACAAAAAGTAAAACTTGTTCACTCTCCGTCTGGTTTTAACTCACCACTTAGAAAAGTTCCACTTGGTATAAGTTCCAGCAATCTCCCAATGAGCAGGCTCAGGATGAGTCCTACACACAGTTATATAGACTGCAGGCACCTGTGAGCAATCACCCCTCCCCCTACTTAATAGCCTGAAGGAACCAAAGAAGAAAAAAAAAAAAAAAAAGCTATTTAAAAAGTGACAGAAAAGGCTAATTGAAAAGCTAAAAGGAAAAGCCCCAAAAATGCTACCCAGCAAACAAAAAGTAAAACTTGTTCACTCTCCGTCTGGTTTTAACTCACCACTTAGAAAAGTTCCACTTGGTATAAGTTCCAGCAATCTCCCAATGAGCAGGCTCAGGATGAGTCCTACACACAGTTATATAGACTGCAGGCACCTGTGAGCAATCACCCCTCCCCCTACTTAATAGCCTGAAGGAACCAAAGAAGAAAAAAAAAAAAAAAAAAGCTATTTAAAAAGTGACAGAAAAGGCTAATTGAAAAGCTAAAAGGAAAAGCCCCAAAAATGCTACCCAGCAAACAAAAAGTAAAACTTGTTCACTCTCCGTCTGGTTTTAACTCACCACTTAGAAAAGTTCCACTTGGTATAAGTTCCAGCAATCTCCCAATGAGCAGGCTCAGGATGAGTCCTACACACAGTTATATAGACTGCAGGCACCTGTGAGCAATCACCCCTCCCCCTACTTAATAGCCTGAAGGAACCAAAGAAAAAAAAAAAAAAAAAAAAAGCTATTTAAAAAGTGACAGAAAAGGCTAATTGAAAAGCTAAAAGGAAAAGCCCCAAAAATGCTACCCAGCAAACAAAAAGTAAAACTTGTTCACTCTCCGTCTGGTTTTAACTCACCACTTAGAAAAGTTCCACTTGGTATAAGTTCCAGCAATCTCCCAATGAGCAGGCTCAGGATGAGTCCTACACACAGTTATATAGACTGCAGGCACCTGTGAGCAATCACCCCTCCCCCTACTTAATAGCCTGAAGGAACCAAAGAAGAAAAAAAAAAAAAAAAAAAAAAGCTATTTAAAAAGTGACAGAAAAGGCTAATTGAAAAGCTAAAAGGAAAAGCCCCAAAAATGCTACCCAGCAAACAAAAAGTAAAACTTGTTCACTCTCCGTCTGGTTTTAACTCACCACTTAGAAAAGTTCCACTTGGTATAAGTTCCAGCAATCTCCCAATGAGCAGGCTCAGGATGAGTCCTACACACAGTTATATAGACTGCAGGCACCTGTGAGCAATCACCCCTCCCCCTACTTAATAGCCTGAAGGAACCAAAGAAGAAAAAAAAAAAAAAAAAAAGCTATTTAAAAAGTGACAGAAAAGGCTAATTGAAAAGCTAAAAGGAAAAGCCCCAAAAATGCTACCCAGCAAACAAAAAGTAAAACTTGTTCACTCTCCGTCTGGTTTTAACTCACCACTTAGAAAAGTTCCACTTGGTATAAGTTCCAGCAATCTCCCAATGAGCAGGCTCAGGATGAGTCCTACACACAGTTATATAGACTGCAGGCACCTGTGAGCAATCACCCCTCCCCCTACTTAATAGCCTGAAGAAACCAAAGAAGAAAAAAAAAAAAAAAAAAAAAAAAAAAAGCTATTTAAAAAGTGACAGAAAAGGCTAATTGAAAAGCTAAAAGGAAAAGCCCCAAAAATGCTACCCAGCAAACAAAAAGTAAAACTTGTTCACTCTCCGTCTGGTTTTAACTCACCACTTAGAAAAGTTCCACTTGGTATAAGTTCCAGCAATTTCCCAATGAGCAGGCTCAGGATGAGTCCTACACACAGTTATATAGACTGCAGGCACCTGTGAGCAATCACCCCTCCCCCTACTTAATAGCCTGAAGGAACCAAAGAAGAAAAAAAAAAAAAAAAAAAAAAAAAAGCTATTTAAAAAGTGACAGAAAAGGCTAATTGAAAAACTAAAAGGAAAAGCCCCAAAAATGCTACCCAGCAAACAAAAAGTAAAACTTGTTCACTCTCCGTCTGGTTTTAACTCACCACTTAGAAAAGTTCCACTTGGTATAAGTTCCAGCAATCTCCCAAGGTATTGAATTTATTCTTCTCCTCAGTCTTCACAAGGGAATCGGGGGGCTTCAGTAACCAAAACTGCAGTGTTTATCCTCATGACACAACACAGGAAGCACCTCCATGGTTAACAGAGGACAGAATTAAAATTAGACTTGAGAAACTTAACATTAATAAATCACCGGGACCAGATGGCTTGCATCCGAGGGTACTTAGGGAACTCAGTCAAGTGATTGCCAGACCGTTGTTCCTAATTTTTACAAACAGTCTACTGACTGGAATGGTACCAGCTGATTGGAGAAAAGCCAATGTAGCACCAATATTTAAAAAGGGCCCAAAATACATCCCTGGGAATTACAGACCAGTTAGCCTAACATCAATAGTCTGTAAATTCTTGGAGGGGATGATAAGGGACTATATACAAGATTTTAGTAATAAGAACAATATCATTAGCAGTAATCAGCATGGATTCATGAAGAATCGTTCTTGCCAAACCAATCTATTAACCTTCTATGAGGAGGTGAGTTGCTATTTAGATAAAGGAAGGTCTGGATTTTGCAAAAGAATTTGACACAGTTCCCCATAAACGTTTACTGTACAAAATAAGGTCCCTTGGCATGGACCATAGGGTGAGTACATGGATTGAAAACTGGCTACAAGGGCGAGTTCAGAGGGTGGTGATAAATGGGGAGTACTCAGAATGGTCAGGGGTGGGTAGTGGGGTTCCCCAGGGTTCTGTGCTGGGACCAATCCTATTTAATTTGTTTATAAACGACCTGGAGGATGGGATAAACAGTTCAATCTCTGTATTTGCAGACAATACTAAGCTAAGCAGGGCAATAACTTCTCCGCAGGAGACCTGAACAAATTAATGGGGTGGGCGACTACATGACAAATGAGGTTTAATGTAGAAAAATGTAAAATAATGCATTTGGGTGGCAAAAATATGAATGCAATCTATACACTGGGGGGAGAACCTCTGGGGGAATCTAGGATGCAAAAGGACCTGGGGGTCCTAGTAGATGATAGGCTCAGCAATGGCATGCAATGCCAAGCTGCTGCTAATAAAGCAAACAGAATATTGGCATGCATTAAAAGGGGGATCAACGCAAGAGATAAAACGATAATTCTCCCACTCTACAAGGCTCTGGTCCGGCCGCACCTGGAGTATGCTGTCCAGTTCTGGGCACCAGTCCTCAGGAAGGATGTACTGGAAATGGAGCGAGTACAAAGAAGGGCAACAAAGCTAATAAAGGGTCTGGAGGATCTTAGTTATGAGGAAAGGTTGCAAGCACTGAACTTATTCTCTCTGGAGAAGAGACGCTTGAGAGGGGATATGATTTCAATTTACAAATACTGTACTGGTGACCCCACAATAGGGATAAAACTTTTTCGCAGAAGAGAGTTTAATAAGACTCGTGGCCACTCATTACAATTAGAAGAAAAGAGGTTTAACCTTAAACTACGTAGAGGGTTCTTTACTGTAAGAGCGGCAAGGATGTGGAATTCCCTTCCACAGGCGGTGGTCTCAGCGGGGAGCATTGATAGCTTCAAGAAACTATTATATAATCACCTGAATGACCGCAACATACAGGGATATACAATGTAATACTGACACATAATCACACACATGGGTTGGACTTGATGGACTCGTGTCTTTTTTCAACCTTACCTACTATGTAACTATGTAAATACACTGACCTACCTGACACCTAAACTGACCACTACAATGACAACCAGCACTGACCTACCTGACCACTACACTGACACCTACACTGACTTACCTGACCACTACACAGACCTACCTGATTCCTACACTGACTGACCTGATTCCTACGCTGACTTACCTGATCACTATACTGACACCTACACTGACCTACCTGACCACTACACAGACCTACATGATCACTACACAGACATACCTGACCACTACACAGACCTACAAGATCATTACACTGACCACTACACTGACCTACCTGACCACTACACTGACACAGACCTACCTGACCACTACACTAACCCCTACACTGACCTACCTGACCACTACACAGGCCTATCTGACCACTACACAGACCTACCTGATCACTACACTGACCACTACGCTGACCTACCTGACTACTACACTGACACTTACACTGACCTACCTGACCACTACACTGACACCTACCCTTACCCTACACTGACACAACTGACACCTACACTGACCACTAGGCTGACCACTACACTGACCTACCTGACACACCTGACACCTACACTGACCACTACACTGACGCACATACACTGACACACCAGACACTTACACTGACTACTACACTGACACCTACGCTGATCACTACACTGACACCTACACATACACTGACCACTACACTGACCCCTACACTGACCACTACACTGACACCTACACTGACCCACCAGACCACTACACAGACCTAACTGATCACTACACAGACCTACCTGACCACTACACAGACCTACATGATCACTACACAGACTTACCTGATCACTACACTGACCTACCTGACACCTACACTGACCACTACAATGACAACCAGCACTGACCTACCTGACCACTACACTGACACCTACACTGACTTACCTGACCACTACACTGACACCTACACTTACCCCTACACTGACACACCTGACACCTACACCTATACAGACCTACCTGATCACTACACTGACCACTACACTGACTTACCTGACCACTACACAGACCTACCTGATTCCTACACTGACAGACCTGATTCCTACGCTGACTTACCTGATTACAATACTGACACCTACACTGACTTACCTGACCACTACACAGACCTACATGATCACTACACCGACCTACCTGACCACTACACAGACCTACGTGATCCCTACACAGACCTACCTGATCACTACACTGACCTACCTAAGGACTACACTGACCTACCTGACACCTACACTGACTACTACACTGACACCATACACTGACCTACCTGACCACCACACTGACACCTACCTGACCACTACACTGACACCTACACTTACCCCTTCGCTGACACACCTGACACCTACACTGACCACTACGCTGACCACTGCACTGACACACCTGACACCTACACTGACACCTACACTGACTACTACACTGACACCTGCACTGACCACTACACTGACACCTACACCTACACTGACCCCTACACTGACCCCTACACTGACCACTACACTGACAGCTACATTGACCACTACACTGACCACTACACGGACACCTACATTGACCACTTCACTGACCACTACACTGAGACTTACACTGACCTACCTGACACCTACCCTGACCACTACAGTGACACCTACACTGACACTTACACAAACTTACCTCTCCCTCCCTCCCCGACCATGTCCACTTTCCTGGGCCCTGCGGGCCGGTAACACGTCACTCACAGTGGTAAAATATATAAATACAGCACTCACAAACAAAAACCCATAATAAGTGAGAACAAAAAACATAAAGTCCATAAAAAACTATGAAAGTGCTTCACAAATAGTGTGTAAAAATGCAGGGAATGCTTTACATCTGGCGTGCGGAAAGTGCAGAGAAAATGTTGCAGAAAAAATTTCAGGTGTACCAAGACACCCCCACATGTGTCCCCACTCACCAAATCACAATGACACCCAGCTTTTCAGTCTGGGAGTCGGTAAAGGCTTGTAACGATATCCAAAAAATGTTGCAAGATGGCAGGTTCACTGATGAGATGATAAACGATCCTTCAGCATTAATACACAGCCATACAAAAAACAGGTACCCAAAAGGAAAGAAAAAGGGGGGACCAATAGTAAAGTATGTTAAGACTGAAAATATATTGAAAATGTATTGTGCATAAAAGGTTATACTTACAAAAGTAAGTTAAAATCAGGCATTAAAACAATCAGAGGATGCAGTAAACACCATTAACAGCATTCCCGCGAGACCAGAAGTGTGTCAATGCATTTCGCCCTCCCACAGGGCGTCATCAAAGGACCTATCTTCCGATTGGAACTGACTGCCTTAAATCACAAAAGAGAGATGTACACTCCCTTTCCTCAACCAATCAGATTGGCACAGTGGCCATTTTGTTGGTTAGGAAAACATGTCCCCCTATGGATAGAGCACACTCATCATGAAATTGGTTGGATAAACCTGAACAGACGTCAGTTGCAGTGTCGTGGAAACAAATGGAAAGATGTTCAATCCAATGTTCAATCCAATGCTTTAATATACAAGTAAGAATCACAAAAGACAAAAAAATAAGAAAAATACAAATAAAAATAAGACCATAAAGAAAAAATTGTTTTAGATTTTAATAACAAATAAAAAATAAAGATAATAGTAAGAATATAAACAAAAATAAAAATAAAAATAAAATAAATATGAAAATAAAAATAAAAAAATAACAAGAAAATTAAAATAATAAAATAAAAATAAATATAAATTGAAAATAAAAAATAGAAAATGAAAAAATGAAAATAAAAAAATAAAGATAAAAAATAAAAAATAATAAAATGCAAGCCTAACCAGATTAATAGATGTGATTAAAAATTAGACAGGAAACAATTTAGATCTAATTCAATGTTCAACCCCAGAGGGTTCATCGTCCTCAAATGATGAATCCACTGGGTCTCATTACGAGAGATGGCTCTCTTGAGATTACCTCCTCTCCAATTGTTTTCAACTCGATCAATGCCACAAAAGGTGAGACCACTGGGATCCCTACCGTGGAATAACCTAAAGTGGTTGGACAAGCTGTGGTGTTTGAAGCCCTTTTTTATCCGGTTGACATGTTCATGTAAACGAACCCCCAATGCTCTGTTGATCCTGCCTACGTACTGAAGTCCACAAGGACAGGACAAGAATTACGTCACGTGGGTGGTCCCACATGTGATGAACTTGTTGATCTTAAAGGACTCACCAGAGGAGTGGGATGTGAACTCAAATGTCTTCCTTACTCTGTGTTTAGATGTTCTACACAGTACGCACCTCCCACAGCTGAAAAAAAACAACTTGGTCCAAAAAGTTGACAGTCTTCTTGGGTGTAGATAAACAAAGGTTTATCGGGTAGGGATTTGGTGAGATCATTATCCTTCAACAGTAAGTGCCAGTGCTTACGAATAATTTTTTCTACTTGTCTATATTGCCGTGTAAAACCTGTTATAAAAGCAATTCCAAAGTCTCTCTCATTTGCCTCTCTTTTCTTAAAGAGATCATCTCTGTTCATATTCCTTACCGAGAGCAGGGTTTTGTTCAGTTCTCGTGGGGTGTAACCCTTCTCCAAAAATCTATCAAAGAGGACCCTCGACTGTAATTTAAAATCTTCAATCCTGGCACAATTGCGCCTGACTCTCATGAATTGGCTCTTGGGGATGGAACTGAGCCATTAAGGATGGTGACAGCTCCACAAGGGAATATAACCGTTACGATCAACTTCTTTAAAAAAGGTTTTGGTGGACAATTGATGATTATCCTTAAAAATTACAAGGTCAAGGAAGTTAATACTCTGATTGTCAGAAACTGCCGAGAAGGAAATATCAAATCTATTCTCACCAATCTTTGACAAAAATTGTAAGAACGACTCTTTTGATGCTGCCCAAAGAATGATAATGTCATCGATATAATGCTTGTATAACTTGAGCTGAGGTAAGTGGCCACCAAAAATAGCATCTTTTTCCCCGTGACTCGTAAAATTGTTTGCCACTGAGGGGGCATATTTAGCCCCCATGGCCACTCCCCTTTTCTGTCTAAAAAACTGTTTGTCATGCCAGAAAAAAATATGACTCATGTCCAGATCTAAAGCATGTACCAAAAAATCTTTTTGTTTATTTTTCATTTTGATATTGTTCAAAGCCCATACTACCACCTCAATTGTGTGTTTCTGTTGGATGTTGGTGTATAGGGAGTTGATATCAATACTGACCAGAAGATGCTCATCACTAGCCTCAATCCCCTGCAATAATTGCATGAGATCCCTGCTATCCTTCAGATAGGCTGGACAGCTCTGTGCCAACAGCTGTAGGAAACTGTCCAGGTATTCACCAATTCTGGCAAACAGCGAATCTACTCCACTCACAATAGGTCTCCCAGGTGGTTTGAATGGATTCTTGTGAATTTTGGGCAATTGGTAAATTACCGGTACTCTCGGAGCATCAGGTACTAAGTACAATACCTTCGTCCAAGGCATTTTTTACCAAGCATTTGAGCTTGGCTTTGAATTTGTTAGTGGGATTACCCCCCAATTTTTCATAGGTTTCGGCATCATAGACAAGTTTATTAAGCTCAGCTAGATAGTCGGATTTGTTAAGAATGACCAGACCACCTCCTTTGTCTGCACTTCTGATTACAATCTGTTTGTTTTTTTCTAAAGATTTGAGCCCCCTTTCCTTCCTCATAAACTTCTGAAAATCAATAAAAATATCAAATCTATTAAGTTCCTTATCGGGAGAAAATTTGAGGTCCAGCTCTAATACCTTAAGCTCATCTAAAGTGAAAGTGTCATCACTAAGATTGAAAATACCCGCATTAAGTCTCTCTCTTTCTTTTTCCTTTTGCCTCCTCTGCAACCTCTCCATTTACAGTGCCTGATTCCTCTCTAGATTGTCTGGGGGGTGCCATGGGATACCAAGGTTTACAATCCCCCCCTCCATTTGGATGGGAATGTTGGCCTCTCCCCCTCCCCCTGGGATGCTGGCCCCTCCCCCTTCATGGGGGGCCACCGTACATTCCATGCGTTTTTACACACTATGTGTGAAGCACCTTCATAGTTTTGTATGGACTTTATGTTTTTTGTTATCACTTATTATGGGTTTTTGTTTGTGAGTGCTGTATTTATATATTTTACCACTATGTTCAAGTGTCTAGCACTTTGTGTATAGCAGCTTCATTCAATCATTTTTTACCACCCATTTTTTTACCACCCATTATTTAAATTTTTGTAAATCATTTTTTCACACCATCAGCGCGAGTTTATATATTTGGATTGTATATTTTCCCACGTCACTTACAGACTCACTCACCTCTTTCTATTTCCCGAGTCCCATCTGCTGTTATGTGGCCTCTGCCAGACACTGCCACAATGAGGACTCGAGGAGGAGATCTGGAGTAGAGGAGAGACACAGCGTGCCAGTGTAGAGGCGGCCGAATAGCGAGTCAGAACTCCAGAAACAAGCAGCGCTGCGCATGATGCACTGACTGTGATCTTCACCCACAAGCCAGCTCTGCCCTGTGGCTGCACGTGATGATTTAAGCCATTCACAGGGCACCCATGTCCACTGCTCGTCCATCACAGAGGGGCGGTCACAGAGCGCAGTCCAAGTGGGGAAAAGCGGGCGGGCCACTGGATGGGACAGTGTATAGATAAAGAAGGGTGGATGGAGTGATTTTGTGGATGATGAGTGCGGGATGCGCCCCCCTAAATGTTGCACCTGGGGCCACATATCCCTCTGCCCCCCCACGATATGCCACAGAGAACAGCCATCTGCTAGCATACAGTATCTCTCTAGACCTGACTTCCAACCCTGTACTATTCCTAGAATTAAAAACTCTACCAGTGCTGTAGTGGAGCAAACTACCAAAATCGTTGATGCTTTTGTTTTTTTTACTCCACGTTATACACTATATACTAGGGCACACAATACTAATGGAACTAGATAATTATTTGTATGGTATCCACCTCCCTAAGCTATCGGCAAGCCAAGTTTCGCTATTAGATGCCCCTTTAACGTCTGAAGAAATAGGAACAGTCATGCAGTCCTTTGAGCATAATAAAACGCCAGGGTTGGACAGCTTTCCCACAGAGTGGTATCTACAATATAAAGAGATTCTGCTCCCTCACTTGCTCAAGGCTTTCAATTATGCTCTTGAATAGGGATGAGCTTCGTGTTCGAATATCGTTCGCCGAATTGCGAACGATATGGGCTGTTCGCGCCAAATTCGTGTGGAGGCATCGCAGTGCAAGGCTGGCTGATGATTGGCCAAGCATGCACTATTGGCCAATCACAGCGCAGTCTGATCAGGGAGCCATAATTGGCCAAAGCCAAGAAGGCTTTGGCCAATTATGGCTCAGGGGATTTAGTACACGCCCCACACTATATAAGGCCGCCTGCACGGCGGCCCTGTGTAGTGTGTGTTCCGGTGTTGAGAGAGATAGATAGATAGACAGAGAGACAGTGTCATTTGATTTAAGTTAGATAGATTAGGCAAGACAGTCAGTGAGTTAGCTACACTTACAGTGTATTGTGTATATATATGCATCCCAGGTGTTGTGTGTGTGTATGTATATATATATATATATATATATATATATATATATATATATACACACTGTATTCAGTTTACCTAGATCCGTTCCTGTTATCTTGCTACTGACAGGCAGGCTTGTCTTGTTACAGTATTTACAGCTACCTGAAGAAAATTGCTGGTGTTCTTTTGATCCTATAGTACCACAGTCAGGCAGCTAGACTATTTACAGTTAGTGTAGTGTGTCCTCCTCACAGTGTTCAGTTAAAGCTACAAGTTAGTTTAGTGTGACCTCTGCACAGTGTTCAGCTAAAACTACAAGTTAGTGTAGTGCACAGTGTTCAGCTAAAGCTACAAGTTAGGGTAGTGCGTCCTCCTCACAATGTTCATCTAAAGCTACAAGTTAGTGTAGTGCGTCCTCCTCACAGTGTTCAGCTAAAACTACAAGTTAGTGTAGTGGGACCTCTGCACAGTGTTCAGCTAAAGCTACAAGTTAGTGTAGTGCGTCCTCCTCACAGTGTTCAGCTAAAAATACAAGTTAGTGTAGTGCGACCTCTGCACAGTGTTCAGCTAAATAAGCTACAAGTTAGTGTAGTGCGTCCTCTGAACAGTGTTCAGCTAAAGCTAAAAGTTAGTGTAGTGCATCCTCCTCACAGTGTTCAGCTAAAACTACAAGTTAGTGTAGTGTGAGCTCTGCACAGTGTTCAGCTAAAGCTACCTGTAGAAGGTTGGTGGTGTTTTCCTGATCCTGTCACTACCGCAGGCAGCTAAATAAGCTACAAGTAAGTTTTCTGCGAGCTCTGCACAGTGTTCACCTAAAGCTACCTGTAGAAGGTTGGTGGTGTTTTCCTGATCCTATCACTACCGCAGGCAGCTAAATAAGCTACAAGTTAGTGTAGAGCGAGCTCTGCCCAGTGTTCAGCTAAAGCTACCTGTAGAAGGTTGGTGGTATTTTCCTGATCCTATCACTACCGCAGGCAGCTAAATAAGCTACAAGTTAGTGTAGTGCAACCTCTGCACAGTGTTCAGCTAAAGCTACCTGTAGAAGGTTGGTGGTGTTTTCTTGATCCTATCACTACGGCAGGCAGCTAAATAAGCTACAAGTTAGTGTAGTGCGTCCTCCTCACAGTGTTCAGCTAAAACTACAAGTTAGTGTAGTGTGAGCTCTGCACAGTGTTCAGCTAAAGCTACCTGTAGAAGGTTGGTGGTGTTTTCCTGATCCTATCACTACCACAGGCAGCTAAATAAGCTACAAGTTAGTTTTTTGTGAGCTCTGCACAGTGTTCAGTTAAAGCTACCTGTAGAAGGTTGGTGGTGTTTTCCTGATTCTATCACTACCGCAAGCAGCTAAATAAGCTACAAGTTAGTGTAGTGCAAGCTCTGCACAGTGTTCAGCTAAAGCTACCTGTAGAAGGTTGGTGGTGTTTTCCTGATCCTATCACTACCGCAGGCAGCTAAATAAGCTACAAGTTAGTGTAGTGTGTCCTCCTCACAGTGTTCAGCTAAAACTACCTGTAGAAGGTTGGTGCTGTTTTCCTGATCCTATTACTACCGCAGGCAGCTAAATAAGCTACAAGTTAGTTTTTTGCGAGCTCTGCACAATGTTCACCTAAAGCTACCTGTAGAAGGTTGGAGGTGTTTTCCTGATCCTATCACTACTGCAGGCAGCTAAATAAGCTACAAATTAGCGTAGTGCGAGCTCTGCACAGTGTTCAGCTAAAGGTACCTGTAGAAGGTTGGTGGTGTTTTCCTGATCCTATCACTACCGCAGGCAGATAAATAAGCTACAAGTTAGTTTTTTGCGAGCTCTGCACAATGTTCAGCTAAAGCTACCTGTAGAAGGTTGGTGGTGTTCTCATACTACAGGCAGGCAGTTGATTTTGCTAGCTGCAGTATCAGTGTATGTATATACATATAAATATATATATATATATATCCCAGCTTAGTGCAGGCCATTAGTATGTCTGGAAGGCCAACAAGTAGGGATGAGCTTCGAGTTCGAGTCGAACTCATGTTCAACTCGAACATTGGCTGTTCGCAAGTTCGCTGAACAGCGAACAATTTGGGGTGTTCGCGGCAAATTCGAATGCCGCGGAACACCCTTTAAAAGTCTATGGGAAAAATCAAAAGTGCTAATTTTAAAGGCTAATATGCAAGTTATTGTCATAAAAAGTGTTTGGGGACCCAGGTCCTGCCCCAGGGGACATGGATCAATGCAAACAAAAGTTTTAAAAACGGCCGTTTTTTCAGGAGCAGTGATTTTAATAATGCTTAAAGTCAAACAATAAAAGTGTAATATCCCTTTAAATTTCGCAGCTGGGGGGTGTCTATAGTATGCCTGTAAAGGGGCGCATGTTTCCTGTGTTTAGAACAGTCTGACAGCAAAATGACATTTTGAAGGAAAAAACTCATTTAAAACTACCCGCGGCTATTGCATTGCCGACAATACACATAGAAGTTTATTGATAAAAATGGCATGGGAATTCCCCAAAGGGGAACCCCGAACCAAAATTAAAAAAAAAATATGACGTGGGAGTCCCCCTAAATTCCATACCAGGCCCTTCAGGTCTGGTATGGATATTAAGGGGAACCCCGGCCAAAATTTAAAAAAAAAAATGACGTGGGGTTCCCCCTAAATTCCATACCAGACCCTTCAGGTCTGGTATGGACTTTAAGGGGAACCCCGAGCCAAAAAAAAAAACGGCGTGGGGTCCCCCAAAAAATCCATACCAGACCCTTATCCGAGCACGCAACCTGGCAGGCCGCAGGAAAAGAGGGGGGGACGAGAGTGCGGCCCCCCCCTCCTGAACCGTACCAGGCCACATGCCCTCAACATTGGGAGGGTGCTTTGGGGTAGCCCCCCAAAACACCTTGTCCCCATGTTGATGAGGACAAGGGCCTCATCCCCACAACCCTGGCCGGTGGTTGTGGGGGTCTGCGGGCGGGGGGCTTATCGGAATCTGGAAGCCCCCTTTAACAAGGGGACCCCCAGATCCCGGCCCCCCCCCTGTGTGAAATGGTAAGGGGGTACAAAAGTACCCCTACCATTTCACTAAAAAACTGTCAAAAATGTTAAAAATGACAAGAGACAGTTTTTGACAATTCCTTTATTTAAATACTTCTTCTTTCTTCTATCTTCCTTCATCTTCTGGTTCTTCTGGCTCTTTTGGTTCTTCCTCCGGCGTTCTCGTCCAGCATCTCCTCCGCGGCGTCTTCTATCTTCTTCTCCTCGGGCCGCTCCGCACCCATGGCATGGGGGGAGGCTCCCGCTCTTCTCTTCTTCTTCATCTTCTTCTCTTCTTCTTTTTTTCTCTTCTTCATTTTCTTCTCCGGGCCGCTCCTCACACATGCTAGCATGGCGGGAGGCTCCCGCTGTGTGACGGCGCTCCTCGTCTGACAGTTCTTAAATAACAGGGGCGGGGCCACCCGGTGACCCCGCCCCCCTCTGACGCACGGTGACTTGACGGGACTTCCCTGTGACGTCACGGGGAATGCCACAGGGAAGTCCCGTCATGTCCCGTGCGTCAGAGGGGGGTGGGGTCACCGGGTGGCCCCGCCCCCCGTCATTTAAGAACTGTCAGACGAGGAGCGCCGTCACACAGCGGGAGCCTCCCTCCATGCCAGCATGGGTGAGGAGCGGCCCGGAGAAGAAAATGAAGAAGAGAAGAAGAGAAGAAGATGAAGAAGAAGAGAAGAGCGGGAGCCTCCCCCCATGCCATGGGTGCGGAGCGGCCTGAGGAGAAGAAGATAGAAGACGCCGCGGAGGAGATGCTGGACGAGAACGCCGGAGGAAGAACCAGAAGAGCCAGAATAACCAGAAGAACCAGAAGATGAAGGAAGATAGAAGAAAGAAGAAGTATTTAAATAAAGGAATTGTCAAAAACTGTCTCTTGTCATTTTTAACATTTTTGACAGTTTTTTAGTGAAATGGTAGGGGTACTTTTGTACCCCCTTACCATTTCACACAGGGGGGGGCCGGGATCTGGGGGTCCCCTTGTTAAAGGGGGCTTCCAGATTCCGATAAGCCCCCCGCCCGCAGACCCCCACAACCACCGGCCAGGGTTGTGGGGATGAGGCCCTTGTCCTCATCAACATGGGGACAAGGTGTTTTGGGGGGCTACCCCAAAGCACCCTCCCAATGTTGAGGGCATGTGGCCTGGTACGGTTCAGGAGGGGGGGGCCGCACTCTCGTCCCCCCCTCTTTTCCTGCGGCCTGCCAGGTTGCGTGCTCGGATAAGGGTCTGGTATGGATTTTTGGGGGGACCCCACGCCGTTTTTTTTTTTTTGGCGCGGGGTTCCCCTTAAAATCCATACCAGACCTGAAGGGTCTGGTATGGAATTTAGGGGGAACCCCATGTCATTTTTTTTTTTTAATTTTGGCCGGGGTTCCCCTTAATATCCATACCAGACCTGAAGGGCCTGATATGGAATTTAGGGGGACTCCCACGTCATTTTTTTTTAAAATTTTGGTTCGGGGTTCCCCTTTGGGGAATTCCCATGCCGTTTTTATCAATGAACTTCTATGTGTATTGTCGGCAATGCAATAGCCGCGGGTAGTTTTAAATGAGTTTTTTCCTTCAAAATGTCATTTTGCTGTCAGACCGTTCTAAACACAGGAAACATGCTCCCCTTTACAGGCATACTATAGACACCCCCCAGGTACGAAATTTAAAGGGATATTACACTTTTTTTGTTTGACTTTAAGCATTATTAAAATCACTGCTCCTGAAAAAACGTCCGTTTTTAAAACTTTTTTTTGCATTGATCCATGTCCCCTGGGGCAGGACCCAGGTCCCCAAACACTTTTTATGACAATAACTTGCATATTAGCCTTTAAAATTAGCACTTTTGATTATTCATGTTCGTGTCCCATAGACTTTAACGGTGTTCGCGTGTTCGAACGAACTTTTTTCCTGTTCGCATGTTCTGGTGCGAACCGAACAGGGGGGTGTTCGGCTCATCCCTACCAACAAGGAGAGGCAGACAGTCACAAGCCAATAAAAGAGGGAAAGCAGGCTCTGTGTCTAGAGGCAACAGTGCTGGTCGTGGAGACGGTGCATCCTCATCAGCACGTGGCCGTGGGACATGCTTGGCCTTTTTTTCGGCAGCTGGCCGTGTTGAGCTGCAACATGTGGAAGACTTGGTCGAGTGGATGACCAAGCCGTCCTCATCCTCCTCATCCTCTCACCCATGCTCAGGGTACTTTGTCTGGCAAAGCAGCTGCCATCGCGGCCTCTTCCCTTGGCTCAATAGCATCAGTGACTGCTTCCCTAGCCCGAACCATGTCCTCCTGAGGAGTCCCTCGAACTGTTATACCACAGTGTTGGGTACATGCTCCAGGAGGATGCCCAGTGTTTAGAAGGCTCTGATGATGATACTGAACTAGATGAAGGCAGTAACATGAGCACGGACAGAGGGGGTGCCCAAGAAGGACAGCAATCTGGCAGTCATGCTCCCCCTGCTGCAGCATACTGCCAGATTTGTTCCAGTGATGAGGAGGGAGGGGATGATGAGGTCACTGACTCAACGTGGGTGCCTGATGGGAGAGAGGAGGAGGAGGCACATCACCAAAGAGGCAGGATGCCCTCCAGGGGCCAGCCTAAGGGCAGCACACTGACTGCATCACACCCCAAAGCTCCACATGTGCAGGGCGCTGCTGTCTCTGTGCGTTATGACAAAAGTTCTTTGGTGTGGGCCTTTTTTGAGATGAGTGCATCAGATCGCACCGCTGCTATTTGCAACATATGTCTCAAGCGTATCTCACGTGGCCAAAACATCTCCCGCTTGGGCACCACATGCTTGACCAGACATATGTTGACCTGCCATGCAGTTCGTTGGCAAGCGTATCTAAAAGACCCACACCAAAGAACAAAGAGGACATCTCCTTGCTCCTCATCAGCTGAGATCTCCAACCCCACTATACCTTCAGTCCTCTCTGAGACCTGCACTGAGAGGAATGAAGGTGTAGAATTAGGTGTGTCACAGCCAAGTACTTGTGGGCAATCTGCTTTCGGTACACCAACGTCAGATTGTACCAGGCAAATTTCCCTGCCCCAGCTGCTGCACCGCCGAAAGAAGTTTGCTCCCAGCCATCCACATGCCCAGCGGTTGAATGCTAGCTTGGCAAAATTGCTAGCACTTCAACTGCTGCCTTTTCAGTTGGTAGACTCTGCCCCCTTGAGTTTGTGGAATGTGCGGTTCCTCAGTGGCAGGTACCCAAACGCCTCTTTTTCTCACAGAAAGCAATTCTGGCTTTCAACCGGCACGTGGAAGGCAATGTACATGCCTCGCTGGACAGGGCGGTCAGCGGTAAGGTGCATATTACCGTTGACTCATGGTCCAGCAGGCATGGACAGGGACGTTACCTAAGTTTCACCGCGCATTGGGTGACTCTGCTGGAAGCTGGGAAGGATGCAGGACAAGGTGCAGTAGTGTTGGAGGTTGTTTTGCCACCACGCCTCCAAAATGCCACTACTAATGATTGTGACACACCTCTCTCCTCCACCCCCTCCTCTTCTTCTTCCTCCATGGCCTCTTCCTGTGCTTTGTCCTTGGAACCAGTGGTGCTCCATAGGTGTTCAAGGGGCTACGCAAATACGCAGGCCAAAAGATGCCATGCGGTGCTTGAGCTGGTGTGCTTGGGGGACAGGAGCCACACTGGGGCAGAGGTTCTGTCAGCTCTGCAGGGGCAGGTTCAGAGGTGGTTGACACCACGCCAACTTAAGGCAGGAATGGTGGTTTGCGACAATGGCACCAACCTCCTCTCTGCCCTCCGACAGGGACAACTGACCCATGTGCCCTGTTTGGCTCATGTCCTTAACTTGGTGGTGCAGCGGTTCTTGGGCAGGTACCCGGGCTTACAGGATGTCCTGAGGCAGGCCAGGAAAGTCTGTGTGCATTTCCGCTGGTCATATAATGCCAGTGCTTGGCTGGCAGACCTCCAAAAGGATTTTAACCTGCCCAAGAACCGCCTAATCTGTGACATGCCCACCAGGTGGAACTCAACGTTGGCCATGCTGCAGCGGCTGCACACGCAGCAGAGGGACCATCAATGAGTACCTGTGTGACTATGGCACCAGGACAGGGTCAGGGGAGCTTGTTTTTTTTTCCCCACGCCAGTGGGCCATGATCAGGGATACATGCACTGTCCTATCACCATTTGAGGAGGCCACGAGGATGGTGAGCAGTGACAGTGCATGCATCAGAGACACTGTCCCCCTTGTCCACCTGTTGGAGCACACGCTGCATGGAATAATAGACAGGGCACTTAAGGCAGAACAGAGGCAGGAAGAGGAGGACTTCCTTAGCTCCCAAGGCCTCCTTTATCCAGACAGTGTTCCTGCGTGCCCGCCGATCACACAGGAAGAGGAGAAGGAGGAGGAGGGGGATTGTGTCAGTATGGAGGTGGAGCCTGGCACTCAGCATCAGCAGCAGTCTTTAAGGGATCAGTCCCAAGAAACACATGGACTTGTACGTGGCTGGGAGGAGGTGGCTGCGGACCATGTCATCCTTAGTGAACCTACGCTGCATGGCCTGCCTGATCCTGCAAAGCCTGCTTAAGGATCTTCGTATTCGTCGTATCAAGGAGAAGGACCAATACTGGCTGGCAACCCTCCTTGATCCACGTTACAAGGGTAAGGTTGCGGACCTTATCTTGCCGTCGCAGAGGAAGCAGAGGATGAAACATCTTTGGGAGGCCTTGCAGAAAGGTCTGTGCAATGCATTCCCAGAGACTGGAAGGTTACAAACTCCTGTTTCTGGACAACGTGTTGCTCAGGCTTCGGTCAGTCAAAGAAGGAGCGGTGGAGAAGGTGGCCGTCTGACCGATGCGTTCAGACAATTTTTTAGTCTGTAGCCCCAAGGTATGATCGGTTCCAGCAACCATCGGCAGCGTCTGTTTTACATGGTGCAGGAATACCTAGGGGCAAGATCTGACTTGGACACCTTTCCCACCGAAAATCCTCTGGGTTACTGGGTCTTGAGGATGGATAACTGGCCAGAGCTTGCACAGTATGCAATTGAGCTACTGGCTTGTCCTGCATCCAGCGTTCTCTTGGAACGCACATTCAGTGCTGCTGGAGGCTTTGTAACCGATCACAGGGTGCGTCTGTCCACCAACTTGGTCGATCGACTGACCTTCATAAAAATGAATCAGTCTTGGATCACCACCAGCTACCAAGCACCTGATGCTAATGTAACCGAATAATTTTTTTTGAAATCTCAGATCCCTTCAAAGACTGCCTATGCTGATGCTGAGTGACTATTCTGAGTAATTATCCTCTTCCTCCTCAATGATCATGCTGATAGCTTGTAAGAACATTTTTGGTTCTGGGCACCGCCACCAGTGCCTAAGGCCCAATTTTTCAGCCCCTGTTTAACAGGGGCATGTAATTACAATTTTTGATGCAATACTTTGCAGCAGGGCTCGTTCCTGCATTCCAACTAGAGTACCTGTGAGGGGTTGCAGTGTTGTGACACCAGCACCAGTGCCTAAGGCCCAGTTTTTCCGCCCCTGTTTAACAGGTTCATGTAATTACAATTTTTGATGCAATACTTTGCAGCAGGGCTCGTTCCTGCTTTCCAACTAGAGTATCTGTGAGGGGTTGCAGTGTTGTGGCACCAGCACCAGTGCCTAAGGCCCAATTTTTCAGCCCCTATTTAACAGGGGCGTGTAATTAAAATTTTTGATGCAATACTTTGCAGCAGGGCTCGTTCCTGCATTCCAACTAGAGTATCTGTGAGGGGTTGCAGTGTTGTGACACCAGCACCACCCCCTAAGGCCCAATTTTTCAGCCCCTGCTTAACAGGGGCATGTAATTACAATTCTTGATCTAATATTTCACAGCAGGGCCTGTTTCTGCACCCACCAAGATTAACTGTGAGAACTTACAGTGTTGTGCCACCAGCACCACCACCACCACCAAAGGCCCAATTTTTCAGCCCCTGTTCAACAGGGGCATGTAATTAGAATTCTTGATCTAATATTTCACAGCAGGACCCGTTTCTGCGCCCACTAAGATTAACTGTGAGGACTTACAGTGTTGTGCCACCAGCACCACCACCACCAAAGGCCTAATTTTTCAGCCCCTGTTCAACAGGGGCATGTAATTACAATTTTTGATGCAATACTTTGCAGCAGGGCTAGTTTCTGCGTTCCAACTAGAGTATCTGTGAGGGGTCCAGTGTTGTGGCACCAACACCAGTGCCTAAGGCCCAATTTTTCAGCCCCTGTGTTGTGCCACCAGCACCACCACCTCCACCTAAGGCCCAATTTTTCAGCCCCTGTTTAACAGGGGCATGTAATTACGATTCTTGAGCTAATATTTCACAGCAGGGCCCGTTCCAGCACCTACCAAGAGTAACTGTGAGGACTTACAGTGTTGTGGCACCAGCACCACCATCACCAAAGGCCCAATTTTTCTGGCCCTGTTCAACAGGGGCATGTATTTACAATTCTTGATCTAATATTTCACAGCAGGGTCCTGTGAGGGCTTACAGTGTTGAGGCCACAACAACACCTAAGGCCCAAATTTCTGCTGAGTATATAGGGCAGGCCCCTACTTTCAAACATCCAACTTACAAACGACTCCTACTTGCAAATGGAAGGAGACAACAGGAAGGGGGATGAAATCTACCCCATAGGAAGGGAAGTTCTCTCCTGTAAGAGTTAATATGGGAAAAACTTTTCTCCTTTCCACTGATGCTTTATCACCAATCCTTGTTTCACTAAAAACCCCAAATTTTCAAAAAACATTTGTCATTGGGACAAAAAGTGAGGTGAAATCTTCTGAAGAGGAGCACAGACAGCAAAACATAACCCTTCTCTATGTTTTCCAAAAAGCTTAAAAACTGATTTTTTTGGCTGGAGCTACACTTTAAAAATGTACCAGTTCAAAATTACAAACAGATTCTACTTAACAACAAACCCACGCCTTTCCTTTTTGTAATTTGGGTGCGGGGTTCCCCTAATATCCATACAGGACTCAAAGGGCCTGGTAATGGACTGGAGGGTACCCATGCCGTTTGTCTCCCTGATTTTCATCCTTATAGCCGGGACTCGACATTACATTAAAGCCGCAAGCAGTTTTTAAATGACTTTTTTTCCTTTAAAAATGTCATTTTGTGCAAGGACTGTTCTAAGCACGGAAAACACGCGCCACTTTACAGGCATACTATAGACACCCCCCAGGTACGATATTTAAAGGAATATTTCACTTTTTTTTTTTTTTTTTTACTTTAAGCATTATTAAAATCACTACTCCCAAAAAAACGGCCATTTTTAAAAGTTTTTTTTTGCATTGATACATGTCCCCTGGGGCAGGACCCGGGTCCCCAAACCCTTTTTAGGACAATACCATGCAAATTAGCCTTTAAAATGAGCACTTTTGATTTCGAACGTTCGAGTCCCATAGACGTCAATGGGGTTCTAACGTTCGTGCAAATTTTCGGTCCGTTCGCAGGTTCTGGTGCGAACTGAACCGGGGGGTGTTCGGCTCATCCCTACTCTTGAAGACAGACAATTACCACCTTCTATTACTGAAGCACTGATTGTGCTTCTTCCAAAACCTCATAAGGACCATCTCTACTGTGAATCATACCGCCCTATTTCTCTTATTAATTTGTCAAAATCCTAGTTAAGTCCTTACCCGTAGGTTGAATGAAGTAAGCACTAATATTATACAAACAGAACAGACTGGTTTCATTCCTGGCTGATCTACCTCCATTAATTTATGTAGACTTTTTACCAGTTTGCAGGCCCTGTATGATACCATGGGTTTCAGGGCTGTTTTGGCACTGGACAAACACAAAGCCTTTGATTTTGTTGAGTGGCCATACCTACAGGAGGTACTGGTGAAATTTGGCTTTGGTGATATATTTCTTCAATGGATTCGGCTGCTGTATTACAAATCAAGAGCTAGATTGAGATTGAATAACTATATCTCTGAATCCCTCCCTATAACACAAGGCACTAGACAGGGATTCCCCTTGTCACCATTATTGTTCGCCTTGGTGATAGAACCCTTAGTTGAACTGATTAGGTCTAGCTCCACTATTAAAGGTCTGATAATTAATGGCCTTGAGGAAAAATTTCCCTTTTTTTTTTCGATAAACCACAAGCCACTACTGAATGGTTGGACAGACATTATAAATAAAATAGAATGAGAAAAGAGAGTATGTTTTATTTTATTTTCCTCTCTCTTACAAATGGGATGTGGCTAAACTGATCTTCTATATAAATATAGAGATTTGGTTTTTATTTTTAGCCCTTTTTTTTTTCTTTTTTTTGGTGATACACATAGGCAAATGCTATTTTTTTGGAGATTTTTTTAAAATATTTTCAATATTGGTTTCTAATTACAAAAAAATGCACTATGTGTATCTAATAGGCAATATCATTCTACTTATACTACATATTCTAGAGGTGTATCTATATTGATAGCAGATGATGTTGATTTCTTTTGCAGACAGGTACAAATGGATATTAAAGGTCATTATATTTTTTAATATTGTACATTGTATAGAAGATCATACGTGTTAGCTAATATATATGTATACCACCCCCATATTCCTCAGAAGTACTTAAAGAACTACTGAAGTTTACTTCTGATAAAATTGATGTCCCTTAGTTAATAGTAGGAGATTTTAATAATTATTTAGATCCCTCTTTAGATAAATTTGGGCTGATTGCAGCATCGATGACTTCGGTATCTACCTCCTTTGCTGGCTTTATTAGGGAGATTGGTCTTACGGATGTCTGGAGAATGTTACGCCCTAATGATAGAGTGTTCTCTTTCTTCTCTAGCATCCATAGGACCCTGTCTAGAATAGACCTGGGATTAGTCACCCCCTATGATTCTACCTGTAATATCTGAAGTGACTTATGAAGCTAGAGGATTATCTGATCATTCCCCATTGATACTTAAGTTGGCTTTCAATTTAACTCAGAATTGCACTCTATGGAAAATAAACCCTCACTGGTTTGACTTTTTTCCTTCAAAACAAAAAAAATATTGCTTGACATCTTGGCCTACACAACTGTAAACAAGCCATCTGTATCTTTGCAGATTTATTGGGATTCTTTAAAAGCTTAGGTTTGTTTATCTCTCAAATTTTAAGAATAAAAAAAGATCTAGCACTTGGGAACGTTCAGTGACTGAAGATGTTTTAAAAGCAGAACTTCTTTATATAGCAGACCCTACTATAGAAACACAACAGAAGTAGATAGAAAAACAATAGATATATGCTGTTATTTCTTGTAAAAAAGCAGAGCATAAATGTTTTTTTCTTCAGCAACCTTATTTTGAGGATGGAGAAAACATGGGTCATCATTTAGCAACAATAGCAAAAGCTCAGAAACCAATGACACAGGTAGTAGAATTACAAATTTCTCCAACTGGAGCTAGATGCGGCAAAAGCTTTTGATACTATAGAATGGAATTTTTTATGGTATTGTTTAGAAAAAATTTGGTTTTGGACCCCATTTATAAGTTGGATACAACTTCTTTACGCTGCACCGGTAGCACGGGTACAGGTAAATGGACATGTATCAGAACCTTTTTCACTACAAAGTGGAACAAGACAGGGATGTCCATTATCACCTTTACTTTTTGTTTGGCCCTTGAACCTTTGGCTGCTTCTGTCCGTCAATCAACAAATATTATTGGATTTCGTAGATCTCTGGGAGAGGACAAGATTACTTGTTGCTGACAACACACTTTTATTTTTGAGAGATACTTTGTCCTCATTAAAAGCAGTAATGTCTCTAATTGATACATAGGGTTCTTTCTCAGGTTTTACAATAAACTGGGATCAGTTCTTCTATCAGTGGACCCCCTGATGATCAATCTGTCAATTTCTGATTCTCAAATAACGGTAGTTTCTACATTTAAATACCTAGGCGTACAGGTTACATCACAAGTAAGTGCATATGTGGAGATGAATTTGGACCCATTGCTTAAAGTGGAGTTCCACCCACTTTTACAACTCTTCAGCATCCCTCACTAAACTGTGCACTGTAAACGAATTGGATATTTTAAATTTTTTTTCTCAGCACCTACTGTATATCTGCTTTATTCATTTTTCACTTCCTCCTCCCTGGCCGCGGCCCATCGCATCATTTCCTGTTTGCAATGCCTTCTGGGAAGGGGTGGCAACTTCCTCTGACACTGCTGTTGCTATGGAAACCTTACCTGAAACCTATTACACTGCTTGTGCTGCACTGAGCATGTGCGAGATCTGCAAGGATGAGATTCAGGAAGAAATACAGTCTGGCTTCAGATGCCCACACTTAAGATGGCCACGGCCTGCTGTAAGTTTATAAAATAACAAACTACTGCTATAAACTAACAAAACAGACCTCAGTTTACAGACTAACTTTACTAGAATACATTAAGCTTGTGTATTACAGTGATATTTTTATTTAAAAAGTATCATTTCGGCCGGAACACCACTTTAAGCAGTTTAAACAAAAGGGTGAAATTTGGAGTAAGTTGCCTTTAACGATAATAGGTAGAGCTAATTTGGTAAAGATGATATGGATGCCACAACTGTTATATTTACTACATAATTGTCCTGTGTGGCTTCCACGGAAATTCTTTAGACAAATAGATACCTTGTTTAGAGATCTTATTTGGGGAAAATAAACATCCCTGGATTAGATTGGAAATTCTGCAGCTGTCTAAGGATGAGGGTGGCCTGGCTGTTCCTAATGCCAGATTGTATTTTCTGGCATCTCAACTTCAGCAATTGTATGATTGGAATATTATAGACTGTGAGGACCCCATACGACAAATTATATTTTCTCAATTACCGATAAATCCACCGGTACAGTTAATAGTAGCCTACCACTTTTATAGTTAACGTTACTATCCCACATGTTTTTTAATTCATAAAGTCTGAACTACTATTCAACAAGATACTCATTATGAGGGATAAACTCTGAAAGTTGTGGACCTTGATTGGGATTAAGGAGTGTGGCGTTCCTATTCCTTCACCACCTTGGCTTTACATATTTTTCTCCATGGCATAAGACTTTATTGAATATATATATATATATATATATATATATATATATATATATATATATATATATATATATATATATATATATATGTATATACCTCAGCTGTTACAGCAGGGACCTCAATACTGTGAATATATATGCTGACATTTCTTATGAACATTTCTGATTTTAAATGTTAAAGCGCACCTTTTTTTCCTGAATGTATGCTCTTTTATTGTGATATCACATATGAGAGTTGCTGCTTCTTATCATTATTTTTGTTTTCACTTTATTTTATTCATTAGCATTCACCACTTGCCTACTGGGCACTTTTACCCCCTTCCTGCCCAGGCAAATTTTCAGCTTTCGGAGCTGTCACACCTTGAATGACAATTGTGTTGTCATGCAACACTGTACTCAAACTAAATAGAGCTTTCTTTTATTTATGTATTCGACACTGGGCTTTTCATTTTTTGCTTAATAAATGAATAAAGACTGAAAATTCTGAAAAAAAAACCCTTTTTTCATAGTTTGTTATAAAATTTTGCACACATACGTTTTCTCCTTCACTGATGTGCGCTGATATGCTGCACTGATGGGCATTGATGAGGCAGCACTGAAGGGCATTGATAGGTACTGATAGGCTGCATATCTGATGGGCACTGATAAGGCGGCACTGGTGGGCACTGATGAGGAGGCACTGGTGGGCACTGATGGAGGCACTGATAGGTGGCACTGATGTGTACTAATAGGTGGCACTGATAGGAAGCACTGATGGGCACGGGTAGGCGGCACTGATAGGTGACAATGATGTGTACTGATAGGAGTCACTGATTGGCAGCACTAATGGGCACTTTTTGGCAGCACTGATGGTCACTTATTGACAGCACTGGTGGGCACTTATTGGCAGCACTGGTGTTCACCGGACAGAGCGCACCACCCAAGCCCCGCAGCTGTCATATTACAGCCCCCCGAACTAGCCGACCGGGCTGCAGCCATCATTCAGCAATGGTGTGGTTGGAAAGTGCTTAATCACCTTGTCCAGTGATGTAGATCCTATGTCAATCATGATGGATGACACCCTGATGACCTACCAACAGGACAACCTTCACCATGACAATCCTCTATCACCGATACTCCCATCACACATGACAGGTGTTGTTGATACATGTTGTATGAGGTCCTTTGTTTTTCCTGTCTTAGTGGTTTACCATGATGCCAAATGGATCCTCACACATGGGCTTCATGCACCAGCATACTGAAAAATCTTTGAATTTTTAAATTTTTTTTTACTTGCCCCTGTATGCAGGGTGATCATGTATAGTGTTCCACTGTGCTTTTAAATCTTTTGAAACATGTCAGGTGATCTATATCTTTTGTCTCAATCCTTTTCCTGCATTTTGGCAACTTGATGTTAACCTCCTAATTGCCCAGTTAATTGCTTCAAATTACCATGCAAATTTATTTTGGTGTGGAGCTTATATGAGTATAAATGTATTGCCATTTTTATGTTTAACATGCTACGACTAAGGCTGTTGCCGAAAGGCTTAGCTGTTTTGCTTGTTACTTCATGTAACCAACCATTAAAATCGCTATATGGACTACAGAGTTGCCGGCTCAATCGTTTTACTTGTTTACACATGACAGGTGCTTATATTCCAGCAGCGCTTCATTTAAAGTGCTAGTAAACTAAAAAAAAACAAACAAACAAAAAACTTTGCTGAAGTCCCAGGTGACGTGGTACAGGACATGGGAGGAATAACAGCAGTTGCCCTGACTCCCCTGACTTTCTTCTGTAGTTCCTGCAGTGGGGTACTTAAGGCTTGGGAGGCCTCGACAGAGTCCTCTTATGTGAGTAATAGTGGAAGCCTGGGAATAAGTGTGCCATCTGTGAGTCTGCCTGACTGGGCACATCCATAGAAAGGACAGTAAGTAACAGACTGGCATGCTAAAGAGGGCATCTTGGTCCCCCTGACCCTCAGCTGTGATTCCTGTAATGAGGTAATGTAAGCCTAATGCTGTGGACTTAGTTTGCATAGGAAAGCAGTCCTAAAACTGTGGTGCTCCCAAGAAAATGAATGGAGGTGTAGAGGGAAGATGGCTTAAACATGTTCCTTTGGGCTCTGCACTAAAATGACTGCTACAGACTAACTTTATATTTAGCGTTCCACACTAACGATTCTGCTAGTATGTCACTGTGATATGTCATTGAAAGCATCAGTAAAGTGTAGAAAACTGCTTTACGGTATGGACATTCCTTTACTCTCAAGGGATGTCATCAGTGGGCCTTGGGCCAGGAGTATGACACAATATGGCAGACAGTTAATCCAACAACAGGTGGGTGGCTGTCCTATTCAAGAATTAGCAGGGTGGGGATTTGCACAGTTTGATGTGAACACCCGTCCAATCCTAGTCCCCCTTACACACTGACAAGAAAAAGTTCACCTTAAAGTAATGCTGAGCATTAACTCCATCGCAATTATTGCACAAAATGTATGGAAAAAGCTATCTAAAACCTAGAATGTGTACTGTTAAAAACATCTTTAATATACTCAACATGTTTCTGAGAAAACATTGCTTCTCTTTCTTCTAAAGACTTCTTATTGTTGTCAACTTCTTGCCATTTTGGAGGGGCTATGGCTGGTTAGGAGGCAAAGAGGAGTGGGAAGAAGAGGGTACATTAACAACAGTTGCAGACAACTGGCTGTTCTGTGCCTGGGATCAGGAATAATAAAATAATATTAATACTCTCAAAAACAAATTTACTATAGCTCCCTGAAAATAAATAGTGCTCAAACCTTTACTCTTGTTAGGACCATGACTATTGCACATGGAAATAATGTTTAGAGCATGATATAATTGCCTAAATGGTACTGAAATATTGTTTATAGATAATCTGCTTTTAAACTGTTTGAAAAAGTGATTTCTATACTGAAATATCTTTAAAAGTCTGAGAAGATATACATTCCCCGTCCCTTTACAACTAGGTGCCAACACAACTGAGCATGCTCAGACCTGCAAACAACTCTAATTTTAACTCCCATGGTTTTTTTACCAAGAGTTATAGTAAATACCACAATGAGAGCTGGGCTAAAGAGCGTTTTTTGGGAGTAAAAATGTGAGTTATGTAGCCAAATGCAAGTTTCAGCCATTGATTCTAATGGTACAATTGTAACTTATAAATCCTTTTCATTATGAGATGAAATGTATCCTTCTCTCAAAGAAATTGCCTTTGCAACAATGTTGCTTCTTTTTCATCTATTTTGTTTTTAGGAATGGTAGAATGTGTAATGTTTTGGTAAAATATATTTTTCTCTGTCACTTCCACTTGTTGCTATCCATCTCACAAAAATCTTTACCCAAACTCACACAGGTGTCTTTACAAACCACAAACAATACCATTGCTGATGCAAATTTAAAATGAGTCCCAAATTTGTGTGTTTTTTATTATTTCCAAATAATCATAATTTGAGCCCAAAAAATGTGATATGTGTACCAACATCAGAAATCAAAATGTTATTCCCAAAATTCAGAGGGTAACATCACTATTCTACACTCACACACCAAGAACCACCAAATATCACAGAATAAATCAAGAAGAATAACTCCTGACTAATGTAATTCCACCACCTATATGTCCAAAGAAATTCAGTATTTATGTGTATTTATGTGTAGGAGGGTTCCACGTGTGGCAGCTCAGTGATTTAGAGGTTAGCATTTCCACCTACCAGCACTGAGTTTCTGGGTTCACATCCCAAACATGCCACTTCATGTAGAGAAGTTCTGGTCTTCCTATGTTGTTAAACATAACTCCTGACACAGGAACTTGTCTAAATGTAATACTTATGTGTAGGAGGGTTCCACCACCATTGCAAATTGTGTCATATATTTTCCATGGGCAAGGACTATAATCAGCCTTAACATTTCCCCACCACCACTAATTGCAGCCTCTTAGAAAGCCAAAAGCCACAAAATGTCAGCTGTTTATCTCTCAGCATGCTGACAGTAATCAGCCATACCCAGCCTTCAAAACAGATGGCATATGACAGAAACAGGTTGTTAAATGGCTCTCTGGCCTTTCACAATACATCTGCATTGATTAACTTCCTACACGCCTGGGACTTAGGACAGTTTGACACCACAGAGATGAAGCCTAACAACATGGAACAGCATGGTGACTCACAGCCCAGCACTTTTGCCTTTGCAGCGCTGAGTTTCTGGGTTTGATTCCCAGTCCTGCTAGCTGGCTAGAGGTTTATATGTTGTGGTGTTAAGCTTTCTTTTTCACCACTGCTAACATTTTCAACGGGTTTCACATGATGGAACCCCAAGAAATCACATTATAAATCAAGCAAGTGTGGGTTTTCACCAAATCTACAAATGGATGTATACGTTTGGTGTGATGCTGCACACATATTTTAATGTTGTATGTTTATGATGAACGACAAATGCCCATATTCCTAAATTTGTCAACAATTTGTGTAAAGCACCCTTCACAAAGTTGTCATTTTCCCTTTTACCCTGCCCAGATATCAATGCTGAGGCATTTTTCATTTGTAAAGAGTGTGTATTCCTAATGAACAGGTGTGACCACTTAAGTCCACCTCAAGAGACAGAAACAATTACACTGGTGAGTGTGTCCTTTACTGAGTGGGTGGAGGTGAGCAAGCGTGTTGCCTGTTTGGCCTAAAAACAGAATTTTTCTTTACTGAGCTTGATGGAGCTTAAAGGGATTCAGGTTATACCTGGTCATTTGCATAAAGTGAGTTTGGAGTTCCTTGTGCAGGATTTGCTGGAAAAAATGGTCAGATTGGAACCACAACACATCTATTGTATCCAAGACCATGCAGCACTGAGGTACTATGATGTTTCTTTTGTGAATAGCAATTTTTGCACGGGAGTTATTGAGAAGTGTAAGGAATTGGAAAAGGTATTGGAAAAAGCTAACCATGAGTCTATAAGGCCTTTCATGGAACCCTTATATGCTATGGAGGAGAAGCCATTGGTATTTCCACCTGTTTAACTCCTTCACAAACATTGCCTTGGTAGTGGCCTTTTTGAAGAGATACTGCTCTTCAGTGAAGGGAGGCTTCAGGCTGACTAATTGCCTGGGGATCTTTAATGGCAAATTTATGTTTTTTGTCAAACGGAAGGTGGGTTCTGAAGGGATTGGTGGAGTGCGGCACCCACCAACTAATTTTTCAATAGCAGGAAATAGAGGATTTCGCTACTACCCTGGTCAACCGACATACTGCAGGAGATGTCATAAGTTTTGGCATACCAGAGATGAATGTAATGTGGAGATACACTGCAAGGAACTGTGGGGAGGAGGGACATAAAGCTGGGGCTTGCTTGGTTAAGCGGGCCTGTGATATATGTGGACAGCGTGATCACACAGTAAAGAATTGTCCAAAAGTAAGAAGGACTTATGTCTCTTATACCAAGGCTGTCAGGTGCACTGCTGAGAGTGGATGACCAGTGTCCACACAGGTGCTGTCTGACTCTCCTGAAAGACAGGAAGAGGAGGGAGAGGTGGGGGTGGAAGAGGAAGAAAGTGGACACCAGGGTATGGAGGAAAGTGTGGAGGAGAGAGCAGAAGTGCCACCCACCAGTGTGGAGCCATCAACAGCGGAGAGTGGAGCAGAGGCGGAGAAGGCAGTAGAGGAGGCTATAGAGGAGCTGGCAGCAGCCTTATAGTGGGAGCCCGAGGTGCAGGAAGCCCAAGAAAAGGAGGTGGAACAGATGGAGACTGTGGGTGCCAAGACAAAGGTGGATGCTTTGGAGAGCCCTAAGAAGAGCAGGGCTAAAGATAGTAGAGGCAGCTGGGATTGAAACAAGTATTCCCTTTGAGGTCCTGGGGGACGTGGGACTGAAGGTAGAATCACCAGTACTAAGTCCAGGGACTCCAGGAAATTTTCAGCTGGCCACAATGTCGCCTAGTCAGGATTTTCTGGATGATGAAAGCATTGTGACCCTGAGGAATGTGTGTAAATTTTCTGGCTTAAGTGATGGGACTGGGGGTGAATGATGCACATCTTCATGTGAATGAGCATCAAGCTAGTTTCCCTCAATTTGGTTTTGGGTCTCCTGCTAGACAGAGTACAATTTTTGAGGAATTGAGGGTCAATGGAGCAGACATCATCTGTCTACAGGAATGTTTTTTTTAATCAACCGCCCAAGCCTCCAGAGTGGATGGTGTATTACGGAGTGGGTGGTGTAATATGTAATACATATGTATTACATATGTATTACATATTACATACTGAGCTCTTAATATTTCCTCCCCCACGTGCCCCCTCCCCTGACTTCTCTGTCAAGATCAATGCCAGGGTGCTAGGGGTAACCTTAGACTCTGAACTGTCCTTTCAGGCCCACATACAATCCCTGTCCAAATCATGCCACCTTAGCCTCGTCAGCATTTCTAGAATACACCCCTTTTTAACTAATGACACTACCAAGCTTCTAATTCACTCCCTGGTCATCTCTCGCCTCGATTACTGCAACTTCCTCCTCATTGGATTACCTTTACATAGACCATCTCCCCTTCAGTCCATAATGAATGCCGCTGCAAGACTCATCCACCTTACCAACCATTCAGTGTCCTCCACCCCTCTCTGCCAATTCCTCCACTGGCTTCCACTCACCCAACAAATAAAATTCAAAGTACTAACAATAATTTACAAAGCCATCCATAACTCTGCCCCCAGCTACATCACTAACCTAGTCCCAAAATACCAACCAAGCCACTCTCTTCGGTCATCCCAAGACCTCCTACTCTCTAGCTCCCTTGTCACCTCCTCCCATGCTCTCCTCCAGGATTTCTCCAGAGCTTCTCCCATCTTTTGGAACTCCCTACCCCAATCTGTCTGACTGCCCCCTAATCTATCCATCTTTAGGCGATCCCTTAAAACCCTTCTCTTCAAATAAGCCTCCCCCCTCTTTATTCATCTACTTGTCTTTTCCCTTTTTGTTTCCCCTGTTCATCTTCCCCCCGTCTTTCTTCCTTTCCCCCTTTATATGTGTGACCGTGTTCCTATTTGCCACAGCAATGGTGGTTTTTCTCCATTGCTTTTGCCCGATCCCATGTCATTTACGAGCACCGACTCAACAGACGCTGCTTCACCTCGCATCGTGTGTGATTACGCCACCCCCCTGGGACGACGTGACCCCGGAGTTTCCTCCTTTTGAGAATCCCTGGGTGTCCGCCCTCCCTGTATGCGTCGTTCTGCCCGACACATGCGCACTCCGCAGAACGGTATTCTTCCCTCTGCTGACACTTCCAATGCGAATCTCATTGCGCAGGCGCCGGCGGCTATATAAGCCGCGTTCTGGCATCCTGCCTAGCGTGTCATCCCACCATCCAGGCTCCAAAACGTTCCCTACTCTAGCAGTCTGTGCATCACCTCTGCATCCAACAAGTGAGTAACCTCTAACCTCTATCTCCCTGTACTGGGTGATACACTTCTTTGCAAGATATATTCTATGAGAGACAAAGACAAGCAAACCTTTCTATACTCTCTGTACTCATTTTCCTGCTCCTAACTTCTTTGGCAAAACGGTTCAGCTGCATGATAATCTTCTAATTTTTATATACAGGCAAGAAAGGCCTGTTTTCTTCTTTCTTTTCTCCTTTTTCCCCTTTTTATTTCTCTGTAATTTAGCAGATGGTGGCACTGTAAATCTCCTAAATTTAGCAGGTTTTTCTGAATGCCTTCTCTTCAACATTCAATATTTTAAATTTTGAAGACCATACGCTCCTATACAATATGAGATACTAGTTATATTTTTATTTTCACATTTATATATATATATTCTTTATTTAAGTTTAAATGAAAGAGAAAGTCTTTTATGGCAAATGGAAAATAAAATATATGTCATTTGATAGATTCTGGGAAATTTACTCAAAAGCTTTTTTCTCCTTTCCTTTTCAAAGGTTAATTTGGGACCTAGCAGGGCTGTCCTCTTACTTGGGGGCCTTTGCGAGGCCATCTCTGAAGCCGAGGGATAACCATTATTCTACATTTGTTGGTCAGCTGACAGCCAGTGCGTTTTTATCCAAAAGATATAATTTGCTGTCTCATCCCATTGGATGTCTGTGCATACTCATGCATGTGTTTTTCATTTTTGAAAATTCTTTACTGGTATGTATGGTGGACACTGTGGAATGCTGGGTTGTTAAACCTCCTGTTATTCATATCGTTACTCTGTGCAAATCATTTTTCATTTGTTATTTCAGAATGTATCTTCTACATATATGATTTTTTTCTCTCTACAATATGCCTCTGAAGAAGGGACACCGTCCTGAAACATGTCAGGCTTTTAGAGAAAATATCCTATTACAAATGGAAGTATACAAAAATTACTATATGAAAGCAAATTTCACTGTATGAGTACTTTTGTTGAGATTCATGTGCAATGTATCTTGTTTTTATGCTTTTCTAAATAAATAAAATATATTTTTTATCAATTTCTATTATATGGTTCGCCTACAAAGTCCCACTATATTGGGGGGTATATAAGTTCCCTAACCCAAGGGTCTTATTTTTTGTATTAATCCGGGATGTTGGCAACACTTTGAAGGCAATATATTTGACCTTCAGTGGTTCACTTCACTATATACCAATTTATCAGGGTAGCAAATACCCACTCCCCCTTCTCCTTTTGAACCACATCTTCGAATAAATAACCCTTTTTCGTTTTTTTGTATACAGCATTTTTCTAACAGTTACATCTCCCTTTTATAGATTGCTTGGATAGGTTTGTTATCTCACCTTGCAAGCAGTATTGTTTGCCAGGTGAAATTTGAAGATCCTCTGTTAAATAACTTGTGATTGCACAATACTCTGTGTTTTAATAATATTATTTGAGAATGTTCCAAGGCAAAGAATGGGATAATCTAATGGCAGGCCTCTCCAAAGATCACAATCAGAAAACATCCTCCCAATCGGAAATCTCCTCTTTATTCTTCCAGCTTGGCAAAATTGTTGACAAAAAAGTAGCATGCTTTTGGCATGCAGATACATTTGACAAATATATCCAGGAGGGAATTAACCCCCTAGGATTACGTATCCAAATCTTCCCAATGTTGGAAGATGTTAACCCTAGCTTTAAAAGCAAGTGGGAAAACAATTTACAACTATGTACTCAAACTATGATGTCATTATTAAGTGAAGAATATAAGAGGAGAATTACCAACTTGGATAAAAACATCGATGCGATCTATGTTAAATTACTCCCATTTAAAGATACACCTATCTTTAAAGAATATGAAGAAAAAATTAAAATCCGACTGAACTTAAAATCCCAGGAAAGGTTAACAACTAGGGATAAAAAACTTTGGAGAGACAAAAGAGCCTTCCAGGAAGGCACCGCCTACAAATGGCATCAACCTTCTGCAACTGCACGTCCATACAGGGGCAACACCAATAGAACTCCTAGGAATTCTGAATCTAATTCCTCATTAAATTCTTCTGTTTCATCTTCTTCCCATAATAGACAATGGAATCGCAAACCATGAAAAAACAAAAGACCACCATCTGGAGATGAGTACACAAAGAAAAGAATTACAGACACGGCCAGTTCTTCATCTATCACTAATCTTCTCCCTTTTGGTAAAGGTAATTCACGGGGTGTAAACCAGCTTTCCTCAATAGGACCTACTGGTGCAGGGTCTATTGCATCCACATCTATGGGTGATACCTCTCTATCATCAATCAGCACTACACTTCTTCGCTCTGACCAAGATTTTTTAGCTCACTAAACGGAGACTCTGTCTCCGAATCCGTTAAGCCGCCGTCTTCTCTGTCACCCAACACTTTAAATATTGTCAACCTCTCCAATCACTCACTTACACAAACTGAAAGTGACCTACTACACAAGGGCCTTAGTTTCTGTCCAGATGCAGATTTAGATCCCTTTGAAGTCATAAAAGACCTACATCTCTTTGTAAGAAAATTGTACTATAAAAGTACCTTTTCCAAAGAGAAAGATAAAAATATTTCCCAAACAGAAACTAAAAGGTCAGATGAGGCACTTGAGGACCTCCTAACCCTCCTTGAGGAACAGGACCCCAGTGACCTCATTGATACAATCGACATTGAAAATCTTTTAGAGGAACATATCAAAAAGGAAGTTCCATCCTGCCCAGATACACAGAAAAAATGTAAGAAAAAATCCGATAAATTTCCACCCTTTACAACTAATCCTAACTTAGCTGCATTCAAAGCATCTACCACTTCAGAAGTCAAGAAATTAAAAATTAGAAAATCACAAGTCTCTCAAAGTAATCTTTCTAATGATGAACTACTGGCCTTAGAATCTCTAAAAAAGGAGCACTCTCTCACAATCAAGCCATCAGACAAAGGTGGCAACATTGTCATTATGACTAATGAGCAGTATAAAGATATGTGCCTAAAAGTTGTAACCAACCTATCTTGGTATAAACCTATTTCAAAAAGTATCGTAGACAAATTTCATATTGCCTTCTATGATTTGGTTGATAAGGCATTCTGTAATGGAGTTATCGACAAAGATATCTGGGAGTACATAAGAACTCCATATCCACGTACTCCCACATTATACTGTCTTCCCAAAATACACAAAAACAAAGAAACCCCTCCCGGACGTCCCATCATTTCCGGAAATGGGTCCCTAACTGAAAACCTGAGCAAGTTTGTAGACAGCCACCTAAGACCCTACGTTGCAGGTCTGTTTTCATATACTAAAGACACTATCCATCTGTTGCAAAATCTGGAAGAACTACACATACCACCACATGCGCTCTTAGTAGCCATTGATGTCGAGGCACTACACAGCTCTATTCCGCACGATGCAGGACTTTCAGCTATTAGACATATTTTGTCACAATCTCACAAAGATGACCACAAACTTAATTCCTTTCTTTTGGAATCTCTTGATTTCACTCTAACACACAATATTTTCATGTTTGACGGCTCCCACTACCTCCAGGTGCAGGGGGTTTCGATGGGGACTTGCTGTGCCCCATCATATGCCAACCTGTACCTGGGGGAGTGGGAGCAGTCGCTTCTGTCAGACGACAACCTCTCGCTATATACCACCCATGTAGCAACATGGTTCAGGTATATAGACGATATATTCATGATATGGAATGGTACATCTGAGGCCTTACACTCTTTCATACAAATCATGAACTCAAATAATTCCAACCTGTTTTTCACGATGACCTTTAGTGACACTTCAATTACCTTTTTAGACCTAAGTATAACCAAGTCTATAGATGGGTCTCTTTCCAGCGGTCTCTATCAGAAAGAGACCACTGGAAACACTATTCTACATGCATCAAGCTCACATCCCAAACCATTAGTTGCTTCCATCCCTTATGGGCAGTATCTAAGACTCAGACGTAACTGCTCAAAAGATGCTGACTTTGTCAGGGAAGCCAATAAATTAAGAGAAAGACTCCTTGAACGTGGATATTCGCCCACATGCCTAAAAAAAGCATTTAAAAGAGCTCGAGGACAATTAAGGCATAACATCTTGTTCTCCAAAAAAACTGCCTCTACCTCCCAACCAGCTATTAGAGTAATCACCACCTATAATAAGCAGCATGGAATCCTTAAAAGTATCCTGCAAAAGCATTGGCATCTACTACAAATAGACCCCAATTTAAAACCACACATATCTGCTACACCTACCATCACATATAGGAAGGCACGATCATTAGGGGATTACCTTGTAAAAAGTGAATATACGGGCACTTTTCGTTCAGATATATGTAAACGACCAGGAACTTTCACATGTGGCGGATGTTCATGTTGCCGCTACATGAACACACAAAACAAATTCAAACTACCTAATGGAAGAGTATACAGGCCGAGACACTTCTCTAATTGCAAGACCCCCGGAGTTGTTTATTTACTTACCTGCCAATGTAAATGCTTCTACGTTGGCAAAACCAAATTAGCGTTTTATAAAAGGGCGGCACAACATATCACCAGCATGAGGCAGGCGGACCCGGATCTTCCTCTGGGGCGACACGTGCGAGACCACCACACGGGAAAATTTCCCCTTGTCCATTTCACCATCCTCGATCGCGTGCACCCGGACGCGAGGGGTGGTGATTGGAACAAGGTCTTGCTCCAGAGGGAGGCCCGCTGGATTGCAAACCTTAATGCAACACAATTCCCAGGTTTGAATACCCAGATGAGCTTCCGTCCCTTTCTGGAGGGTTTTGTCTCAGGGGGTGTGAAAAAGAATGAGAATCTAATCCTGCACACCTGACAAAACATCGGGAACGTGTATTCTTGTAGGTTATTTCTGAATCACACAGAAGTTAGAACTAGCTAATTAGGTTCTCGATGATGAACTCCTTGCAGATATATATATTTTTTGATGATGCCGCCTGTATCCATAGAACATGGCTCTAATCTAGCCGCACACATAGATTGACTAATATATTATGTCTAGCATTTATGTGTTTACATAAGCATGTATATATATTTTTTACAACTTTTGTTATTTGACTCGATATATAAGATATATTACATATGCGATACTATATTCTCTGCCATGTATGTTTATCCATTCATTGCCCACCCAGCCATGTCCACCATACTTAATTTACCAGAGTGATGTTTTTTATACATCACTTTATTTTGAGATACTCAAAAATTCTTTTTTTTGTGGTTTACAACTTTCTTACCCAGTTCATAATATTTCCTGGTTGCCCGGCTTTGGACCTGCCCTCGCCCGGCACACGTGGGCCACGCCGAACCATCTGAGATGACGGCGTGGCACCCTCTTACACCACAGACTCGTCCGATCATGTGCTTGTCATGACGGTGTTCTCGTGCGTCGCTGGGGTGGACCTGCATGACGCTCCCCCAGCACTTTGGCTCTGGGCGGGCGCCGTGCAGACCCTCCCCTGGGGCCCCATCCTTGGACGCCCTCGGTCCTTTCTGTATTTTGCCTTCCAAACAATTAATGAAAGGGAATCAGATAGGTGACTCTTCTTTTTTCATAACTTGACATATCTTTGACATATCTTGCTCATATAATTTTCTCTTTCTCACATGGTTGCGACATTTATTCATCCCTTTTTTTTTTTTCCCCTCATCTGTTTGCGACATTTATTCATCCACTTGTATTTTTCCTTTTTCCTTTTTCCTTTTTCTTTTTTCTTTTTTCCTCTTATCTGGTTCCCCCATGTATTTCCCCCCCCCTTCCCTCTTTATTCATCTACTTGTCTTTTCCCTTTTTGTTTCCCCTGTTCATCTTCCCCCCGTTTTTCTTCCTTTCCCCCTTTATATGTGTGACCGTGTTTCTATTTGCCACAACAATGGTGGTTTTTCTCCATTGCTTTTGCCCGATCCCATGTCATTTACTAGCACCGACTCAACAGACGCTGCTTCACCTCGCGTCGTGCGTGATGACGCCACCCCCCTGGGACGACGTGACCCCGGAGTTTCCTCCTTTTGAGGATCCCTGGGTGTCCGCCCTCCCTGTATGCGTCATTCCGCCCGACGCATGCGCACTCCGAAGAACGGTATTCTTCCCTCTGCTGACACTTCCAATGCGAATCTCATTGCGCAGGCGCCGGCGGCTATATAAGCCGCGTTCTGGCGTCCTGCCTAGCGTGTCATCCCACCATCCAGGCTCCAAAACGTTCCCTGCTCTAGCAGTCTGTGCATCACCTCTGCATCCAACAAGTGAGTAACCTCTAACCTCTATCTCCCTGTACTGGGTGATACACTTCTTTGCAAGATATATTCTATGAGAGACAAAGACAAGCAAACCTTTCTATACTCTCTGTACTCATTTTCCTGCTCCTAACTTCTTTGGCAAAACGGTTCAGCTGCATGATAATCTTCTCATTTTTATATACAGGCAAGAAAGGCCTGTTTTCTTCTTTCTTTTCTCCTTTTTCCCCTTTTTATTTCTCTGTAATTTAGCAGATGGTGGCACTGTAAATCTCCTAAATTTAGCAGGTTTTTCTGAATGCCTTCTCTTCAACATTCAATATTTTAAATTTTGAAGACCATACGCTCCTATACAATATGAGATACTAGTTATATTTTTATTTTCACATTTATATATATATTCTTTATTTAAGTTTAAATGAAAGAGAAAGTCTTTTATGGCAAATGGAAAATAAAATATATGTCATTTGATAGATTCTGGGAAATTTACTCAAAAGCTTTTTTCTCCTTTCCTTTTCAAAGGTTAATTTGGGACCTAGCAGGGCTGTCCTCTTACTTGGGGGCCTTTGCGAGGCCATCTCTGAAGCCGAGGGATAACCATTATTCTACATGGGTTGGTCAGCTGACAGCCAGTGCGTTTTTATCCAAAAGATATAATTTGCTGTCTCATCCCATTGGATGTCTGTGCATACTCATGCATGTGTTTTTCATTTTTGAAAATTCTTTACTGGTATGTATGGTGGACACTGTGGAATGCTGGGTTGTTAAACCTCCTGTTATTCATATCGTTACACTGTGCAAATCATTTTTGATTTGTTATTTCAGAATGTATCTTCTACATATATGATTTTTTTCTCTCTACAATACGCCTCTGAAGAAGGGACACCGTCCTGAAACATGTCAGGCTTTTAGAGAAAATATCCTATTACAAATGGAAGTATACAAAAATTACTATATGAAAGCAAATTTCACTGTATGAGTACTTTTGTTGAGATTCATGTGCAATGTATCTTGTTTTTATGCTTTTCTAAATAAATAAAATATATTTTTTATCAATTTCTATTATATGGTTCGCCTACAAAGTCCCACTATATTGGGGGGTATATAAGTTCCCTAACCCAAGGGTCTTATTTTTTGTCCTATTTGAGTGGGGGTAAAATTGTGAAATGTTTTGGCCATATGGATGACGTGGTGGCAGTGTGTCAGTCGGTGGTTGGGCGTAAGAAGGGTAATGTTACATTTGCCTCTTTTTTGTGTATGTGCAGGAATGAGTGTGAATTGGAATAAGTGTAATTTGGGTGTGTATGGGAGACAAGTGGAATGTGTGGATGATCAGATTGGAAAGGCAGAGGATGAAGTTAGAATTTTGGGAATTGTGTTTGACCAAGGAATGAAAGGGAAAGTGTGCTGGAATGAAGTGGAAAAAAGGATAGCTAGGAAGTTGAGGTTTTGGTGTCTAAGAAAATTGTCGATTTATGAATAAGATAGGATTGAGGAAAATTAATAAGTTATTGTTTACTTTTTTATGGGGGTCGAAAATGGAAAGAGTCAAGAGAGAATATGTGTGTAGACATGAATGTAATGGTGGGTTGGGTTTTTCCGAATGTGAGAGTGTATTTATTAATGCATTATTGGTTTTGCACGGTGAAAGTTTTGAGGAAGGGTGGAGTGTGTGCTAGGATGATAGCTTTTTCGGGTGGGTGGTTGTCTAGGAGATGGGGGTGGTCGGGAAGGTATTCAAGGGTACCGGTGGCCTACATGGTGGCACGCAACTACTGGGTATTAGAAAAGTTTAGGGTGAATTTTAAGTTGTCAGATTTAAGAGAAGGGGAGAGGGATAAAGTGAAGGTGAGAAAGTGGTGGATAGAGAAGGAGTGTATGGAGTGACAAATGTGCAGAGAGATAGTATGGATGAGTTTGCATGAATGTCTAGCTTCAAGGCTATTTATGAAAAGGAGGAATTTGTGTGTGTCTGATATGTGTCCAAGAGTGAATTGTGGGGGTGTGTAAGACAGTGAGCATGTGTTCTGGGGGTGTGGTGTAGCCAAAGATGTGATCAATAAGAATCAAGATCTGGTGAAAGAAATAACAGGAGTGAAGGTGAGTGGGTGGAAAAGGATGATGTATGGCTTGGAGAAACTGGAAAAAGATAAACAGAGAGTGTTGTGGTTAGTGTTATGTGCATTAAAGGAAGTGTTGTGGGAGGCACGCAACTTGTATGTATATAAAAATGTTTTGTTAGACAGTAAACAATGTATAGGATTATGGCTAAGCAAGCTATACTTCTTTTTTGTGTTGGATAAAAAGAAGGGCGTGGATGCAGAAGGCATCTGGAAGTTTAAAAAATGGAGGATGTTGATTAAAAATTAAGTCTATACGACGATGATGTAAGACCTTGTTGGAGACAGTGAATGAGCGTCAAGCTGAATAGTCTCTTGATGGAGTTTTCTGAAGTGGTTAAAAAAATAAATAAATATTGGGTTAAAAATAGATGTGGGTTTTGGTGGTGGGGGGGGGGGGGCATAATTCCTAACCCTGCACACCCCACTAAGGCTGTTTGATGATTGCTTCTAAATCTCACATGTTACAACTGCTATGTAATGTTTGAGATAAAAAGGAATGTTCCTGCTAATTCATTCCTACTGTGTGTGTGTCATAGTAGTTTGTGCGCTGCTTTTTGTGTTTTGTCTTTTTTTGGGTAACTTTTGGTAACTTTTTTGGGTTTTGGGGCGAGGACTTCTGATCACAAAAAGGTTAGTCATGCTTGTTTTTGGCTTGATTTGTATCCCTGCATTTCTAATGTGATTTGTTTAGTGTGTATCATTTTTAGTGTCCTACTTTTGTAGATTGTAAGCTCTTTTGAGCAGGGCCCTTCTAACTATTGTCAAATGCTGGAGCATCATTTCCATGCCTTTTTTTTTGTTTGGCCCAAGTACATTCATTTAACAAATGTTTATACTAATGTTGAAATAAAAAGTTGATTGTTTTTTGCTTTGTTTGACTTTTGCAGACTCGAAATACATATTTCATAAGTGAAAACAATTCTTACCCCTTCATATCTGCCCTTTGGGTCTGGTATGGATTTTAAGGGGAACTCCATGCCAAATTAAAAATAAAATGGCATGGGGTCCCCCCCAAAATCAATATCAGGCCCTTTGGGTCTGGTAAGGATTTTAAGGGGAACTCCATGTCAAATAAAAAAAAAAACATTGGCATGGGGTCCCCCAAAATCCATGGATTTTAAGGGGAACTCCATGCCAAATTAAAAAAAAATGGCATAGGTCCCCCAAAATCCATACCAGACTCTTATCCGAGCAAGCAGCCTTGAGGACAGGATGAAGGGGGGAGAAGCACACAACCCCCCCTCCTGAACTGTACCAGGCCACATGCCCTCAACAAGGAGAGGGTGCTTTGGTGTCCCCCCAAAGCACCTTGTCCCCATGTTGATCGGGACAAGGGCCTCTTCCCAACAACCCTGGCCGGTGGTTGTCAGGGTCTGCGGGCAAGGGGCTTATCAGAATCTGGAAGCCCCCTTTAACAAGAGGGCCCCCAGATCCTGCCTCCCCCTATCCAAATGGATATCAGGTACATTAAACCTCTACCTATTTACCAAAAAAAGCTGTGAAATGTAAAAAAAAACAATAGCCGGTTTTTGACAAGTCTGTTATTGTAAAATAGCTCTGAGCTGTCTTCTTCCCTGAGCTGTCTTCTCCTGCCACTGTCTCTCCCGCCCCCATCTTCTCCTGCCATTGTCTCTCCCGCCACCATCTTCTCTTGCCGCTGTCTCCTCCATCCGCCATCTTCTCCTAGAGCCGTCTCTCCTGCTGCCGCCGTCTTCTCCCGATGCTGTGTTCTTTTTAATAATAAAAAAAAGCTGCTCTTCTGTGGCTGTCTTTCTCCGCTGTGTTGTCCCCCACTGTGTGGCATCTCTCTCTCTCTATACGTACTCCTCGTAGAGTTCGTGCTGTGCGGGGGCTTGGTGTTGGGATCCTTACCTTGACACAAGTCCAGTCCATGAACAGGGTGGGGAGGAGTTCATTGACCAAGAATTGGTTGCTCCAGCGTGACCAGTTCTGTCATATGCCTTTGCTCCGTGAGATCCGTGAGAATAATCCTGATGATTTCAGGAACTTTCTCTGGATGACGGACCCCGTATTTCACCGTTTGTTGGCTTTGCTGACCCCCTATATCAGCAGGAAGGATACCTGCATGAGGCAAGCCATCACTCCGGAGCAGAGGTTAGTCGCCACCCTGCGGTACTTGGCAATGGGGAGAAGCCTTCAGGACTTGAAGGTCGCGACAGGCATCTCCCCCCAGGCTCTGGGGATCATTATCCCAGAGACCTGTTCTGCCATCATCCAGGTACTGCAGAAGGAGTATATTAAGGTAAGATTTATCCTTTAAAATCACATTTTATTGTATTTAATGTTTGATAATATATTGTATTTCTTTCCTCATTCCCTAATTACCATGATGGTAATATGCTGTGAATGTCCCCTTTGTCCTCATGCATGCTGGGTTTCTTTTAAAAAAAATGTTGTCCTTTATACATATTTGCCTTCACTTACCTCCCCAGCATGCTCTCCTGGCCCTATATTCACCTCGTGTAGTCACTTAACAATGTATTTTGTCAGCTCCATAGTAGTGCTTTACCCCAAACCCCCCCTAAAATGTGTAAAAATGTAATTTGTGCTTTAAATTCAGGCAGAGTGCCAGAGGCTTTTTTTTTTTAGTGTCCCAAAATAATTTGGAGCCCTCTCTCCCCCCAACTGCTAACTCAGCTAATAACAATCCTCTATCTGCTGACTTTGCCAAACCCACACACACTATACCCACCTCTTTTGTGGTCAGATTTATGGATGAATTCCCCAAAGCATGTAGTGCAAGGGCCTGCCTGAATACTTTCAAATGGTACTGTTTAAAGTTTTTGTATCCTATTATTATCTTGATAGGTAATAGCAGAATGTAAAAATGTGCTAAAATGTGTACAGTGTGTATTTATATCTTTGTATTATGACACTTCTTACCTGTCCAGTGGGCTGCCAGTAGGGTAAAGTAAGGAGGGGCTGGCCAAAGTAATACACATTATTTAGGCATTCATCTCTCAATGAAGTGGAGATGGTTACCTGTCCAAAACATCTCCCCCCTATAAAATTTTACAAATGGCCCATGGGGGGGGGGGGATCTGATAGGTGGACCTTATACCTTTGTCTTTAAATATTCCCTAAAATAAATGTTATACTGATGTTGGCCAAGAATGTTTGTGTCTAATCTGCTTTCCCTGTTTATGTGCAAAATGATTAATTTATTTTTCTTGTTTGACTCCACAGTTTCCTTCCAACCCACAGGAATGGCAGGCTGTGGCCTCCCACTTTGCCCAGCGGTGGGACTTTCATAACTGCGGAGGGGCAATTGATGGGAAATACGTCCACATCATCCCACCACCCAACTTGGGGTCATACTATTATAATTATAAGAGGTTCAATAGTATTGTGATGTTGGCAGTGGTGTTGGCTACTTATGAGTTCCTGTATGTGGAAGTGGGGAAGAATGGCCGGATGTCCGATGGTGGAGTCATCACCCAGACGGAGTTCTACAGGCGTCTCCAGAATGGCAGCTTGGACTTGCCACCTTCAGAAGACAATGTGGAAGGACTCCCATTCATCTTTGTTGCAGATGAAGCGTTTGCGCTGGGGGACCATCTTATGCGGCCATTCCCGATGAGGACCCTCACCCCTGACCAGAGGGTTTTATATTACCGGCTGACCAGAGCCAGAAGAGTGGTGGAGAACACATTTGGAATCATGGCCAGTCAATTCTGCCTATTCCTTACACCCATACACATGGCGGAGTATAAACTGAATCATATCATCCTGGCGTGCTGTGTTCTACACAACTTTTTAAGGCGAAATTCTGCCAACTATGCTGCCTCAGTTGGGCCTGAGGCCAGAATTCAAGTAAATGAACCAACTCTGATGGCGCTTGAAAGTGGCCATCCTGGCTTGCCCCCCTAGGTGCCCACGAGGTCCATCTTTGATACCTTGATTACTTTGCAGGGGGGGCCATCAATATGCCAGACAATGTCTGATACATTTTTAAAATAAAAAAATCATTTTAACTACTAAAATCTTTGGTGACATTTACTGCTTGTGTTTCTTTTAGCTGACCCTGACAGAAATGTGGGGAGTCCTGAAAATGTCATGATTGTGTAACCTTAAAAAGCACTGTTGGGTGTTATTTACTAAAGGAAAATACACTTTGCACTACAAGTGCACTTGAGCCCGCACTGAAACTGCACTTGTAGTGCAAAGTGGATTTGCCCTTAGGAACTAACCCCCATTGTCACTGAAAACACCAATTTTATCACAACAAAATTTTAGGAGCATTGAAACAATAATCCACACATTCTTGATTATCAATCTTTTTAATACCAGCACAATCACATGTGCATTTCTAAAAGGTTTTTAAAACAAACCACCATGTTTGTTGTATAACAATTTTTTCGGTAACATTAATAAATATTGAAATGTCCATTTAAGGTAAAACAGGCGTGTTTCAAACAAACAAGAAATACACAAATATGGAACTTACAAAGTTCAACTTTTGTAGAAATCGAAGGCAATATCAGACATGAGTATTTATAAACTGTGTTTAATATTGCATTCAGATGGGGAGAAGTCACCCCTGGAAAAGCCAAATTTTGAAGAGCACACAAATTGCCGAATGTCAACATGTGCTAGCTGCCATCACGGGGGATCAAGGGATGTGTTTTGTGGGTGCAACCCCTTCCTCTCAGCTACTTTATTATTGAGGAAGGGGTTGCACCCCCAAAACAACTACATTGATCTCCCGTGATGGCAGATAGCACATGTTGACACACTGTGTGCATCTTCAAAATTTGGTTTTTCTATAAAATGGCAAAAAATGTTAAAAATTTTTACTTTACAAATACCACAAAAAGGGAAGGGATTTGGAGGTGTTTTAAACTCTCCCTAAAACATCAATGATGTTTTTCATTTTGTTTTTAACATCATTGATGTTTTTCTGGATGTTTTCCAAGTCCCTATTACACCCCATGATCTCCCCAATCAGGATCTGTGCACTCTCACTGGTGAATAGGGATGAGCCGAACACCCCCCTGTTCGGTTCGCACAAGAACATGCGAACAGGAAAAAAATTTGTTCGAACACGCGAACACCGTTAAAGTCTATGGGACACGAACATGAATAATCAAAAGTGCTAATTTTAAAGGCTTATATGCATGGTATTGTCATAAAAAGTGTTTGGGGACCTGGGTCCTGCCCCAGGGGATATGGATCAATGCAAAAAAAAGTTTTAAAAACGGCCGTTTTTTCGGGAGCAGTGATTTTAATAATGCTTAAAGTGAAACAATAAAAGTGTAATATCCCTTTAAATTTCATACCTGGGGGGGTGTCTATAGTATGCCTGTAAAGGGGCGGACGTTTCCTGTGTTTAGAACAGTCTGACAGCAAAATGACATTACAAAGGAAAAAAAGTCATTTAAAACTACTCGCGGCTATTAATACATTGCCGATCCGACAATACACATAGAAGTTCACTGATAAAAACGGCATGGGAATTCCCCATAGGGGAACCCTGAACCAAATAAAAAAAAAAAAAAGACGTGAGGGGTCCCCCTACATTCTATACCAGGCCCTTCAGGTCTGGTATGGATATTAAGGGGAACCCCGGCCAAAATTTAAAAGAAAATGACATGGGGGTCCCCCTAAATTCCATACCAGACCCTTCAGGTCTGGTATGGATTTTAAGGGGAACCCCGCACCAAAATAAAAAAAAAACGGCGTGGGGTCCCCCCAAAAATCCATACCAGACCCTTATCTGAGCACGCAACCTGGCAGGCCGCAGGAAAAGAGGGGTAGACGAGATAGCGCCCCCTCCCCCCTGAACCGTACCAGGCCACATGCCCTCAACATTGGGAGGGTGCTTTGGGGTAGCCCCCCAAAACACCTTGTCCCCATGTTGATGAGGACAAGGTCCTCATCCCCACAACCCTGGCCGGTGGTTGTGGGGGTCTGCGGGCGTGGGGCTTATCGGAATCTGGAAGCCCCTTTAACAAGGAGACCCCCAGATCCCAGCCCTCCCCCCTGTGTGAAATGGTAACCTACCATTTCACTAAAAACCTGTCAAAGATGTTAAAAATGACAAGAGACAGTTTTTGACATTTCCTTTATTTAAATGCTTCTTCTTTCTTCTTTCTTCTATCTTCCTTCTGTTTCTTCCTCTATCTTCTTCTTCTTCTGGCTCTTCTGGTTCTTCCTCCGGTGTTCTCGTCCAGCATCTCCTCCGTGGCGTCTTCTTCCCTTCTTCTCCTCGGGCCGCTCCACATCCATGGCATGGAGGGATGCTCCCGCTCTTCTCTTCATCTTCTTCATCTTCTTCTCTTCTTCATCTTCTTCTCCGGGCCGCTCCGCATTCATGGTGGCATGGAGGGAGGCTCCCGCTGTGTGACGCTTCTCCTCTTCTGACGGTTCTTAAATAACGGGGGCGGGGTCACCGGGTGGCCCCGCCCCCCGTTATTTAAGAACCGTCAGAAGAGGAGAAGCGTCACACAGCGGGAGCCTTCCTCCATGCCGCCATGGATGCGGAGCAGCCCAGAGAAGAAGATGAAGAAGAGAAGAAGATGTAGAGAAGAGCAGGAGCCTCCCTCCATGCCATGGATGCGGAGCGGCCCGAGGAGAAGAAGGGAAGAAGACGCCACGGAGGAGATGCTGGACGAACCAGAAGAACCAGAAGAACCAGAAGAAGAAGATGAAGGAAGATAGAAGAAAGAAGAAAGAAGAAGCATTTAAATAAAGGAATTGTCAAAAACTGTCTCTTGTCATATTTAACATTTTTGACAGGTTTTTAGTGAAGTGGTAGGGGTACTTTTGTACCCCCTTACCATTTCACACAGGGGGGAGGGCCAGGATCTGGGGGTCCCCTTGTTAAAGGGGGCTTCCAGATTCCGATAAGCCCCCCGCCCGTAGACCCCCACAACCGCCGGCCAGGGTTGTGGGGATGAGGCCCTTGTCCTCATCAACATGGGGACAAGGTGTTTTGGGGGGCTACCCCAAAGCTCCCCCCAATGTTGAGGGCATGTGGCCTGGTACGGTTCAGGGGGGGCACTCTCTCATCCCCCCTCTTTTCCTGCAGCCTGCCAGGTTGCGTGCTCGGATAAGGGTCTGATATGGATTTTTGGGGGGACCCCACGCCGTTTTTTTTTTTAATTTTGACACGGGGTTCCCCTTAATATCCATACCAGACCTGAAGAGCCTGGTATGGAATTTAGGGGGACCCCCCACGTCATTTTTTTTTAAAATTTTGGCTGGGGTTCCCCTTAATATCCATACCAGACCTGAAGGGCCTGGTATGGAATTTAGGGGGACCCCCCCACGTCATTTTTTTTTTAAAGTTTTGGTTCGGGGTTCCCCTGCGGGGAATTCCCATGCCGTTTTTATCAATGAACTTCTATGTGTATTGTTGGACTGGCAATGCATTAATAGCCGCGAGTAGTTTTAAATGACTTTTTTTCCTTTGAAATGTCATTTTGCTGTCAGACTGTTCTAAACACGGGAAACATGCGCCCCTTTACAGGCATAATATAGACACCCCCCAGCTACGAAATTTAAAGGGATATTACACTTTTATTGTTTCACTTAAAGCATTAAAATCACTGCTCCCAAAAAAACGGCAGTTTTTAAAACTTTTTTTTGCATTGATACATGTCCCCTGGGGCAGGACCCAGGTCCCCAAACACTTTTTATGACAATACCATGCATATAAGCCTTTAAAATTAGCACTTTTGATTTCTCCCATAGACTTTTAAAGGGTGTTCTGCGGCATTCGAATTTGCCGCGAACACCCCAAATTGTTCGCTGTTCGGCGAACTTGCGAACAGCCAATGTTTGAGTCGAACATGAGTTCAACTCGAACTCGAAGCTCATCCCTACTGGTGAAATGACCTGGATCCACAACATCACGATCACCTAAAAATAGAGAAACGAAAACATACCATGTATTATAAATATGCCGGCATCCATCTCTTACCTGAGCCTGTGGTCGCAGACACTCACCTGTTGTGGTGACTATTTCCACCACGTCTCCTTCCTCCTCTGCTTGGCTTTGGGGGATTTCACCTTCTTCATGAGGTGGGGGGTCTGTTGTCTCTTCTGCTGAGTGGTGTCCTCCGAGTCTTTTCTCCTAAATAGGTATACTTAGCACACAGATATTTGATGACAAAAAGAGGAATATGAAACATTGCTTGGAAGTGGGGTACAATTATCTATTTTGGCAGAGTTCCAAGATGAGAAATATTGTTTTCCTTTGTCAAGCTTGAATACTTACCTGTTTTGTACAAGCTTCACAGATGGAGACACCTCTATAGTATACACTGGAGCACCTGTGTGGGCCCCCTAATAAAAAGGGTGTTCTTGTGTCCCACACTAGTGCTCCAGCGTACAGATGTATAAACAGCTGCTGAGTGTCCTCTCCTTACACAGAATCTAGTTTGCATTACATTCTAGTTACAAACCCATCTAGACTCAAAAGTTATTTTAAGAGAAGTAGGCCCGAAAAAATGTATTCAAATGCATATGGCCAAAACAATGGTGTTTTCTATGCCGAACGAACAATGTTTCATACAAACGAACAATGTGCCCATGAACATGAAAGTTGCCATTTTAAACTGTACAACAGTAAAGAAAAGCACATGGAGCAGCACGAACCTAATAAAAATAAAGAATAGGAACACAGGACAACTACTTAATTTTTTGCAGCACTCTCCTGATCCTTCTGTACTGCTCGTGCTCCCTGATTTTGAGGTCCGACCACCGCTTCCTGAGCTGATCCTTGGATCGTCGTACCCCGAAATTCTTCTGCAGACTTTTGACTACTTTTGCCATGATCTTGGCCTTTCTGACATTGGGGTTGGGGTAAGGTCCATACTTCCCGTCATAGTCGGCCCTCTTCAGGATGTCGACATCTCCAACATCTCCCCAAAGGACATATTTGAGGCCTTAAATCGTCTCTTCCGGGATCAGGATGTTTATGGCTCCGGGCTTTCCTCCTCCTCCTCCTCGTTGCTGTAATTAGCACGCACCTGCTGTGTCTCCACCATGTGCTCTTCCCCCACTGTGCCGAACGAGAAGGGGTGGGGAATAGACTAGAAAGAACATCAGGGACGGGAGGAGTTTCACGCATGCACAGTGTATATAAAGTGTAACACGTGTGTGTAGTACGTACGATCTGTGAGCGGAGGAAGGAGTATTGGAGGCGCCGATTGTGATAACGAAGGTAAGATCTAAACTTGGGCCTATACTGCTTCTAGATTGAGTCCTATATTGCAACAAGATTAGGAGAGTTTCGCCTGACATTAGGGTTTGTCTTGTGTTGTGTTTTGCAGATAAAATGGATGGCTTCAATGACCACAACTTCCTCCCCCTGTTCGTAGACAAATACAGGGAGCTGCCCTGTCTGTGGTAGGTCAAACACCCCAATACAATAATAAACAAAAGAGGCAGGCAGTGCTGGAGAATCTGCTGGAGTTGGTGAAGCCGGTGGTCCCCACAGCAATCATCCCCTATTTAAAAGCCAAAATTGGTGGCCTGAGGAGCACTTATCTTAGGGAGCGCAAGAAGGTCCAGGATTCCCAGAGATCCGGAGCTGCAGGAGATTACGTTTATGTCCCCAGGCTCTGGTACTATGAGAGACTTCGTTTTCTGTCAGACCAGACTGAAGTCAGGGAATCCCTCTCCACTCTTCCTTCCACTCTTCCTTCCACCCTATCTTCCACCCCACCTGAGGCTTCCGATGTCCAACCTGGGACTTCCAGCCAGGAAGAAGTGGAGGAGCCCAGCTGGAGCCAGGTATAGCATTGTTATACAGATTTCTGGTCAATAAATCAATGATGTTTACTAGATGTTATTATTGATCACTAATTGCTGATTTAATAAAGTGTTTTACATATCAATGGACAGTAGTGGGCAAAAAGAATTGGGACAAGAATGAAAAATGCTGGGCTCAGAATGATCATCAGTTATATTTGTTAACATTCAATTTGCAACAGTCATGAGGTGAAAATTGTGTGTGATTGATGAATAAAAAATGTCCCTTTTTCATACACAGGAAGACCTCAGCCAGGACGAGGAGGCTGTGGAATGTGGCACACAGGAGGAGGCTGTGGAATGTGGCAGTCAGGAGGAGGTGGGGGTTAGTGGCAGCCAGGAGGAGGTGGGGCTAAGTGGCAGCCAGGAGAAGGTCGGGCCCAGTAGGACCCTGATAGAATCACAGGTTCCTCCCCTCCGCCTTCCAAACAAAAGACCCAGGAATGGGAGTAACGTGCAGGATTCAGCACTCAGGCTGATTCAGGAGGCTTCTGCGTCCCTCTGAGCCACCCCCACTCCTGAAGAGGCCTTTGCCTGCATGGCTGCCACAAAACTGCAGGGCATGCAGGAGGGCCAACGCCTCCTGTGTGAGGACCTTCTTTACAAAACACTAACTAAGAGGATGAGGGGCGAAATCATACACAAAATCCACCTGTGTGAGTTGGACCATCCTCCTCCTCCTGCCACAACTCCACCACCACAGACACAGCGTGGAAGGAAGCGTGGAAGGAAGACCAGAGAGTGATGGCCCTGGGTTCAGTCTGGTCTGACAAAAGATTTTGTATGACCACAGCCTGGGGACAATACATGTCATCTGCTGCTGTTCAGGATCTCTTGGACTTCTGGACCAGACTGCACTCCCTTAGATATGGACTTCTCAGGCCACCAATTTTGCAGTAAAATAATTGATGTCTGCTTGGGGGCCAAAGGCTTCACCAGTTTCTGCTGCTTCTCCAGCGTTGCCTCCCTCTTTGTTTGGTTCTGATCCCTTAATAAAGGATTTTGTGTTTCAATTATATTTGCCTATGTGTGTTTTCCTTCAAAAAGGACAATTTGTTTGTGAGGAGGCAGGTACATTTCAAAAATACAATGTGAAATTAACAAGAGACACCAACACCAAGTAACCTCCTTGAGATTAAATAATACAAGATAATAATTGTGTTGTGGTAACTTGACACAAAACACCCCCAAAACTATTCAGGATGTGAAATAAAAAATAAAAAAAATTAAAAACACGATCAGGCTTGAACTCACGATAAATAATAAAGAAAGAAGTTTGTGAGAAGTCTGTGTGAATATCAGCAGCAAAACTACTTCATTCTTCTAGCATTATAAAGAAGAAGAGAGTGCTCTGTATTAAACAATTTTAAACATTGCATCCTGACGAAAGTGCTATATCCATTCTGAACGCTAATTTTACCAGACCGAGCTATTCCATCTCGGAATTTCTTCTGAGCATGCGTGGCACTTTGTGAGTCGGAATTGTCCACACACGGTCGGAATTGACGCGATCGGATTTTGTTGTCGGAAAATTGTATAGTCTGCTCTCAAACTTTGTGTGTCGAAAAATCCGATGGAAAATGTCCGATGGAGCCCACACACGGTCGGAATTTCCGACAACACACTCCGATCGCACATTTTCCATCGGAAAATCCGACCATGTGTACAGGGCATTAGTGTTGTTGGCTGCCTTTTTTCCATATTTCAGATCGTTTTATATATAAGAGAATTGTTATTTGTGTATATTTTTATACATTTTTAGTTTTGTTTACGTTTGCCCTTACTATGTTCGAGGAATATATATATGGATGTAACTGAGATGGTTTATGTGTAACTGTCATCTTTTGGTGATATGTATATTAACTTTTACACCTATTAATTTTATATTGTATACTAATCAATTTTTATACTCTATATGGTTATTATGATATTGTGGTCTCTTATACCCGTTATGTTTCCATGGTTTAACAGTGAGATGTATTGCATATTATGTTTGCATTATCTTTCACCGTTTGGGTCCTTGTGCTTTTTGCATGTGGGCGTGTCTCATGGGTCATCGACATGGTGGGAGTTTTTGGACAACCCCTGTTTCTATGTCTTTGACCTATTAAGTGATGTGTTATTAATAACACAGTAGTGCTCGGTTTGTCTTCCGGGTCTCGATGTGGTTGTGGTGATTGCAGCCACAGTGAAGTTTGGGTACATCACTCCAGGATGTGACGACAATGCGCATCATGTGACCTATTGGTCACATGACTTTGATCCATTTGCCATATGATTGGCTGGCTGACAAGTGGCGGGCGGCACACGCTGGACATCTCAATGACGTGTCTTTGCCGCTACGTCCTCGTGAATGGATATCCAGAATGAGGTGATACACGCACGTGGTGCCTCGTGATGACGGCGCCCTGACGTAGCTTCCTCGCTATTGACTCGTGGCTATGCCACTGTGTGTGCATGTCGTCGCTCCTGGCATCCTGGTAATTGACTGTGCGGCCTATTAATTTGGTTAATTAACTTCTAAGATATATAAGTGCAGTGTTGCCAACCAGGCTTTCACCCCAGTAGAAGTCCCATAGAACAAAACGCGTCGGGTCTTTGTCTGCTGAGCCATACACATTGCGCCAACTTTTCATGGATTTTTATATTATTTTTATGATCATTTTTTATCTGCATACATCCCCTATGATGTCTGTATTTTTTTTATCAATAAATTTGCTTACCAATTTTGATCTACACTATGTGGAAGCCTTCTTTTTGTTTTTCATGAACACTCTGATCCATTGTTGGAGAACTTTTTGACACCACACTTGGAGATTGTGGTCGTCTTCTGTTCAGTCCGTCTATCCTTCTGCCGAGCAGGTGTGCCTGAACCTCTATTCCATTGAAGACCGCCATCTAGGATTTTGGATATTGGTATATGCTTGTTTGACTCACCGTCGCTGGCATGTGAGTCCACGCCTTCCAGTAAGATTACCTGCCCCTCTCCCTTGGGGGTGGAGGCACTTATCCCTGGTGGTTGAACTACACGGCAATATTATTGTCCTCAAGGTCTTGTTGATAAACATGTGGAAGAGCACACCTTGCTATTCACTGTTGGATGGACTTTTATTACGCTTTAAATACATTTGAGTGACATTTTATTCAATAAGTAATTTTGTGATTATATTTTTGTTTGTTTTGCACTGTATATATGTTTGAATGATATCACAAGCATTTGATGTTCAAGACACTTATTCTCTTTTTGGCATTTCAATATTGCACTAATTTTTAGGGCATGTAGTCTTTGATCCTCATTGGCTTCAGGGCACTTTAATATTATTTGATTCACACTGTTCATGACATTGTTTATCACTCAAATTTTGTTTACCACTAAGTTTTGGTTATCTGGTTTAAGTTCTGGATATTGCACACAGGTTTAGCGCTGCACTTATTTTCTCACATCATTAAGATATCCGCACTGAAATTCAATGATGTCATATGACTTATTGTGTGCGGGAAGTGGTTAAAGAGGAGTTCTGCCGATTTTTTTTTTTTTAAAGTCAGCAGCTACAAATACTGTAGCTGCTGACTTTTAAAATAAGGACACTTACCTGTCCAGGGCACCTGCAAAGTCGGCACCCGAAGCCGATCTGCCCCTCGGCTGTCGGGTGCTGCCGCCGCCATCCTCGGCTTCACTTCCTGGTTCCCTACTACACATGCGCGACTTGTGCTGCGCTATCCCACTGGTCCCTGCTGTGTTCTGGGACCCGTGTGTATCCCAGAAGACAGCGGTGGGGGCGGGAAGTGGCGTAGATACCTGCGGGTGGCTTGGGTATCTATGCCCGGAAGTGGGAGCAAAATACCTGTATTAGACAGGTATCTGCTCCCCCTTTCCCCCTGAAAGGTGCCAAATGTGACACCGGGGGGGAGGGGACCCGGAAAAGCAGAAGTTCCATTTTTGGGTGGAACTCCGCTTTAAAGGAATTTTTCAGTTGTATTGTTTTACTTTAAGCATTATTAAAACCACGCTCCTGAAAAAACGTTTGTTTTTTCATTTTTTTTTTATTGATACATGTCCCCCCGGGCAGTACCCTGACCCCCATACCCCTTTTATGGCCAATTTCTTGCCTGTGGGGTTGGCATTTGGCACTTGCAGATCTGCGAAATTGCCGATTAGCGCAGATTCCGCATTTACTAAGGCATGTTTGCCGCTAATAGCGTGATTATTCAGGCACATGTTCACCTGGTTGAAATCTTAATCGCCTGAAATCGGCGCTATTTCATTTAGAGCACCAGTACTTCCAATAACTCTTAGTAAATGACCCCCTATGTATCACAAAAATATATCTCTGGCATATGGTCTGTTTTATTGTTTCATAGTTAGTAAGGCTGAAGAAACACACCAGTTCATCCAGTTTAACCAGTAGTGTGTGTGTGTGCGAGTTTATGTCAATAATAAATCCCATATCCCTGTATTTAGTGATCGTTAAGATGTTCATCTAATAGTTTTTAAAACTATCAACACTCCCTGTTGATACCACTGCTTGTGGAAGGGAATTCCATATCCTTACTGCTCTGACAGTACAGAACCCTCTACATAGTTTAAGGCTAAACCACTTCTCTTCCAGTTCCAATGAATGTGTCTTTTATCTCACTCCCACTGAAAAGTTTTTTTGCTATGCTAGGGTCAACAGTAAGGTATTTGTATATAGCTATCATATCTCCTCATAAGTTTCTCTTCTCCAGAGAGAATACGTTTAATACTTGTATTCTTTCCTCATAACTAACGTCCTCTAGTCCCTTTATTAGCTCTTCTCCAATATGTGCCTTTCATGGTCTATTTTAGCCTACCTGATTGCACACTTACACTTCTTATTGCATTTTTTGTAGTGTTGGAATGCCTACAATGACCCCTCAGCCTTATATATTTAAGGTCTTTTTTTTTCATTTTATATGCATTTTTACACTATCGTTTAGCCACCCAGTTTTAATCTTAGCTCTTTTATATTTATTGCTCATTTGAATGCACTGGCCAATACCTTTATTTATTATGCTCTTAAAGCACTCATATTTTTCCTCAGTGTTCCTTGTTCCTAGGATTTTATCCCATGTATTATCATGTAGCATAGAGTGTAGTTTAGGGAAGCTGGCTCTTTTGAAATTCAGTGCACTTGTATTATCCTTGTGCTTCCTTTTCCTGTGATTTATACTGAATGTAATTAACCTGTGATTGCTGTTTCCTAAGTTGCCTCGTATTTCCACATCTGCGATCAGATCAGTATTGTTTGTAATCAGTAGGTCTAGTAATACTTTATCTCTTGTTGGTGCATTCACCAACTGACCAATGAAATTGTCCTGCAAGACATTTAGGAAATGGCGAGCCTTAGATAAATGACCAGTTCCTTCTGCCCCGTCGATATCTGGATAATTGAAATCCCCCATTATAATAACATTGCCTCACTTTGCCGCCATTCTTAAGACCTCATACACATTATGCAACTTTTGTTGTCTGATTTCCTTTAGGTTTACCAAAACCATGTAGTGCAAGGGCCTGCCTGATTGCATACAATTTGAAACTCTTAAGGTTTGACCTCATATGATATGGTTTTGGTAAATTTAAAGTAAAAAATATCAAGAAATTTGTATAGTGTGTATCCAGCCTAACTGTGATAAGAGGTCAGACTCCTCCTTATCCTTCAGGTTAGGAGGCCTGTAGCATACGCCCACTATTACATTCAAATTAGTTTTCTCCCTTTGGAGTTCCAACCACAAGTTTTCCCCTTTGCAGTTTCCACCTCCTCTCTTGCTCCATTAGTAATGTTGTCCCTAACATTCACTTGCAAATCCTATACATTAAGGTGAAAAACTTGTGACACTGACCGGCCGACCGCCCCCCCCAGCCCCCCAGTTTTGCTCACCTGAGCCCGTTTGTTCCCTCTGCCCAGAGTTCTCGGCTCTTGATTGGACAGATCGATAGCAGCACAACCATTGGCTCCCGCTGCTGCCAATCAAATCCAATGATGCGGGCGCCGGGGGTGGGGATGAGTCCAGCATTCTGTGCAAGCGCCGCCGGGGGACCCAGAAGTTGAGGGTCAGGGCCACACTGTGCAAAACGAACTGCACAGTGGAGGTAAGTATGATATGTTTGTTATTTAAAAATAAAAACAAAGGTTTACAATCACTTTAAGGCACCACACCTTTTGTACAGATCACAAACTGCTGGAACAATGCGGCTCTCACACAAGTTTGTCGGAGCCTTGTCTCTCCATTCTAGGTTATGCTGGCTATCTAAAGCAGCCTTTTTCAATCAGGCACCCCAGGGTTCCACTAGAGGGGTTCCACAGCTGTCACATGAGACCACGCTCTCTGATCCTCAGCTGAACTGTAAATCAGCCCTGGAGAGTTTTGTCAGACTCATTTCACGTAGGAAAGTGAAAGTAAGGAAGAGCTGTCTTACAAGTGTGTGCTCTGTTTTCTTCCCCCGTCTCCTACAGTGCAGTACTCGGCAGTTAGAAGAAAGGTACAGTACTGCTGATTTTTAAAAGGCTATCTGTGTGTGTGTTTACATGTGTATATATATATATATATATATATATATATATATATATATATATATATATATATATACTGTATGTGTGTTTATATGTGTGTATGTATCATATGTGTGTGTTTATATGTGTTTATATGTTTATAAAAACACACATGTGTTTTTATATGTATATACATGTGTGTTTATATGTGTGTATGTGTATGTGCTATATATGTGTTTATATGTGTGCGTGTTTATATGTGTGCATGTGTATGTGTGTTTATGTATGTGTTTATATGTACTGTATGTGTGTGTTTATATGTGTGTATGTACTGTATGTGTGTGTTTATATGTGTCTGTTTATGTGTTTATCTGTGGTGTATGTATGTACTGTATGTGTGTGTGTTTGTATGTGTGTATGTATGTGTGTACAGGAGTGTATGTACATACATGTGTGTTTATATGTGCATGTATGTTCTTTACTTTTAATACTGACCCTCTGTTCCTGTAGGATCGGAACAGATTTTTTAGGGCTTGTATATAATACCAGCAAGGACTGACACTCCTCTGAAAAGTGTCCATGCTCAGATCGCTTTTCAGAGATTTTTGTCAGGCAGTGCAGAGGGAATATGTTGCCTCCTCACTGCCTGTTTTAACCTCTAAATGCAGCATTACCACTCTGCAACGGCACACACCCAGGGGTTTACTTCCAGTCGCATCCACAGCAGTTGGGGATGGCAAAAATGCAGCTCAAGTGTGTGGTTTTTACCAACCTCACATGTGAACTAGCCCTTGGTTCACATCTGCGTCTGCTTGCTACGTATAGGACAGCTCATCAATTTCAATGGGCTGCCCTACAGAAACGCAGGGAAAGAATTCCCTGACCCTTTTTTTTTAAAATTGTGCTGAAAACTCACCACGTTTGCCAACGCATGGGGGTACCCCATGCAAATACTGTAGCTGCTGACTTTTAATTTTAGGACACTTACCTGTCCAGGGTTCCCGCGATGTCGGCATCTCAGCCGGCTATTGGATTGGCTCTTGGGTGCTGCCACCGCCATTCGTGGTACGGGAAACCGACAGTGAAGCCTTTCGGCTTCACAGCCAGATCCCTACTGCGCATGGGCTGCGCTTTCTGGACCAGCGGTGGAGGAAGGAGGAGGGGGCTGAACTTCCGAGGGATGGCGCCGCCCTGTCAAAAATAGGTAACCATTCCCCCCTCCCCTCTGAAAGGTGCCAAATGTGGCACCGGAGGGGGGAGGAAGCAGATAAGTGGAGGTTGCACTTTTGGGGGAACTCCGCTTTAATGACACTCTTGCATGTCTGCTAAAGAGCACTGAATTTGTTTGCGTGTCAGGAACGCGCATAATTTTGTGTGCATTTCACGATACGCAGTAATGTGAATCAAGCTTTAGACTGGGGAGCCGCAAAACTGGAAATATTTTTCAAGTGCAACCTGACTGGAGAAAAGTTGATTAACGCTGATCTAAAGTTATCCTAAAATGTTTTTTGCACTTAGTTCATTTTTGACATTATGCTGAAAGGCTGGCCATAGGCCAGCCTGTATTTGTGGGAGAATTCTGTGGTGGATTCATGCCAGTACGGTGGTTGTGCACAGGTGGGTGGTTGCCCTGCGCATGGTCTGGTGGGGTTGGGAGGTCATTACGGATGGGCTGGGACTTGTGGTTCTCCTCCATCACTTCAGGGGTGGGCATGCATCCAGTCACATGTGCTGTCCAGGTTCACACATCATTGCATGAGGTGGGGGTCATCACTGCATTAGGGTCCTTTTTTTCATGTTCATTTTTCTTTATCTGTCAGGTTTGGTTTGCAGGTGCAGCACTGGTCAGGTGCATTGTTCGTGTGGATCCTAGCATTTACACAGGTGCGTCCAGGTCATTTTTGCACGGGCAGTTGGCTGGTGGTCGCCCAGTGGGTGCTGGGGCAGGGGGTTTCTTTCTACCAATCCGGGCTTGGTGGTTGGAGAAGAGGGGGTTGTTGGCAGGGTAAGTGATTCTAGTTGGTTATTTCGCTGTTGCATTTTACCGTTGTCAGGTTCATCACCTTGCGGGTCATTTATTCACGTTGATTCAGCTTTTACACAGGAGCTGTAGGTGCATGCAAGTCATTTGGGATTCGCGGGGGAGGTTAGTTAGGTTACATGTCAGGATCTATCACATCCATAGATCCATACGGACCAGGATGTATTTGTAAGTGTCATAGAAATTCTCGGCCGTAGTTCATACGTCATACGTTGCACGATCATTTCTACGCTTTATTGATACTCATCACGCTCTGTGGGTGTCGCAGCCCTGAGTGTTCGTTGTTAATTACCTGTTATAGTGCTATAGGTGGCTTGGGCTCGCTCATTGCATTCACGTAGGGTGGGTGGGGCATCAGCTTCATCCATGCGCTGGTTTGACACATTGCTGCACCCACATCTTCAGTGTTATGCCCTGTACACATGGTCAGATTTTCCGATGGAAAATGTGCGATCGGAGCTTGTTGTCGGAAATTCCGACCGTGTGTGGGCTCCATCGGACTTTTTCCATCAGATTTTCCGACATACAAAGTTTGAGAGCGGGCTATAAAATTTTCTGACAACAAAATCAGATTGCGTCAATTCCGACCGTGTGTGGACAATTCCGACGCACAAAGTGCTACGCATGCTCAGAATAAATTCCGAGACGGAACTGCTCGGTCTGGTAAAATTAGCGGTCAGAATGGATATAGCACTTTCGTCACGCTGCACTGTTTTAAATTGTTTAATGCAGCGCACTCTCTTCTTCTTTATAATGCTAGAAGAATGAAGTAGTTTTGCTGCTCATATTCACACAGAGTTCTCACAAACTTCTTTCTTTATTATTTATCGTGATTTCATCAATATAATATTTAGATTTGTCACATCTCCCTAAAAAATAATCTTTTTCTGATGTTTTTAGATTAGATAATTTTTTTTTCAATTTTTTAAAGCCTGATCTTGTGTTTTATTTATCTTATTTTTTTTTAATGCAGCGTATTTTTGGGTGTGTTTTGTGTGTCAAGTTACCACAACACCATTATTATCTTGTATTATTTAATTTCAAGGAGATTGCTTGGTGTTGGTGTCTCTTGTTAATTTCACATTGTATTTTTGAAATGTACCTGCCTCCTCACAAACAAACTGTCCTTTTTGAAGGAAAACACACATAGGCGAGTATAATTGACAAAAAAATTCCTTTATTAAGGGCTCATAACCAAACAAAGAGGAAGGCAACGCTGGATAAACAGCAGAAATTGGCGAAGCCTTTGGCCCCCAGGGCACACATCAATTATTTGACTGCAAAATTGGTGGCCTGAGGAGTCCATATATAAGGGAGTACAATCTGGTCCAGAAGTCCAAGAGATCATGAAAGCAGCAGATGACATGTATATTCCCAGGCTGTGGTCATACAAGAGCCTGCATCTTTTGCCAGACCAGACTGAACCCAGGCCATCACTCTCTGGTCTTCCTTATACGCTTCCTTCCCGGCTGTGGCTCTGGTGTTGGAGGTGTGGCAGGAGGAGGAGTAGGACCTGGAGGAGGAGGATGAGGACCTGGAGGAGGAGGAGGAGGACCATGGGTGAGCTCACAAATGTGGCTTTGGCATGTGAGTTGGCCCCTCAACCCCTTATTTAGTGCTTCTAAAATGATAAACTCACATAAGAGGCTTTGGCCCTCCTCCATTTGCTGCATTTTGCAGGCTGTTAGGTCAGCAAAATCCTCTTCAACACTGTGGGGTGTTCTGAGGACCTCAGTAGCCTTCCAAAATAGGTAAATTGCAGCCTCCTCCAGGTTACTCCTCTTCCTGACACTTTTTCTTTGAAGGCAGAGGGGAGGGACCTGGGTATCGGGCAGCCTACTTGGCCCGGCCACCTGCTGGCTGAGACTTTCCTGTGTATGAAAAGGGACATCGTTTTAGTTTTTGGTTCATCAATCACAATCAGAAATTAGTAATCCAAACTAACATAGATTTAACATCATTAATTTGACAACCAGAAATATTTAGAAGAATGCTATACCTGACTCAAGCTGGGCTCCTCCACATGTTGCTGCCTGGAAGGCCCAGGTTGGACGTCAGAAGCCTCAGCTGAGGGGAAAGGAAGTGTGGAAGGAAGACTGGAGAGTACTGGCCTGGGTTCAGTCTGACCTGCCGGAAAATGCAGTCTGTCATAGTACCACAGCCTGGGGAGATAAATGTCGTCTGCAGCTCCTGATCTCAGGGAATCCTGGACCTTCTTGCGCTCCCTTAGATAAGTGCTCCTCATGCCAAAAATTAGGATCTTCAAATTTGGTGTTTACAAGTTAAAATCCGTATTTTTTGCTAGAAAATTACTTAGAGTTCCCAAACATTATATATATTTTTTTAGCAGAGAATCTAGAGAATAAAATGGAGATTGTTGCAATATTTTATATCACACGGTATTTGTACAGCGGTGTTTTAAACGCAAATTTTTGGAGAAGGGACACTTTCATGAATTTTAAAAAATCCAAACAGTAAAGTTACCCCAATTTTTTTGTATAATGTGAAAGATGATGTTACGCCGAGTAAATAGATACCAAACATGTCACCCTTTATAATTGCACGCACTCGTGGAATGGCGACAAACTACGGTACCTATGAATTTCCATAGGCGACGATTTAAATTTTTTTTACGGTTACCAGGTTTGAGTTACAGAGGAGGTCTAGGGCTAGAATTATTGCTCTCACTCTGACGATCGCGGCGATATCTCACATGTGTGGTTTGAACACCGTTTACATATGCAGGCGCGACTTCCGTCTGCGTTTTCTTCGCTGCGCGAGCTCGCGGGGACGGGTGCGCTTTAAAATATTTTTTTTTTAATTTATTTTATTTATTTTTATACTTATAAATTGTGTTTAAAAAAAAATTTTTTTTTTTTTACTTTTATTGCGGTCACAAGGAATGTAAACATCCCTTGTGACAGTAATAGGTGGTGACAGGTACTCTTTATGGAGGGATTGGGGGTCTAAAAGACCCCTGATCCCTCCTTTGCACTTCAAAGTATTCAGATCGCCGAAAACGGCAATTCTGAACACTGTATATTTTTTTAAAACCAGCGCCATTGGCAGCCGAGTAAACGGGAAGTGACGTCATGACGTCGCTTCCGCGTTTACATTGAGAAGGCTGGAACGAAGCCACCCACAGCTTCGTTCCAGCCTGCCCCCAGCCGCCAAAGGCAGCCGATTTGACACCGGGCCTCCCGATCGCACGGGAGGCCCGGTAAGAGCGGCGGGAGGCGGCAGGAGGGGGGATGTCCCCTCCCGCTCCTCCGGTATAACAGCCGAGCGGCTTTTAGCCGCATCGGTTGTTATACTCGGATAGCCGATCGCCCACTGTAAACAACGGTACTGGGATGATGCCTGCAGCTGCAGGCATCATCCCGGTATAACCCCGGAAAGCCGAGTACGCAGATCTGCGTATGGTCGGCGGGAAGGGGTTAAACTGTTGTACAATTAAAAATGGCAACACATTATTCGTTCATAGGAAACATTGTTCGTTCGGCCTATAAAACACCATGTTTTGTCCAGATGCAGTTCTATACATTTTTTCTGGCCTACTTCTCTTAAAATAATATTGGTGTCTAGATGGGTTAGTAACTAGAATGAAATGCAAACTAGATTCTGTGTAAGGAGAGGACACTCAGCAGCTGTTTACACATCTGGACGCTGAAGCACTAGTGTGCGACACCAGAACACCCTTTTTATTAGGGGGCCCACACAGGTGCTCCAGTGTATACTATAGCGGTGTCTCCATCTGCGAAGCTTGTACAAAACAGGTAAGTATTCAAGCTTGACAAAGGAAATAAATATTTCTTCATCTTGGAACTCTGCCAAAATAGACAATTGTACCCCCTACCAAGCAATGTTTCATATTCCTATTTATGCCATCAAATATCTGTGTGCTAAGTATACCTTTTTTTTTTACATAGGGGAGAAAAGACTCGGAGGACACCACTCATCATAGGAGACCAGAGACCCCCCACCTCAGGAAGAAGTGGAAATGCCACAAAGCCAACGGGAGGAGGAGGAGGGAGACGTTATAGAAATTGTCACCACAACAGGTGAGTGTCTACGAACACAAGCTCAGGTAAGAGATGGATGCCGGCCTATTTATAATACATTGGATGTTTTTTTTTTATATATTTTTAGGTAATCGTGATGTTGTGGATGAAGGTCATTTCACCAGTGAAAGTGCCCAGATCCTGATCGGGGAGATCATGGGGTGTAATAGGGACTTGAAAAACATCAAGCAAAACATGAATGATGTTCAAAACAAAATGAAGAACATCACTGATGTTTTAGGGAGAGTTTAAAACCCCTCTTATTTCAGTTTTTTGCTCCGGAGAATTTTTTGTACTTTTTTTGACATATTCTCGAAAAGCCAAATTTTGAAGATGCACACAGTGTGTCAACATGTGCTATCTGCCATCACGGGAGATCAATGTATGCGTTTTGGGGGTGCAACCCCTTCCTCAAAAATAAAGTAGCTGAGAGGAAGGGGTTGCACCCACAAAACACGTCCCTTGATCCCCCATGATGGCAGCTAGCACATGTTGACATTCGGCAATTTGCGTGCATCTTACAAATTTGGCTTTTCCAGGGGTGACATCACCCCATCTGCTGAACGCAATGTCAAACACAGTTTATAAATACTCATGTCTGATATTGCCTTAGATTTCTACTAAAGTTGAACTTTGTAAGTTCCAGATTTGTGTATTTCTTGTTGGTTTTAAACATGTTGTTTTACCTTAAAAAGGACATTTCTACTTTTATTAATGTGACCTAAAATTTTTTTAGACAACAAACGTGTTGGTTTGTTTTAAAAACCTTTTATAAATGCACATGTGATTGTGCTTGTATTAAAAAGATTGATAATCAACAATGTGTGGCTTCTTCTTTCAATGCTCAAAAACTTTTTTTGTGGTAAAATTGGTGTTTTCAGTGACAATGGGGGTTATTTCCTAAGGGCAAATCCACTTTGCACTACAAGTGCAATTTCAGTGCAGTCTCAAGTGCACTTGTAGTGCAAAGTGTCTTTGCCTTTAGTAAATAACACCCAACAGTGCTTTAGAATTTTACACAATCACGTCATTTTCAGGACTCCCCAAATTTCAGTCATGGTCAGCTAAAAGAAACACAAGCAGTAAATGTAAGCAAATTATAAGATGAAACAATCAGCGCCACAAGTAAAAAATATTGTGATGTTTAAATAAGATAACCTAATAATAAACGTGCACAGCTGCTAAACATTCCAAGTGGTACACCACACTAATTTCAAAATGGATAGTAAATAATAAATGTAGCGCTATGTGTAAAATTATAAATATAAAGTGCAAATCTCTAAAATAAATAAATCCTACATATAAATAAATAGTCCATAAAATGAAAAAATGAAGAAATAAAACATGAAAAACTCTTCTTGTGATCAGTGTATCCACACAATTCCACCACAGTGATCAGATCATCTCCCAGCTGAGTCAAAATCCGCAGAGAGGATCCGCTTCTTTGGATATTAATGAGCTGAGTTACCATTAAGAAAAGAGCCATCTGGATTACCCACCACTGATTGGGAAGATGAAGTGAGAGCAAAGAGCTCGTGGGGAGATCCGCATATGAGTTTTGACTCATCTGGGAGGTGAGCGCGCATTTTTACTGGTGGTGGTGTGCACTTCTTTTGAGGACGAACAATCACTGTGGTGGAATTGTGTGGATACACTGATCACAAGAAGAGTTTTTCATGTTTTATTTCTTCATTTTTTCATTTTATGGACTATTTATTTATATGTAGGATTTATTTATTTTAGAGATTTGCGCTTTATATTTATAATTTTACACATAGCGCTACATTTATTATTTACTATCCAAATGTAAGCAAATATTTGTTCAGTTTAAAATTTTTTTTATTTAAAAAACGTCTCAGACATTGTCTGGCATATTGATGCCCCCCCCCTACCCGCAAAGTATTTCATGTATCTTAGGCGGACCTCGCGGGCACTCTGAGGGGGCAAGCCAGGACGGCCAGTTTCAAGCGCCATCAGTGTTGGTTCATTGAGATTAATAACTCTGGCTTCAGGCCCAACTGAGCCCGCATAGTTCACAGAATTTCTCTTTAAAAGGTTGTGGAGAACACAGCAAGCTAGGATCATGTGATTGAGTTTATACTCCGCCATGTGTATGGGTGTAAGAAATAGGCGGAACCGGCTGGCCATTATTCCAAATGTGTTCTCCACCACTCTTCTGGCTCTGGCCAGCCGGTAATTAAAAACCCTCTGGTCCGGGGTGAGGGTCCTCATAGGGAATGGCCGCATAAGATGGTCCCCCAGCACAAACGCTTCATCCGCAACAAAGACGAATGGGAGTCCTTCCGCATTGTCTTCTGGAGGTGGCAAGTCCAAGCTGCCATTCTGGAGATGCCTGTAGAACTCTGTGTGGGCGATGACTCCACCATCTGACATCCGGCCATTATTCCCCACGTCCACGTACAGGAACTCGTAAGTAGCCGACACCACCGCCAACTTCACAATACTATTGAACCCCTTGTAGTTGTAATGGTATTACCCCGAGTTGGGTGGTGGGACGATGTGGACGTGTTTCCCATCAATTGCCCCTCCGCAGTCCCACTGCTGGGCAAAGTGGGAGGCCACAGTCTGCCATTCCTGTGGGTTGGAAGGAAACTGTGGAGTCAAACAAGAAAACAAAATTAATCATTTTGCACATAAACATGGAAAGTAGATTAGCCACTTCAACCCCCGGAAGATTTTACCCCCTTCCTGACCAGAGCGTTTTTTGCGATTCAGCACTGCGTCGCTTTAACTGACAATTGCGCGGTCATGCGACGTGTCTCCCAAACAAAATTGACGTTCTTTTTTCCCCACAAATAGAGCTTTCTTTTAGTGGTATTTGATCACCTCTGTGATTTTTATTTTTTGTGCTATAAACAAAAGAAGAGCGACAATTTTGAAAAAAATGCATTATTTTTTACATTTTGCTATAATAAATATCCCCCAAAAATATATAAAAAAACATTTTTTTCCTCAGTTTAGGCCGATCGTATTCTTCTACATATTTTTGGTAAAAGAAAATCGCAATAAGCGTTTATTGATTGGTTTGCGCAAAAGTTATAGCGTTTACAAAATAGGGGATAGTTTTATGGCATTTTTATTAATAATTTTTTTTTTTACTAGTAATGGCGGCGATCAGCGATTTTTATTGTGACTGCAACATTATGGAGGACATGTCGGACATTTCTGACACAATTTTGGGACCATTGTCATTTATACAGCGATCAGTGCGATTAAAAATGCAAGGATTACTGTGTAAATGACACTGGCAGTGAAGGGGTTAACCACTAGGGGGCGGGGAGGGGTTAAGTATGTCCTAGGGGAGTGATTACTAACTGTAGGGGGATGGGCTAGCAGTGTCATTACTCTGATCACTGCTCCCGATGACAGGGAGCTGTGATCGGTGACACTTGTCACTAGGCAGAATGGGGAAATGCTGTTTACATCAGCATCTCCCCGTTCATCCTCTCCGTGAGGCGATCGCGGGTATCCCCACGGTGATCGAGTCCGCGGGACCCACGACCCGACTCACGGAGCTCCCGGCCGGCGTGCGCGCGCGACGCCGGTGGCGCGCACGCAATGGCATACCGGGGAATTCAAATGGACGTACCTGTAAGTCCATTTGCCCAGCCATGCCATTCTGCCGACGTACATCGGCGTGCGCCTGTCGGGAAGGGGTTAGACTCAAACATTCTTGGTCAACATCAGTATTACATTTATTTTAGGGAGTATTTCAAGACAAAGGTATAAGGTCCACCTATCAGATAGATTCCCCCCCCTCTCATGGGCCATTTAAAAAAATTTATGGGGGACATGTTTTGAACAGGTAACCCTCTCCACTTCATTGAGAGATGAATGCCTAAATAATGTGTATTACTTTGGCCAGCCCCTCCTTACTTTACACTATTGGCAGCCCACTGGACAGGTAAGAAGTATCATAATACAAAGAGATAAATACACACTGTACACATTTAGCACATTTTGACATTCTGCTATTACCTATCAAGATAATAATAGGATACAAAAACTTTAAACAGTACCATTTGAAAGTATTCAGGCAGGCCCACAAAAGAGGTGGGTATAGTGTGTATGGGTTTGGCAAAGTCAGCAGATAGAGGATTGAGGATAGATGGAGGATTGGTATCAGCTGAGTTAGCAGTTGGGGGGAGGGAGGGTTCCAAATGATTTTGGGACCCAAAAAAATAGCCTCTGGCACTCTGCCTGAATTTAAAGCACACATCACAATGTTCAACATTTTAGGGGGTATTTAGGGTAAAGCACTACTATGGAGCTGACAAAATACATTGTTAATTGAGTAGACTAAGTGGATATAGGGCCTGGAGAGCATGCTGGGGAGGTAAGTGAAGGCAAATATATATGAAGGACAAAAATTAGGGAATGAGGAAAGAAATACAATACATTAACAAACATTAAATACAATAAAATGTGAAGTTAAAGGATAAAAATCTTACCTTCATATACTCCTTCTGCAGGACCTGGATGATGACAGAACAGGTCTCCAGGATAATGATCCCCAGAGCCTGGTGGGAGATGCCTGTCGAGAACTTAAGGTCCTGCAAGTCAATGGTAACTCGCTGCACGCACTGAAGACCAGATACATACCCACAAGCATAAACTGAACAGCAGAAATACGATCTGAAAACCACGAGTCTCAAAAAGCGCGAATCGTCTTTTACTTTTACTAGCACGAGATTAGCAAAAGGAGCCCAAATGTGCCGCGCTTAGTACTGAACTGCCCTTTTATAATCTCGTCGTACGTGGTGTACTTGACCGCGTTCTTGGCGTTCGGAAATTCCGACAACTTTGTGCGACTGTATGTATGCAAAACAAGTTTGAGCCAACATCCGTCGGAAAAAATCCATGGATTTTGTTGTCGGAATGTCCGATCAATGTCCGACCATGTGTACAGGGCATAAGGTTGGCGGGTGTAGGGGTGGTGTGGTCCTACAAATGTTTCATAAGTTTTCTTGTCATTTTTTTATCCTAGATACGATCATGTCTCACGTGTCTGAAAGTGACAAATTTGCGATCATTCCTCCATCCTTAACTGGGGGTTTGGAGCATGGCAGCACCCCATCATTAAGGAGTTGGACGGTTCCCAGGCTCACGGCAGAACTACATCGGTGGGGCATTGCATTTCTAGCCACAGCGAGGAAAGCGGAGCTATTTAGACTGTTGTTCCCCAATCCCGAGCAGCCGCTCCCGTCTACCAGTTCAGGGCAGGTGTTGGTTCTCAGTTCACTGACTTAGATTTATGCCCTATTAAATACGCTATCCAGGTCTATGTCGCAGATGAAGGATAGGATGGAGGTGATAGAAGGCCAGGCAGCCAGAGCGCAGGTTTTACCTACACCATCAGCTCCGGTTCCTGCTGGTGCTCCCGCAGGTAATGTCACCATTTCATTGCCCGTGGCAGCTCCATCCCCACTAGTGGCTTTCCCATCGGTATCGCCAGCCCACTTCATTCCTGCCAACATAAGGAAAAATATCCTGGAAGGGAAAGATGTGAATCTTGCCTCGCTTCTGATAGCATCACAGGATGTCACAATAAAGAAATCTTACACTTGCACTTGCTGGGAGGTGTCGGTGGTGCTAAAAAACAAAGACCCCAGGCTCAATCGCAATAAGCTCATTGTGGCGGAATTTGTGCTGGCGTTTGGGATCTTTCGTGACATTATTTGTACAGTCAGTCCTGACAGGAGGGTGGAGTTGGACTTGTATTTGCACATAATATCAGATTTAGCGCACAAGTACGGGGGGTGAACTTTCCACGACTACCGCCGGTCTTTCTCAGCTAAGGTGGTGGCCACTTGGGCGCAATTTCAGGTAGTCATGTGCTGGGGCAATGTGGACATGGAACTGTTTTGCAGGCATTTTGCCAATCAAAAGGCTCTGGTGTGTAGCAATTTACAATCCTCAGCGCATGGTGTCTCATATTTGAGGCCCCAGGTCAGTCAGGGATCAGCAAGCAGGTGGCCGGTGGGTCCTCCACAGGACCTTCTGGGCAGGTGGACAAATTGGGCAGGCCCATTCATTTCCTGGGGAAAGCGCAGGTGTGCAATCATTTTAACCATTCTGGGTGTAACTACAACCAGTGTAGGTTACTGCATGCTTGTTCCAATTTCTTCCGGGCCCATCCAAAATCCTCCTGTTTGGTCAAGCCATTTAGTTCTTTGTGACTAAGCCAAGTGAACATTTCAGTACTAGGAGCATATCTAGAAGGCCATCCATCTGTGGGTCTTAGGCAATTCCTGCTGGATGGTTTCTCAGCAGGTTTCCACACAGGCTTAATCACGTTGCCTACGGAAGTATATGAGCATAGGAATCTTTTGTCTGCTGACAATCATGCTTCATTAGTAGACAAACTGCTGGAAGATGAAGTGGCCAAAGGATTTGTAATTGGTCCTTTCAGCGCATCACCTTTTGGCATGTGGAGGGTCAGCCCCATTGGGGTAGTCTGTGGGAAATTCTCTAATAAATATTGTTTAATTTACGACTTGTCCGCACCTCATTTTTCATGCATTCCTAGCCTCAATTCATTGATTCCCTCAGAGGAATTTTTGTTAAAATATTCATCAGTGGATTCAGCCATACAGCATATTCTGCAGTTGGGCAGGGGGGCTTGGTTGTCTAAAGCTGACATTGCCGATGCTTTTAAATTACTTCCCATAAGTCCGGCTCTTTGGCAATGGCACGGCATCAAATGGCGTGGTCATTACTATTTTGCCACAAAATTAACGTTCGGGTCTAAAAGCAGTCTGTGTTTATTCAATATTTTTTTCAGGCTCTCCATTGGGTTTTAGGCAGTTGCAAGGGGTGTCAGAGGGTGGTGCATTACCTGGATGATTTTCTGCTCTTGGAACACCCTGGTCAGCTTCCTAAGGATTTGCAGTGTCTGACTGAACTGTTTGCAGAGCTAAATGTTCCACTGGCAGCGAGCAAGGTGGAAGTTCCAGCCAACATTATTCATTTTCTGGGCATCACGCTTGATTCAAATCGCATGATTGCAAGTCTGCCCAGGGAGAAATTTTTCAGGATACGACAGACAGTTAATTCATTTGTCCGGTCCCCAGTTTGCTCAAAGAAGGATCTACAGTCACTCTTGGGCATGTTGAATCATGTGATGAGGGTTATTCCACAGGGTAGGTCATTTTTGTCCAGACTGTTGGCCCTTTTACCCCTGTATAATGATGGCAACACAGTAATCAGCTTATAGGCGGACGCTAGAGCTGATCTGATCATGTGGGACCAGTTCCTGCGTGACTGGAATGACGTTTCATTGCTCATTCCACAGCCAGCCGGTGTGTCACCAAGCGTTTTTTTAGGATGCAGTTGCATCAGTAGGGTTTGTGGCTATTTTTGGTGATGAATGGCTGACCAGCCATTGGCTATCGGAGGTTTCCCTGATACCCAAGTTTGCGCAGACTTCAGCTTTTTTTGAAGTCTACCGAATTTTGGTGGCAGCGGTCACCTGGGGGCCAGGTTGGGCAGGAAGTTCAGTCATTTTTTTCACTGACAATCTGGCCACCGCTGAAATCATCAACACGGGCAGGTCAGGGTCTGTAAGTATCATGTCCTTCATGCGTAGGTTGACGTGGCTAGGGTTGACTTACAGATTCCATTTTCAGGGGGAATTCATTAGTGGGAATCACAACAGTGCAGCCGATGCGTTATCTCAGTTTAAATTTGATCAATTTTTCTTACAGCACCCGGACGCAGAGCAGCACCCGTTTTCTCTGCTCATCATGGATTAACCAGGTTCTGGACACAGGCAACACTTTCAAGGCATACACAATGAGTTTGAAGACATTCAACAAATTTTTGAGTCAACATCCTTGTAGTTGGTCGGAGGACATCAAGTATGTGATGGCATTTGCCACAGAGATTTGGCTTTATCCGCAAGCACCATTAAATTATACCTATCTGGCATTCTGCATTTCAGGACTCTGCAAAACTCTGCTAGACCATCCATTTTTTCTGCTCACCCTCTTAAGGCCATGTTGAAGGGCATGCAAAGCTCACAGGGGCAGGTTCAAGTTGCAAGACTGTCCCTTACCGGCCAGATGATTCAGGACATGTCAGACATTTTGTCGGCATCTCCATTTGGTTTGGGTCCCAGTTTGGTGCTCAAAGCAGCAATGTATTTGTGTTTTTTTGGCTTCCTCAGGCCTGGGGAAGTATTGCAGGTTAGTCCTCATGCTGCTTTTCTGGTCAAAGGTAGTCTCGTCAGGCACGCGGATCATTGCGCTTTACAGCTCAACAACAACAAGACGAGGCAGGTGGGTCAGGGTTACGTGGTGAAGTATTATGGTACCAACAGCAGGTGGTGTCCGATGCAGGTACTTGACTCTCTCTCCAGGTTATTGACAGCATCCTGGCCAGACAGCCCTTTATTGCCATTTCCCACTGATCCGCTCACTTCCAAACAGTTCATGTCCCATGTCAGGATATTGATTGCACAACTAAATATCAACTCCGAGCTGTTTAGGGGACATTCATTTAGGATTGGGGAGGCTTCCGCAGCTTCCAAGCAGGGTGGTTCTCCTTTCATCATTAAACACATGGGACATTGGAAACCCTCCTGTTTTGGCTGGTACATACTGGAACCCCATACAGAAGTCATTCGTGCATTCGCTTCCTTGTTGGATTGACCTTTGTTACCCAATGTTCATTAAAACTCACATTTCATACCTACTCATGTGTCTTTTGCCCTCTTTTCAGGTATACTGGCCAGCCAGACCAAGGCACACTCTAGGTCTTTGTAAGTTAGGGGTTATCGTTTAATTGTGAAGACTCTGACTACAAGTTGGAAGGCTGACCGCAGGCCAGCATCGGCTCGCGCTTCTGACTCCCACCCACCCGGGCCCCCTTATTCTTTCATTTCTAGTTTTTATACCTTTATACTTTCAGGGTATGCCCTCTTTTCAGGTATACTGGCCAGCCAGACCAAGGCACACTCCAGGTCTTGGTAAGTTAGGGGTTATCGTTTATTGTGAAGACTCTGACTACAAGTTGGAAGGCTGACCGCAGGCCAGCATCGGCTCGCGCTTCTGACTCCCACCCACCCGGGCCCCCTTATTCTTTCATTTCTAGTTTTTATACCTTTATACTTTCAGGGTATGCCCTCTTTTCAGGTATACTGGCCAGCCAGACCAAGGCACACCGCAGGTCTTGGTAAGTTATCGTTTTATTGTGAAGACTCTGACTACAAATACACTTTTAAGGTAATTCTGGTGTTTGACGTGTAAAAATACAAATGACGATATAAAAAATAAACAAAGACTGTAAAGGAATAACATTTGCAACAAAGGGTGCACCAGGTCCTAATACGTTCTCTTATATTCCTTGGCCATTGTACAAATTTACAGAGCAATCATCAAATCTTATGTGTCCCACAAGATGGCTGCTCACAACAGAATGGATCACCAGCCATGTTTAAAAGTTGGCTGTAGACATTGTGGGTACAGGCTTTCACAAAGCAAGACCCCTTACAAAAACCCTTCTGGAAAGTTAATCCAAATATTTAACAGTTTCCTTGACCCAACCCACTCCTCAGTGATTAGGTTACCCATAGCTGTACTTCCTACAAAGTCTTTTTAAATAACTCAGCATAGACTGACAAATAATACAACAGCAGGAAACCCAAGGAAAATCCTTTTAGTAGAAATATCTATGCAATGACAAGTTATTAATACATCACAAAACACCATGTTGACTGAAATGTTAATTTGCCAAGCTTACAAATTTGGACTTTGATATTATTAAATCGGCTTTCCGCCGAAAAAAATAAATAAAAGTCAGCAGCTACAAATACTGCAGCTGCTGACTTTTAATATTAGGACACTTGCCTGTCCAGGGCACCCGGGATGTCCTCACCTGAAGCCGATCTGTCCCTCTGCTCCTGTGTGCAGGCGCCAGCATCTTCAGTAAGGGAATCAGGAAGTGAAGCCTTGTGGCTTCACAGCCTGGTTCCCTGCTGCGCATTTGCAAGTTGCGCTGCACGTCGTCACTGGTTCCTGCTGTCTTCTTTGAGTTGTGGAGGGACCAGAGGAGGGGCCAGACATGGCGGGGATCTGTCACAGAAGTGGGAGCAAATACCTGTATTAGACAGGTATATGCTCTCCCCCCCGAAAGGTGCCAAATGTGACACCGGAGAGGAGGAGGAGGAACCAGAAAAGTGGAAGTTCTATTTTTGGGTGGAACTTCGCTTTAACTAACAGTGTACAGACATACCATACTATGAGAAAATTCACATCTCCAATTTGTAAGTAAATGTATAACAACAGCTTTTTGCAATGATCTTAAGCTGGCCATACTTTGTGCAAAAACCGCTTAGTGCATGACGCTGCTTGCCCCCTCCTGCCTTACATCCTTTAATTAAAAAATGGAAGTCAGGTGGAAAATTGTTGGCAAATCAGTGGCTGCATCCAATCAGAATACAATAGCCCAGCAAGAGGACATATTTTGGGCTTCCTTGCCTTTCCATCAAAAGCCTTTGTGCTAGGAAATGGCTGTAACAGGGTTAAGAAAGTAGAGGAGTTTCCAGCAGGATACAGACCTCTCAAAAATGATGGTAATGATTATTTATACAAGGCCAACTGTCTGCATGTTTATATAGCTTCCAAGTAAACAAGCGTTACAGTCTATAAAATGGCAAAAAAAAATGAAGGTCATTTTGTTTATTATGTAGAATGAATTGCCCATCAATTCTATAAAGAGAAGTACATTTTTATTGTCCCCTTAGAATACTTTATACTGTGCATAAACATCATAATGGAGAAGTCCTTGACAAGAAGTTTTCCCTGGTGAATTACCTTGTGAATAAGTACTTTCAATGTTCCTAAGCCATAAATAACCTTAATCCATTTGTCTATGAATCCATCATTACAATTTAAACTGATGTTTGATTTTTACTTTCCCATTAGAATCGTGTATTTAAAATATCCATTCTGTTTCACAGCCTATTCGATTCATGGAAATGTCTTATTGACAAAACTACAGAAATACTACAGGCATTACAAATCTGCCTAAGGAACTGCAGTAGCTATAAAAAAAAAGTCTGTATATTATTCTTGCATCGCACAACTGTCATTACCAATTGCAACTTCAACAGGTTTTCTTTCTTTCAGAAATTGCAAAACTAACCACATCTTAAGCCCTGGTTCACATTGGTGCGATTTGACATGCGATTTGACATGACTTCTACATGTTAGTAGAAGTTTGGTGAGTGACAATTTGCGCTTTTCAGCCTCGTGCTTTTCAGTTCGTTTCTGCTTTTCAGGTTGTGCTTGTCCAGTCGTTTCTGATTTTCAGGTTGTGCTTGTCAGGTCCTTTCTGATTTTCAGTGCATTCTGTCAGTTCGTTCTGAGCAGCCGTTCGATTACTAGCCATGTGGCGTTCTCGTCGGAGTGATCTTGCTATTGTTGGGCTTGGAGTTATTGCTATGACCCAAGTCCAGTCCAGGAACAGGGGGAGGAGGAGTTCTTGGACCAAGAATTGGTAGCTTAATCATGACCAATTCTGTCATATGCCTTTGCTGCGGGAGCTCCAGGAGAATAATCCTGATTATTTCAGGAATTATCTCCGGATGACGGACCCCCTCTTTCACTGTCTATTGGCTTTGCTGTCCCTTATATTACTAAACAGGACACCTGCATGCGGCAAGCCATTTCTCCCGAGCAAAGGCTCGTCGCCACCTTGCGGTACTTGGCGACGGGGAGAAGTCTCCAGGACCTCAAGTTCACGACTGGGATCTCCCCCCAGGCTCTGGGAATCATTATTCCAGAGACCTGTTCTGCCATCATTCAAGTCCTGCAGAAGGACTATATTCAGGTAAGTTTTATCCTTTAACATCACATTCTATATATTTAATGTTTGCTAATGTATTGTATTAATTTCTTCATTCCATAATTACCATGATTGTAATATGCTGTGAATGTCCTCTTTGTCATCATGCATGCTGCAGGATTGTAATGCTCCTTTTTTCATGCATATTTGCCTTCACTAACCACCCCAGCATGCTATCCTGGGCCCATACACACCTAGCCTAGTAACTTAACAATGTCAGCTACATTTTAGTGCTTACCCTAAACACCCCCTAAAACACCCCCTAAAATGTGTCCAAATGTTATTGTTGGCCTTAAATTCAGGCAAAGTGCAAAAGCCAATTTTTGGGGGGCCAAAACTCATTTGGAACCCTCCCTCCCCCTCAACCGCTAAGTCACCCGATACCAATATTCTATCTGCTGACTTTGCCAAACCCATACACACTATACCTACCTCTTTTGTGGACATATTTATGTATGAATTCAGTATGTAGTGCAAGAATACTTTCAAATGTTACTGTTTAAAGTTTTGTTCTCCTATTATCTTGATAGGTAATTGCAGAATGTAAAAATGTGCTTCAATTTGGACAGTGTGTATTCATATTTTTGTATTATAACACTTCTTATGCCGCGTACACACGAGCGGACTTTTTGACGGACTAGGTTTGGCGGACCGGACCCCGTCGGACAATTCGACCGTGTGTGGGCTCCAGCGGACTTTTTTTCCCAAAAGTCCGACAGTCCTAGAAAAAAAAACATGTTTCAAATCTTTCCGTCGGACTCGAGTCCGGTCAAAAAGTCTGCTCGTCTGTATATTAGTCCAACGGACAAAAAATGACGCTAGGGCAGCTATTGACTACTACTGGCTATGAACTTCCTTATTTTAGTCCGGTCATACGAATCTGTCGGACTTTGGTTGATCGTGTGTAGGCAAGTACGTTTATTCGAAAGTCCGTCGGAAAGTCCGCCGGACCTAGTCCGTCGAAAAGTCCGCCCGTGTGTACGCGGCATTACCTGTCCAGTGGGCTGCCAATAGTGTAAGCAAGGACAGGCTGGCCAAAGTAACACACATTATTTATGCATTCAGCTCTCAATGAAATGGAGAGGGTTACCTGTACAAAACATCTACCCATCCCCCCCACCATAAAATGTTTCCAATGAGCCACCAGAGGGGGTGAGGAATCTGATAAGTTGACCTTATACTTTTGTCTTTAAATACTCATTTCAATAAATGTTATACTTATGTTGGCCAAGAATGTTTGTGTCTAATCTGCTTGCAATGTTATGTGCAAAAGTACTAATTATTTTTTTCTTGTTTGACTCCACAGTTTCCTTCCAACCCACAGGAATGGAAGACTGTGGCTTCCCAGTTTCATCACCAGTGGGATTTTCCCAATTGTGGTGGTGCTATAGATGGGAAGCACGTAAAGATCGTACCACCACCCAACTCAGGGTCTTACTACTACAATTATAAGGGGTTTAGTAGTATTGTGATGTTGGAGGTGGTGTCAGCCAAATATGAGTTTCTCTACCTGGATGTTGGGAAGAACGGCAGAAACTCTGACGGAGGATTGATCGTCCAGACCGAGTTCTACAGGCGTCTTCAAGATGGCACATTGCAGTTGCCACCTCCAGAGGAGAATGTCGAGGGCCTCAATTTGGTATTTGTCAAGGATGAGGCCTTTGCTTTGGGGAACATCTCATGAGGCCATTCCCCATGAGGAACATGACCCCAGAGCAGAGGGTTTTTAATTACCAGCTGTCACGTGCCAGAAGAGTGGTGGAGAATGCCTTTGACATAATGGTAAGCCAGTTCAGGATCTTCCTATCATCAACCTGGCCGAATATAAACTGAACCATGTTGTGTTGAGCTGCTGCATTCTCCACAACTACCTAAGGATGAATGCAGCCAGCTACCTGACCTCAGTTTCGACTGAGGCTGACTTTGTATCTGATACAGCAGTGATGACAGCTATTGAAAGTGGCCATCCTGGCTCACCCCCCAAAGCGCACGCGAAGTCAGGCAAAAATATGTAGAGTACTTCGTGGGTAGAGGGGCAATTGCTTTAAAATATGTCGCGGATGTGTAATACTTTTTTTTTTTTTAATTAATCTCATATTTCATTTGAATTACTGTTTGCGTTTCTAATCTGTCTCCTAGGTTCTCAAATGGCCTTTTAATTTTGGCCATTTTCTTCAATAGTGCAAACGTAACTTATTTGATACATGAGTTGACAATCTCTTACTATTATGTTGTGCTGTGGGTCTGCTACACACACACAGTGTTATTGTTATTAATGTATGTAATGCATTAATGATAAAATTATTTATCCTTTTCAAATCCTTGAATTATCTGCTTGGAGTACCTAAAATGGCCTGATTTTGGCACATTTTACAGCACATTGTCACTGTAATTACACCAACTTAACAAATACACTGTTATTGAGCATTGAAATAAGAAGCCATACATTGTTGAGTATAAAACATTTTACTCCAAGCACATTCACATGTGCGTTATAAACGTTTTTTGAACAAACCAACATCTTGGTGTATAACATGTATGTTTCACATTAATTTGCCTTTTTTGGGGCTAAACAGGCATGTTTAAAAACATAACATACACATCCCCAACTCAGGAACTTACAAAGTTCGACTTTGCTAAAGTGAAGGCCATATGATACATTAGTATGTCAAAACTGTGTTGATCTTGCCTTCATCAGATGGGGTGAGCTTACCCCTCTAAAAGTCAAATTTTGAAGATGCACACAAATTGAGACACAAAATTTGAATTTCCCTCATGATCCCATGCCTAAAATGTGTGTCTTTTCCCTACATCTATTTTGCTAAAGCCACAAAACACACAGGGAGGGTTATTTACGAAAGGCAATCCACTTTGCACTGAAAGTGTGCTTGGAAGTGCAGTCGCTCTAAATCTAAGGGGTAGATCTGAAATGAGTGGAAGCTCTGCTGATTTTATCATCCAATCAAGTGCAAGCTAAAATGCTGTTTTTTATTTTCCTTGCACGTCCCCCTCGGATCTACAGCGACATTACTTCCAAATGCACTTGTAGTGCAAAGTGGATTTGCCTTTCATAAATAACCCTCAGTGTGTCAACATGTGCTATCTCCCAACATGGGATATTAATGTACATGTTTTGTGGGTGCAATCCCTTCCTCCAATCTAAAGTAGGTGAGAGGAAGGGGTTGCACCCCCGAAACACGTCCATTGATCCCCCATGATGGGAGCTAGCACATGTTGACACACTGGGGATTATTTCAGAAAGGCCAATCTACTTTGCCCTACAAGTACACTTTCAAGTGCACTTGCATTGCACTTGTAGTGCAAAGTGGTTTTGCCCTTTTGAAATAAGCCCCAGTGTGTCAACATGTGCTAGATCCCATCATGGGGGATCAATGGATGTGTTTAGGGGGTGCAACCCCTTCCCCTCACTTACTTTAGTTTGGAGGAAGGGGTTGCACCCACAAAACACGTACATTGATATCCCATGATGGGAGATAGCACATGTTGACACACTGTGTGTGTCACGGAATGTCCCACACTCCACTTGAGTGCTTCCGTCATATACCACTTCTTCCCAGTCTGTATACAGATATCAGATATTCCAACCTCTCTGAGCACAAAACAAGGCGACACTTGCTTGTTGCTAACATGAACTCACTTTATTTAGAATCAAAATTACAAGACTTTATATGCCGTTGGAACCTCCTCTAACAATACAGCTGTAACCTAATTAACATAATTAACATGAGCTAATTAACTATTCCTTTATACAGCCCAGGTGACTGAGACCTGACCTTTTGCCCAGATTGAGTTAATTATCACAGGACATTTCTCACAATAGCAGCAGCTCCAATAGGAGTCGTCCCGTCTCCTACATTGTATAGAGGACAATGTGATCAGCTCATTCAATTAACATAAACACAGGTAGTTGGAGTTGATGACACCAGCATCTCCTCACAGGATGTGTCCCAACAGAATGAAACAACATACAATATATACATATATACATGACTGAGTCCGATTAGTACAGTTCAGACTGGATTTCTCATTCACCTCACAAAGAGTATTGTTCCATTGAAAATCCAGGGCCCATAATCAAAAGGCAACAGGCTTGCATTCAGTCCTCTCCAACAGCCTCTGTCCCGGCTAGGTCTGTCACAGTGCGCATCTTCAAAATTTGGCTTTGCGATTCATTTAAAACTGTAAAAACACATACAACATAACGACAACTATAAAATGTTATTTTTATTTAGATTTTTCCTAAAATATATATGATGTTGCTCAGTCTTTTTTGAACATCATGGATGTTTTGTTTCATTTAAAAAAATGGAAAATGGAGGCGGGACTTTGTGTGAGGCATGTTGGTGAGTATGTCCACATTACAAAAAATGTTATGATAGGATGTCTAAAGTGCATCCTGTATAGAGTGATGATACCCACAAAATATATTGCAAGAAAATGGTATATAGTTTAATACAAAAAGATCATAAAACCAAATACATAATAAAAGAAATACATTTGGACTACAATGAAGCATGTTGACATACGTAGGTTTACAGACATGGTTCGAATACTGATTATACATGTACAGAACATGATAAAATGGTGTAATACATGGTACACTAGACAGATGTATGCATCAATAGATGTTAACTCTACGCGTTTCTTGGCTTGAAACCAATCGTCAGGAGTCTGATGCAGTGTAGCTGCATTGAAAAAATAACTATGTGTCAGTAGAAGTATGGGGAAAATGGACTCATAAAAATGCAAATTTATTTTGATATACTCACAGAGGATGCATGGGTGAATGATAACCCATACATTATGGTGCAATGTTCGTCCGGGTGCACTGAATCTCCCCCGGGGTTGAAGCAGAGAGCACGCTCCAAAAGACCGTCGGCCCCGACCGACAGAGTGGCCGGAGCACCTACGAGGGCCACCAAGCGGGGACAGATGACGAGGCCCAGGGAATGGGAAAAACACTGGGAAAGAAAAGAGGAGATGTGAATGTGAGTGACTTGAGTGAAAGATGAGGAGTGTAAGAAGAAACGAGGGATAGGGCCCAAGATGTGCATAAGTGTGAATATGTGAAATAACCCATCACCAAGGGAAGAGGTGAATGAGACGAGATGTGGGTGTGCGAAACGGGAAGCCACTGCAGGTGTCAGTGGAGAAGTGTGGAGGTGTACAGGGAGATTACCTGTGGTGAGACTGCCGGGCCAGGTGACGTGCCCTGAGGAGACATGGTGAGCGCTCGAGGTGCCCGGCCAGTGACGGCCGTTATAAAGCCGAGGGGCGCGCTCACGCCAACGTCATGGGCGGACATAGTGACGCGACGGGGGGCGGGCAGCCAGGAACATCGTGCAGCCCCCTCCCAGCCCCGCAGCGTCAAGGCCCTGGTTGGTAAATCACCAAAAAGCTCCGCCTACGGCAGCCGGAGGCGGGACGTGGGAGTCATGACGTCGATGCGTCGAGGCCAGGGCCCGCCCCCGTCAGTGATGGGACGGGTGGCGGGTCGTGGACTGGGCGCATCGCAACCCCGGGAGAAGACCAGATAGGTCCCGGCAACAACTGCATCAAGAGAGTGGTAGATAGATAATGTGAATATCAAGGAGGATAAAATGTAAATGCTATGGAAATGAAAAAACGAAAAATAAAAGGAAAAAGCAAAGTAAACAAAATAAACAAGCCTTATGAAGGCTAATGATCTCTGCCCTGATTAAAAGCAGTGGTTGGCAGAGATAGTGACATGATAGCCACAGAATCTTGCAATGAATATAATTATTAAGCAAGAGTGTGTGGAAATAATAAGCTATAGCCCTGAATAAATATAGGGTATGACTAAGGGGAAAACAGAAAATGAAAAAGTTATGCGGGTAAAAGGATGAATAAAAAACAAAAACAAAGAACAGCTTTAGCCCTGAATTGAATCAGTTTATATTGTCTGACTAAAGGGAAAACAAATAAACCCAATAAATAAAGAAAAAAGAAAAAAAAAAAGAGAAAAACAAAAGATAAAAAACAAAAAGGAACAACTTTAGCCCTGAATTAAATCAGTATTTGCCTGACTAAAGGGAGAACAATGACGACACAGATTTTCAGCCCTGAATTGAATCAGTATTAATTTAGCTAAAAAGGGAAATGACGGAAACAGAGGAAACATATTAGATATACTAACGGTATCAATAGCTGTGTTAGTGTAACTCTTGCACTGAAGTAAGTCAGTAGGCGAGAGGGGGACCATAGGTCTCTATAACATGAAAGATACCAAGGAGAAGAGGAAGACGACAAAGCAAAACAAAAATGAGGGACAAATAATAAGACAGTGTAAAGAATAAAGGATAGGAAATGGGTAGATATGGGATAAGGAAAATAAATGGGGTTGGAAGGTGTGAACTGGATAGGTGGATTGTCAGGTCACAGGGAACAGGTGTCTGCCACCCTGGTAGTTATATGTCAAAATTGGGGTTGTGACCAGTCCACTTATTTTTGTGTGAATGCACAAACATGCCTCCATCCCATAGGTACAGAAAAAAATGGAAAATGGAGGCGGGACTTTGTGTGAGGCATGTTGGTGAGTATGTCCACATTACAAAAAATGTTATGATAGGATGTCTAAAGTGGATCCTGTATAGAGTGATGATACCCACAAAATATATTGCAAGAAAATGGTATATAGTTTAATACAAAAAGATCATAAAACCAAATACATAATAAAAGAAATACATTTGTACTACAATGAAGCATGTTGACATACGTAGGTTTACAGACATGGTTCGAATACTGATTATACATGTACAGAACATGATAAAATGGTGTTATACATGGTACACTAGATAGATGTATGCATCGATAGATGTTAACTCTACGCGTTTCTTGGCTTGAAACCAATCGTCAGGAGTCTGATGCAGTGTAGCTGCATTGAAAAAATAACTATGTGTCAGTAGAAGTATGGGGAAAATGGACTCATAAAAATGCAAATTTATTTTGATATACTCACAGAGGATGCATGGGTGAATGATAACCCATACATTATGGTGCAATGTTGGTCCGGGTGCACTGAATCTCCCCCGGGGTTGAGGCAGAGAGCACGCTCCAAAAGACCGTCGGCCCTGACCGACAGAGTGGCCGGAGCACCTACGAGGGCCACCAAGCGGGGACAGATGACGAGGCCCAGGGAATGGGAAAAACACTGGGAAAGAAAAGAGGAGATGTGAATGTGAGTGACTTGAGTGAAAGATGAGGAGTGTAAGAAGAAACGAGGGATAGGGCCCAAGATGTGCATAAGTGTGAATATGTGAAATAACCCATCACCAAGGGAAGAGGTGAATGAGACGAGATGTGGGTGTGCGAAACGGGAAGCCACTGCAGGTGTCAGTGGAGAAGTGTGGAGGTGTACAGGGAGATTACCTGTGGTGAGACTGCCGGGCCAGGTGACGTGCCCTGAGGAGACATGGTGAGCGCTCGAGGTGCCCGGCCAGTGACGGCCGTTATAAAGCCGAGGGGCGCGCTCACGCCAACGTAATGGGCGGACATAGTGACGCGACGGGGGGCGGGCAGCCAGGAACATCGTGCGGCCCCCTCCCAGCCCCGCAGCGTCAAGGCCCTGGTTGGTAAATCACCAAAAAGCTCCGCCTACGGCAGCCGGAGGCGCCAGAGGCGGGACGTGGGAGTCATGACGTCGATGCGTCGAGGCCAGGGCCCGCCCCCGTCAGTGATGGGACGGGTGGCGGGTCGTGGACTGGGCGCATCGCAACCCCGGGAGAAGACCAGATAGGTCCCGGCAACAACTGCATCAAGAGAGTGGTAGATAGATAATGTGAATATCGAGGAGGATAAAATGTAAATGCTATGGAAATGAAAAAACGAAAAATAAAAGGAAAAAGCAAAGTAAAGAAAATAAACAAGCCTTATGAAGGCTAATGATCTCTGCCCTGATTAAAAGCAGTGGTTGGCAGAGATAGTAACATGATAGCCACAGAATCTTGCAATGAATATAATCATTAAGCAAGAGTGTGTGGAAATAATAAGATATAGCCCTGAATAAATATAGGGTATGACTAAGGGGAAAACAGAAAATGAAAAAGTTATGCGGGTAAAAGGATGAATAAAAAACAAAAACAAAGAACAGCTTTAGCCCTGAATTGAATCAGTTTATATTGTCTGACTAAAGGGAAAACAAATAAACCCAATAAATAAAGAAAAAAGAAAAAAAAAAGAGAAAAACAAAAGATAAAAAACAAAAAGGAACAACTTTAGCCCTGAATTAAATCAGTATTTGCCTGACTAAAGGGAGAACAATGACGACACAGATTTTCAGCCCTGAATTGAATCAGTATTAATTTAGCTAAAAAGGGAAATGACGGAAACAGAGGAAACATATTAGATATACTAACGGTATCAATAGCTGTGTTAGTGTAACTCTTGCACTGAAGTAAGTCAGTAGGCGAGAGGGGGACCATAGGTCTCTATAACATGAAAGATACCAAGGAGAAGAGGAAGACGACAAAGCAAAACAAAAATGAGGGACAAATAATAAGACAGTGTAAAGAATAAAGGATAGGAAATGGGTAGATATGGGATAAGGAAAATAAATGGGGTTGGAAGGTGTGAACTGGATAGGTGGATTGTCAGGTCACAGGGAACAGGTGTCTGCCACCCTGGTAGTTATATGTCAAAATTGGGGTTGTGACCAGTCCACTTATTTTTGTGTGAATGCACAAACATGCCTCCATCCCATAGGTACAGAAAAAAATGGAAAATGGAGGCGGGACTTTGTGTGAGGCATGTTGGTGAGTATGTCCACATTACAAAAAATGTTATGATAGGATGTCTAAAGTGGATCCTGTATAGAGTGATGATACCCACAAAATATATTGCAAGAAAATGGTATATAGTTTAATACAAAAAGATCATAAAACCAAATACATAATAAAAGAAATACATTTGGACTACAATGAAGCATGTTGACATACGTAGGTTTACAGACATGGTTCGAATACTGATTATACATGTACAGAACATGATAAAATGGTGTAATACATGGTACACTAGACAGATGTATGCATCAATAGATGTTAACTCTACGCGTTTCTTGGCTTGAAACCAATCGTCAGGAGTCTGATGCAGTGTAGCTGCATTGAAAAAATAACTATGTGTCAGTAGAAGTATGGGGAAAATGGACTCATAAAAATGCAAATTTATTTTGATATACTCACAGAGGATGCATGGGTGAATGATAACCCATACATTATGGTGCAATGTTGGTCCGGGTGCACTGAATCTCCCCCGGGGTTGAGGCAGAGAGCACGCTATAGCTATAGCTTATTATTTCCACACACTCTTGCTTAATGATTATATTCATTGCAAGATTCTGTGGCTATCATGTTACTATCTCTGCCAACCACTGCTTTTAATCAGGGCAGAGATCATTAGCCTTCATAAGGCTTGTTTATTTTGTTTACTTTGCTTTTTCCTTTTATTTTTTGTTTTTTCATTTCCATAGCATTTACATTTTATCCTCCTCGATATTCACATTATCTATCTACCACTCTCTTGATGCAGTTGTTGCCGGGACCTATCTGGTCTTCTCCCGGGGTTGCGATGCGCCCAGTCCACGACCCGCCACCCGTCCCATCACTGACGGGGGCGGGCCCTGGCCTCGACGCATCGACGTCATGACTCCCACGTCCCGCCTCTGGCGCCTCCGGCTGCCGTAGGCGGAGCTTTTTGGTGATTTACCAACCAGGGCCTTGACGCTGCGGGGCTGGGAGGGGGCCGCACGATGTTCCTGGCTGCCCGCCCCCCGTCGCGTCACTATGTCCGCCCATGACGTTGGCGTGAGCGCGCCCCTGGCCCTCGGCTTTATAACGGCCGTCACTGGCCGGGCACCTCGAGCGCTCACCATGTCTCCTCAGGGCACGTCACCTGGCCCGGCAGTCTCACCACAGGTAATCTCCCTGTACACCTCCACACTTCTCCACTGACACCTGCAGTGGCTTCCCGTTTCGCACACCCACATCTCGTCTCACTCACCTCTTCCCTTGGTGATGGGTTATTTCACATATTCACACTTATGCACATCTTGGGCCCTATCCCTTGTTTCTTCTTACACTCCTCATCTTTCACTCAAGTCACTCACATTCACATCTCCTCTTTTCTTTCCCAGTGTTTTTCCCATTCCCTGGGCCTCGTCATCTGTCCCCGCTTGGTGGCCCTCGTAGGTGCTCCGGCCACTCTATCGGTCGGGGCCGACGGTCTTTTGGAGCGTGCTCTCTGCCTCAACCCCGGGGGAGATTCAGTGCACCCGGACCAACATTGCACCATAATGTATGGGTTATCATTCACCCATGCATCCTCTGTGAGTATATCAAAATAAATTTGCATTTTTATGAGTCCATTTTCCCCATACTTCTACTGACACATAGTTATTTTTTCAATGCAGCTACACTGCATCAGACTCCTGACGATTGGTTTCAAGCCAAGAAACGCGTAGAGTTAACATCTATTGATGCATACATCTGTCTAGTGTACCATGTATTACACCATTTTATCATGTTCTGTACATGTATAATCAGTATTCGAACCATGTCTGTAAACCTACGTATGTCAACATGCTTCATTGTAGTCCAAATGTATTTCTTTTATTATGTATTTGGTTTTATGATCTTTTTGTATTAAACTATATACCATTTTCTTGCAATATATTTTGTGGGTATCATCACTCTATACAGGATCCACTTTAGACATCCTATCATAACATTTTTTGTAATGTGGACATACTCACCAACATGCCTCACACAAAGTCCCGCCTCCATTTTCCATTTTTTTCTGTACCTATGGGATGGAGGCATGTTTGTGCATTCACACAAAAATAAGTGGACTGGTCACAACCCCAATTTTGACATATAACTACCAGGGTGGCAGACACCTGTTCCCTGTGACCTGACAATCCACCTATCCAGTTCACACCTTCCAACCCCATTTATTTTCCTTATCCCATATCTACCCATTTCCTATCCTTTATTCTTTACACTGTCTTATTATTTGTCCCTCATTTTTGTTTTGCTTTGTCGTCTTCCTCTTCTCCTTGGTATCTTTCATGTTATAGAGACCTATGGTCCCCCTCTCGCCTACTGACTTACTTCAGTGCAAGAGTTACACTAACACAGCTATTGATACCGTTAGTATATCTAATATGTTTCCTCTGTTTCCGTCATTTCCCTTTTTAGCTAAATTAATACTGATTCAATTCAGGGCTGAAAATCTGTGTCGTCATTGTTCTCCCTTTAGTCAGGCAAATACTGATTTAATTCAGGGCTAAAGTTGTTCCTTTTTGTTTTTTATCTTTTGTTTTTCTCTTTTTTTTTTTCTTTTTTCTTTATTTATTGGGTTTATTTGTTTTCCCTTTAGTCAGACAATATAAACTGATTCAATTCAGGGCTAAAGCTTTTCTTTGTTTTTGTTTTTTATTCATCCTTTTACCCGCATGACTTTTTCATTTTCTGTTTTCCCCTTAGTCATACCCTATATTTATTCAGGGCTATAGCTTATTATTTCCACACACTCTTGCTTAATGATTATATTCATTGCAAGATTCTGTGGCTATCATGTTACTATCTCTGCCAACCATTGCTTTTAATCAGGGCAGAGATCATTAGCCTTCACAAGGCTTGTTTATTTTGTTTACTTTGCTTTTTCCTTTTATTTTTTGTTTTTTCATTTCCATAGCATTTACATTTTATCCTCCTCGATATTCACATTATCTATCTACCACTCTCTTGATGCAGTTGTTGCCGGGACCTATCTGGTCTTCTCCCGGGGTTGCGATGCGCCCAGTCCACGACCCGCCACCCGTCCCATCACTGACGGGGGCGGGCCCTGGCCTCGACGCATCGACGTCATGACTCCCACGTCCCGCCTCTGGCGCCTCCGGCTGCCGTAGGCGGAGCTTTTTGGTGATTTACCAACCAGGGCCTTGACGCTGCGGGGCTGGGAGGGGGCCGCACGATGTTCCTGGCTGCCCGCCCCCCGTCGCGTCACTATGTCCGCCCATGACGTTGGCGTGAGCGCGCCCCTGGCCCTCGGCTTTATAACGGCCGTCACTGGCCGGGCACCTCGAGCGCTCACCATGTCTCCTCAGGGCACGTCACCTGGCCCGGCAGTCTCACCACAGGTAATCTCCCTGTACACCTCCACACTTCTCCACTGACACCTGCAGTGGCTTCCCGTTTCGCACACCCACATCTCGTCTCACTCACCTCTTCCCTTGGTGATGGGTTATTTCACATATTCACACTTATGCACATCTTGGGCCCTATCCCTTGTTTCTTCTTACACTCCTCATCTTTCACTCAAGTCACTCACATTCACATCTCCTCTTTTCTTTCCCAGTGTTTTTCCCATTCCCTGGGCCTCGTCATCTGTCCCCGCTTGGTGGCCCTCGTAGGTGCTCCGGCCACTCTGTCGGTCGGGGCCGACGGTCTTTTGGAGCGTGCTCTCTGCCTCAACCCCGGGGGAGATTCAGTGCACCCGGACCAACATTGCACCATAATGTATGGGTTATCATTCACCCATGCATCCTCTGTGAGTATATCAAAATAAATTTGCATTTTTATGAGTCCATTTTCCCCATACTTCTACTGACACATAGTTATTTTTTCAATGCAGCTACACTGCATCAGACTCCTGACGATTGGTTTCAAGCCAAGAAACGCGTAGAGTTAACATCTATTGATGCATACATCTGTCTAGTGTACCATGTATTACACCATTTTATCATGTTCTGTACATGTATAATCAGTATTCGAACCATGTCTGTAAACCTACGTATGTCAACATGCTTCATTGTAGTCCAAATGTATTTCTTTTATTATGTATTTGGTTTTATGATCTTTTTGTATTAAACTATATACCATTTTCTTGCAATATATTTTGTGGGTATCATCACTCTATACAGGATCCACTTTAGACATCCTATCATAACATTTTTTGTAATGTGGACATACTCACCAACATGCCTCACACAAAGTCCCGCCTCCATTTTCCATTTTTTTCTGTACCTATGGGATGGAGGCATGTTTGTGCATTCACACAAAAATAAGTGGACTGGTCACAACCCCAATTTTGTTTCATTTGTTCCAAATCACGATTACAAACCATGATCTCACTGGTCAGGATTTGTTCACTTGCACTGCTGAAGTGAGTTTCTTCTTCCACAACATCCACATCACCTAAAAATAAAAAAACACACCATGTATTAAAAATATGCAGGCATCCATCTATTATCTGAAGCTGTGGTCTCAGACACTGACCTGTGGTCGTCACCATTTCTCAAGCACATCATCATCCACATCTTCAGGGTGTGTGGTGAGTTGCCTTTTTTCAGGATGTTCAGTAGGTGCTGGGTTACTGGTGTCCCCAGATGTCCCTCTTCTTTTCTACCCTATGTAAATACAAAAAAGGTATACTAATGCCGCGTACACACAATTGGACTTTACAGCATACTTGGTCCGGCGTACCAGATTTCGTCAGACAATTAGATCGTGTGTGGGCTCCAGCGGACTTTTTTTTCTCAAAAGTTTGATGGACTTAGATTTGAAACATGTTTCAAATCTATCCGACGGACTCGAGTCCGGTCAAAAAGTCCGCTCGTCTGTATGCTAGTCCGACGAACAAAAACCGATGCTAGGGCAGCTATTGGCTACTGGCTATGAACTTCCTTGTTTTAGTCCGGTCGTACTTCATCACGTACGAAAAGTCCACCGGGCAAAGTATGCCGTAAAGTCCGGTCGTGTGTACGCGGCATTAGCAGACAGATATGTTAGGCTAGAAATAGTAATATGAAACATTGCTTGGAAGTGTCTTCCAATTGTCTGTTTTGGCAGAATTCCAAACTGAATACATGATTTGTTCCCTTTCAAAAGCTGGAATACTTACCTGGAGAGACCCCTAGTGTGCACTGGAGCACCTGCATGGGACACCATAACAAGGGTGTTATGGTGTCCCACACTAGTGTTTCTGCATCCAGATGCGTAAACAGCTGCTGAGTGTCCTCTCCTGACACTGACTAAAGTTGACATTTCATTATACACCTCTAGACAACAATCTAATGAACTTATTTTAATACAAATAGGCCTGAACAAATGTAGTTAACCTGCATCTCCCAAAACAACGTATTAGTTGTCGAGCGAACGTTGTTTAATGTCCCACAAATGATTCCTACTTGGCCTTTTAAACTGTACAACAGTAAAGAAAAGAACATGGAGCAGCATGCAAGTAATAATAATAATAGGAACCCAGGACAAATATTTACTTTTTTGCAGCACTTTCCTGAACTTTCTATACTAATCTTCCTCTCTCAATTTAAGGTCTGACCAGCATTTTCTCAACTGATCCTTGGATCGTCATACCCCAAAATACCTATGCAGACTTCTCACAACTTTAGCCATGATCTTGTCCTTTCTGTCATTTGGGTTTATGTAAGGTCCATGCTTCCCATCATAGTCTGTCCTTTTTAAGATGTCCACCATCTCCAGCATTTCTTCAAAAGACATATTTGAGGCCTTATATCTCCTAGTGGATCGGGAACTGCCTTGCTCCAGGCTTTCCTCATTGCTACTCTCTGCACACACCTGCTGTATCTCCGCCATGTGCTCTCCCACTGCCCTGAAAGAGAAGAGGCGGGGAATACACTAGATACTACTTGCTCATAATTGTATTGGGGACAGCATAAACAAGCAACACAAGTGGAATTGTTATCCCTTCTTAAATGAACCAAAGGCGCATTAATACCATTATCTGGACAGTGGCCGATCAATGTGGTGGTGGTGTTGTCACTGAAGTGGTGTAATAGGACAGGGGTGAAGTTTCACGCATTCACGGTGTATATAAAGCCATAAAAATAAAGATAGTGTTGGCTGCGCAACCCCCAATATCATAACATGAAATACACCACTTTTTTCCGTGAACTAGATCATATAAGTGACATAAATAAACAAGATATAAATATGGCACAATAGTATATGGTCACTATCACATATCATCACTCTTAATCATAACCATAAAAACAAAATATACGTCAAAATAACACCACTTAAACTTCCAATATCTGTGTATTAAATTCTATATAATAATGTCCAATTTATGCTGATGCTTGCAATGTCCCAGTTGGACAGTGAATCCCTGTGTGGACTGTCCACTGTAAATGTGCTATTCCTGTGCTCTTAATTCCTCCTTCGTGATTAATTGTGACTATTACACCACTTCAGTGACAACACCACCACCACATTGATCGGCCACTGTCCAGATAATGGTATTAATGCGCCTTTGGTTCATTTAAGAAGGGATAACAATTCCACTTGTGTTGCTTGTTTATGCTGTCCCCAATACAATTATGAGCAAGTAGTATCCATCCTCCTAAAAAACAATCAACAGCGATCATTGCCCAATATGCTAGCACTGTTTATTTATGAACAATTAAAAAGAGACTGTAAAACTCACATGTTCTGCACCAAGCTTATCCAGCAGTTTAATTTAATAGTCTCACTCAGAGAAAAGACGATACACACAGAAAAATACCGGCCGGAACAGGTAGCTTAAAATTCCCGCGCTTCCGGAACTCTGTATGTCGCGATGACGTAACCTACCTGTACCGGCCAGTATTTTTCTGTGTATATCATCTTTTTTCCGCGTGACCTCCTGCAGGTCAATTCTTTCTGGTAAGCAGACATCCTTCCTTGGGTGATGGTCACATGTGGTGTTGGTGTTATATGGGCCTTGGAATAACTGGGATACTATATGAACTGTGAATTAAGGATCTTATTGTGTGAGGTTTCTATCTATGCACCATTCTTAGCCATGCACCTGCCTCTCTTCATCTAATGAGACTGTGCTTAACTGGATGCTCATCCTCTGGTGTGAAAATGTATATATATATATATATATATATATATATATATATATATATATATATATATATATTATTCTGGAGATCACTAGAAAAAAATTATTATTCTGGAGATCACTAGAAAAAAAAAATATTATTCTGGAGATAACTAGAAAAAAAACACAAAAAAAATATTATTCTGGAGATCACTAGAAAAAAAAGAAATACGTTTGGCAGAACTCTGTGGATATCACCAGCAAAGCAGCTTCATTAATATATCATTATAAAGAAGAAGAGAATGCGCTGCATTTAGAGATTTCAAAATTTTCCATGTCACGATAGTGATATCTCAATTACAAACGCTAGTTTTACAAGACCGAGAGCTTCCAGCTCGTCCTTGATTCCGAGCATGCGTGTTTGTACTTTGGACTTTTGTCTGATCAACTTGTGTACACACTATCGGAAAGTCTGACAACACATATTTGTTGGCAGAAAATTTGAGAACATGCTAGCCAACATTTGTTGGCGGAAAGCCCGACAACAATTGTCTGATGGAGCATACACACGGTCGGATTTTCCACCAACAGCCTGACATCCAACATTTCCCGTTGGAAAATCCAATCGTGTATACGCGGCATTAGTGTTTTCAGTTATATGTCCAACTTAACTTTGACTCATTACAGGTACTCAGCTATGTGTCTGGATTGAGGGACACTTATATGTTTACTGGGCTAGAAAGAGAGCTGTTCAGTGCCAGACTTATGGAACATTGTCATTATCACTGGAAGCCTTTACCTTCCAGGTGTGGCCCCCACCCTTCATTTTTGTGGTCCACTTGGGCAGCAAAGATTTGTGTAAGGTTAAGACACTTGATTTATTATTCATGATAAAAAGGATCTGCATCTGTTTCGATTGTCTTCCCTGGGTACAACCATAGTTTTTACAGAAATCGTTACCAAGGCTTACTTGGTGGTCTTCTCAGATGCGGGCGTTAAAGGAAAGGGCCTTGGAGAAGTATATGCCATCCTTGGCTAGCCTGTCCTATAGGTATGTTGATCTGGAGAGCGGTATCCCAGGTCTGTACAGGGGTCCATCTCTCGGATGTTGGCCTAGATATTTTTAATTTTGGACTGCAATCGGGCATCGAAATGGGTGCTGCTGTGGTTTAGGCCATCCTTGCTCACAAGGCCGGCTGGTGGGGGGTGTTTGTGTTAATGTTATGCTGCTTGATGCTGGCTTGAGTTCTGATAATTGGGCCAGAGTTAAAGGTAATCTGCCTATCTGTATTCTGTAAACTACAAAAATTGTTTAATGACATGTTTGACTTATGTGTAGTGCTACACCGTGAGGGCCCCTTAAAGATACTGTACCCCAATGGTTACATTGACCTTGCAAGTCCTCTGACATCTCTGACACTCTGGGTTCTGACATTTCTGCTATAGACAAAGAATACAAAGGCACACACACACATGCAAAGTGAACCAGTTAAATTTGTTTCCTAGCAGATTAAGGGCAATATAATCAGCAATAAGAGTTTGTAACATGCAGTAAGTAATATACAGTTGGTAAGCTTGTGACAAACTCAACCAAAGAATGGGCAAAAAGGACACTTCAAGAACACACAATTGGCAGAAATTAGCCCTAGACAGAATCTATGGCTACAGGCCAAAATGGGTAGTGGAATGACTAGACTTCTGTCAAACAACTTCCTTTGTAATCTCCTGCCACCACAGTTCCAGCAATGTGTAATTCTGATTTTAAACTAAACACACACTCTGCAATTATTTCCTCTTTTTTCTCTAACAAATATAGTTCTTGGTGTTAATATATGTTTAGGCCTTGGTGCCACTGAATGTTCTTATCCCTTGTGGAGGGGGGGGGGATAGTTTGTAGTCCTTTGAGGAAGAGGGCTTGGAAGAGGCTTGAGTCTTCAGCTAGCTCTTTTAAATGTGCACAATGTGTCCTGACAGGCAAGATGTTCACTAGATTCTTTCTCTGTGAGGGTTACAATGCAAGCTTGGTGGAAGGATAAAGACAATAGTGTCTGCATGCAGTGTCCTTTGGTATACAAAGAATGGGCAAGCAATTCCAGCTACCTTCAGTGTTGAAGGGTGGCATGAGGGCTCCGCAGCAGGCCTCTGCAGAATCTGGCTCAAGGTTCAGCGCTCAACCGTCACACTGTGCAACTGCCCAGCTGGATCTGGCATGGATGTGATGAGAGCGGCCTCTAGGCTGCCTCTAAACGACCCGTAGTGGCTGGTAATAGATGCTCCTGCACCCGCTCGCAATGACTCTCTCTCTCTGTAGTAGACATGTGCAGAACGAAAAAGTTTGTTTAATTTTGTTTCGATTCAGTATTTGCATAAATTTGTTTAGTTAAATTAATTTAATTTGTTTTCCGCATTTGTTTCATTTATTTGAATTTGAATCAAATCAATTCAAATTTTCCAAATTTGGTTGAATTGAGCTCAATTTGACTGAATTTGGATAATTTGAATCATTTCAAATTCCATTCAAATTGCATTTGAATTCAGCTCAAATTCCATTTGAATTGCATTTGAATCGAATATATTCTTTCTATTATTTCTATTCTATTGTTTTTTTCTATTTTATTCTTTTATTTTCTGTTCTATTCTTTTTTTAGTATATTCAATTTTTTTATTCTATTCAAATTCGAATTTATTCTATTGGAAATTCAAATTTTGGAAAATAGTTATATTGTTATATTTTTTTCTTTTCTATTGTTTATTCTATTCTATTTTATTTTCTATTCTATTTGAATTCAAATTTATTCTATTGGAAATTAGAATTTCGGAAGATGGTTATACTGTTTCTATTCTATTCTAGTCTATTTTTTTTATATTCTAGTCTATACTATTCTTTTATTTTCTATTCTACTCTATTCTTTTCTAATTCAAATTTACTCTATTCCAATTTTGGGAAATAGTTATATTTTTTCTATTCTATTTTTTTTAAATTTTATTCTTTTCTATTCTATTCTCTCCTTTCCGTTCTATTGGAATTTAAATTTATTCTATTCAAAATTGTATTTCAGAAGAAGGTTATATTCTTTCTATTTTATTCTATTCTATTCTTTTTTTTCTATTCTATTCTTTTCTACTCAATTCTATTCTTTTTTTCTATTCAATTTTTTTCTATTGTATTCAAATTAAAATTTTAAGGGGAACTCCATGCCAATTTGTTTTTTAAATGGCGTGGGGTCCCCCCAAAATCCATACCAGACCCTTATCTGAACATGCAGCCTGGCAGGCCAGGAAGGGGGGGACAAGTGTGCGCTCCCCCTCCTGAACCATACCAGGCCACTTGCCCTCAATATGGGGAGGGTGCTTTTGGGTGCCATGTTGATGGGGACTAGGGATGAGCTGAACACCCCCCGGTTCCATTCGCAGCAGAACATGTGAACTGAGAAAAAGTTTGTGCGAACACGCAAACACCGTTAAAGTTTATGGGACCCGAACGTGAAAAATCAAAAGTGCAAATTTTAAAGGGTAATATGCAAGTTATTGTCATAAAAAGTAATTGGGAACATGTATCAAAGCAAAAAAAGTTTAAAAAATTGACTTTTTTTTTCACGAGCAGTGATTTTAATAATGCTTAAAGTGAAACAATAAAAATGAAATATTCCTTTAAATATCATGCCTGGGGGGGTGACTATAGTATGCCTGTAAATTGGCGCATTTTCCCTGTGTTTAGAACAGTCCCTGCAGCAAAATGACATTTCTAAAGGAATAAAAGTCATTAAAAACTGCTTGTGGCTGTAATGTATTGTCGGGTCCCGGCAATATAGATGAAAATCATTGAGAAAATGAAAAAGAGCCCTATATACTCTGAACAGCAATATACAGGCGGTCCCCGGGTTACAGACAAGATAGGGACTGTAGTTTTGTTCTTAAGTTGAATCTGTTTGAAATTTGGAACAGCTACATTTTTTAAGTGTAGCTCCAGCCAAAAAATCTATTTTAAGCTTTTTGGATAACATAGGGAAGGGTTATCACCCCTGTAACATTTGTTTTGTTGTCTGTGCCCCTGTTCAGAAGATTTCACCTCACTTTCTGTCCCAATGACAATTGGATTTTGAAAATTTTGGGTTATTAGGGAAACAAGGATTGGTGATTAAGCATCAGTGGAGACAACTATTTCCCATATTAACTCTTACAGGAGAGAATTTCCCTTGCTAGGGGTAGATTTCCTCTCACTTCCTGTTGTCTCCCTCCGTTTGTAAGTAGGAGTCATTTGTAAGTCAGAAGGTTGGAAATAGGGGACCGCCTGTATATACTATACGGCCTGCCCTATATACTCTGGGGAAAATTGAGCCTTAGATGTTGGTGGTTCCAGAACACCGTAAGCCCTCACAGTTACTCTTGGTGGGCGCTAGAATGGGCCCTGCCATGAAATATTATATCAAAAATTGTAATTACATGCCTCTGTTAAACAGGGCAGAAAAATTGGGCCTTTGGTGGTGCCACAACACTGTAAGCCCTCACAGTTACTCTTGGTGGGCGCAGAAACGGGTCCTGCTGTGAAATATTAGAGCAAAAATTGTAATTACATGCCCCTGTTAAACAGGAGCAGAAAAATTGGGCCTTAGGCAGTGGTGGTGGTGCCACAACACTGCAACCCCTCACAGATACTCTTGTTGAGCACAGGAACGAGCCCTGCTGTGAAATATTAGATCAAAAATTGTAACTGCACGCCCCTGTTTAACAGGGGCAGAAAAATTGTGCCTTAGGCAGTGGTGGTGGTGCCCTGAACCAAAAATATTCTTAGAAGCTATCATCATGAAGATTCAGGAGGAATAGGATAGTCACTCAGCATAATAGGATAGTCACTCAGCATAAGCAGTCTTCAAGGGATCCCACATCCATAGAAAAATCAATTGGTTACATCAGCATCAGGTGCTTGGTAGCTGGTGATCCAAGACTGATTCATTTTTATGAATGTGAGCCGATCAACAGAGTCTGTAGACAGGCGCACTCTGTGATCGGTTACAAAGCCTCCAGCAGCACTGAATGTGCATTCAGAAAGAATGCTGGATGCAGGACAGGCCAGTAGCTCAATTGCATATTGAGCAAGCTCTGGCCAGTGGTCCATCCTCAAGACCCAGTAACCCAGTGGATGTTCTGTTGGAAAGGTCTCCAAGTCTGATCTTGCCCCTAGATATTCCTGCACCATGTAATTCAGATGCTGGCAATGGTTTCTGGAACCGATCAGACCTTGGTGCTGAGGACTGAAGAATTGTCTGAAGGCATCGGTCAGCCAGCCACCTTCTCCACTGCTCTTTCCGTGACTGAATAAAGCCTTAGCAACACATTGTCCAGCACCAGGAAATTATTCCACAAAGCATGTGCTCCAAATGGAAGACAAGAGGGACAGTATCACTGATGCATGCACTGTCACTACTCACCACCCTCATGGCCTCCTCAAATGGTGACAGGACAGTGCATGGATCCTTGACCAGTAGCCACTGGCGTGGCAAAAAAATGCCAAGCTCCCCTGACCCAGTCCTGGTGCCATACTCACACAGGTACTCATTGATGGCCCTCTGCTGCGTGTGCAGCTGCTGCAGCATTGCCAACGTTGAGTTACACCTGGTGGGTATGTCACAAATGAGGCAGTTCTTGGGCAGGTTGCATTCCCTTTGAAGGTCAGCCAGCCAAACACTGGCATTATATGACCGGCAGAAATGACCACAGACTTTCCTGGTCTGCCTCAGGAGATCCTGTAAGCCTAGATACCTGCTCAAGAACCACTGCACCATCAAATTCAGGATGTGAGCCAAACAGGGAACATGGGTCAAGTGTCCCTGTCGAAGGGCGGAGAGGAGGTTGGTGCCATTGTTGCATACAACCATTCCTAGCTGAAGCTGGTGTGGCATCAACCACCTCTGAGCCTGCCCCTGCACAGCTGACAGAATCTCTGCCCCAGTGTGGCTCATGTCCCCTAAGCAGACCAACTCAAGCACCGCATGGCATCTTTTTGCCTGAGTGCTTTCGTAGCCCCTTGAACGCCTATGGAGCACCGCTGGTTCAGAGTACAAATCTGCAGAGGAAGAGGCAATAGAGGAAGAAGAAGAGGAGGGAGTGGAGGAGAGAGCTGTGGCAGAATCACCACTAGCATTTTGGAGGCGTGGTGGCTGAACAAGCTCCAACAATACTGAACCCTGTCCTGCATCCTTCCCAGCTGCCAGCAGAATTACCCAGTGCACCGTGAAAGAAAGATAACGTCCCTGTCCATGCCTGCTGGACCATGAGTCAGCGGTAATATGCACCTTACTGCTGACTGCCCTGTCCAACGAGGCCAAGACATTGCCTTCCACATGCTGGTAGAGAGCCGGAATGGCCTTCCGTGAAAAGAAATGGCATTTGGGAACCTGCCACCGAGGTACCGCACATTCCACAAATTCACGAAAGGGGGCAGAGTCTACCAGCTGAATAGGCAGCAGTTGCAATGCTAGCAATTTGGCCAAGCTAGCATTCAGACCCTGAGCATGTGGATGGCTGGGACCAAATTTCTTTCGGCGGTTTAGCAACTGGGGTAGGGAAATTTGCCTGCTAAAATTGGATGTTGGTGTACCGCTAGCAAATTGGCCGCAAGTACTTGGGACACCTATTTCTATACCTTCATTCCTCTCAGTACAGGTTTCTGAGAGGACTAGAATTATAGTGGGGTTGGAGATCCCAGCTGATGAGGAGCAAGGAGAGGTCCACCTTGTTCTTTGATGTGGGTATTTTAAGTGCTGTTGCCAACGGACTGCATGGGAGGTTGTGATATATCTGGTCAAGTATATGGTGCCCAAGCGCCTGGTGTTTTGGCCACGCTTGATACACTTCAGACATATGTTGCAAACAGCAATGGTGCGATCTGCTGCACACATGTCAAAAAAGGGCCACACCAAAGAACTTTTCAAAATATGCGGGGAGTCAGCAGCGCCCCTCCACCTGCTTAGCTCTGCGGTGTGATGCAATAGGGTGGCTGCCCTTAAGCTGCCCCCTGGAGGGCATCCTGCCTCGTTGGAGATGTGCCTCCTCCTCCTCTCTTCTATCAGGCACCCAAGTAGAGTCAGTGACCTCATCATCCCCTCCCTCCTCGTCACTGGAGCAAACTTGGCAGTATGCTGCAGCTGTGGGAACATGACTCTCATTTTCTTGTCCTTCTTGGGCACCCCCTCTCTCTAGGCTCACGTTACTCCCTTTCTCAACCTGGGTACCATCATCGGAGCCTTCAAATCGCTGAGCATCCTCCTGCAGCATGTACCCGACACTTTGGTCGAATAGTTCGGGGGACTCCTTCGTGCATGATGGTGAGGCTAGGGAAGGAGTGACTGTTGACATGGAGCCGATGGAATAGGCCACTTTGGCAGCTGCATTGGCAGGCGAACTACTCTGAGCCTGGGTGACAGAGGATGAAGAGGATGAGGACGGCTTTGTTATCCATTCCACCAACTGTTCTGCATGCTGTGGCTCAATAACATGGCCAGCTGCAGAAAAAAAGGACAAGAGTGCCCCACGGCCACATGCTGAGGATGCACCATGTCCACGACCAGCACTGTTGACTGTAGACACAGAGCCTGCTTGCCCCCCTGTATTGTGTACTGTGTACACCACCAGAAAAGTAGTAGCAACTGCACTATGGGTGCACGGTACTGTGTACACCACCAGAAGTGTAATAACAACTATGGGTGCACTGTATTGTGTACTGTGTACACCACCAGAAAAGTAGTGGCAACTGCACTAGGGATGCACAGTATTGTGTACACCACCAGAAGTGTAATAACAACTATGGGTGCACTGTATTGGCAAATGAACTGTCTCTTGTATGCCGCCAATGTTTGTGTATATTTATGACACATTTTAGGGATTTTTGTACAATTTGTCATTTTTACCCTTTTTTGCTAAAATACAAAGAGAACACTGTGTGTGTTCTGAGTGTTGTGTGAGTATCTGAGTGTTGTCTGAGTAGTGTGTGTGGATTGTTAGTACTTGTGTATTGTGTACTGTATACTTGAGTATTGCGAGTGCACGTAGGTCTGCGACTGTTCTGCGATTGCACGTAGGTCTGTGAGTACCTGTGTATTGTCTTGAGTATTAGTGCCAGGAAGCTAGCTGTTAGGTAATTTGGACAGGGTAAAATCCCCAAATCCTCACTAAATTTAATAGGTGCGATGCCCGGCAGGTGTGGAGAGGCGACCCTTTGTACATCTTGCCGCATGTATGTGTTCCTTGATCATCCGATCGAGGGCGAATACTGCTGTGCAAAATGTAAGCACATTGTTTCCCTGGAAGCCCAGGTTCTGAATCTGGGGAAGCAACTGTCAGCACTGAGAAGTCCCTCCACACTAAAGGTGAGCCAGGAACGTACACGGCAGGTGCCGGCAGGGGCCAGCACAGAGGAGACAAAGAGGTGCAGACACTAGCAAAGAGTAGATGGGTGACAGTCAGGAGGGGTAGAGGGGGAAGTGCCAGAGAGGCCGATCCAGGACTGGAGCATCCCAATAAGTACGCTCCATTGAGTGACATTGGTGAAACCAGTCAGGGACCAGCACTACTGGAGATGAGGGACTCTCCTAGCTGCCAGGGGAAGAACTCCTCCAGTGAGAGTGGGGGGGCAGCAAAGGGAAAGGAAAGACAGATTCTGGTGGTAGGGGACTCAGTTCTTAGAAGGACAGAGAGGGCAATCTGTAACCAAGACCTGAAGCACCAAACAGTATGTTGTCTACCGGGCGCTCGGGTTCGGCAAATCACAGATCTTGTGGACAGATTACTGGGAGGGGCTGGGGAAGACCCGGCTGTCATGGTGCACGTTGGCACCAATGACAAAGTCAGAGGCAGATGGAGTGTCCTAAGGAACTATTTTAGGGACTTAGGTGCTAAATTGAGGAAAAGGACCCCCAAGGTAGTATTCTCAGGAATACTACCGGTACATCGAGCCACACCAGAAAGGCAGGGGGAGATTAGGGAAGTAAACAAGTGGCTGAAGAGCTGGTGCAGTAAGGAGGGGTTTGGGTTCCTGGAGGACTGGGCCGACTTCTCAGTCGGTAACCGGTACTATAGAAGGGACGGACTGCACCTAAATGAGGAGGGTGCAGATCTGCTGGGAATGAAGATGGCCAAAAAGTTAGAGGGGTTTTTAAACTAGGCAATGGGGGGGAGGGTCCAGAGACAGTGATAGCCAGCGCGGAAGATATTCCAGAGGGTAGTATTGGGGGCATTAGTGGTAGGTTAACCAAAGCACAAAAACACAAGGTGAGTATAGTAGCAAGTCCAAGTTGCAATCTTGAAACACCCAATACGAGGACAATATGCGACCGGTCTAAACTATGTGGCATGTTCACCAATGCCAGGAGCATGGCGGACAAGATGGGTGAACTTGAGATACTGTTGTACAAGGAGGATTTGGATTTTGTGGGAATTTCAGAGACCTGGTTCAACAGCTGTCATGATTGGCTGGCAAACATTCAAGGGTATACCCTATACCGCAAGGATAGAGAGGGTAAAAAAGGGGGAGGGGTATGCCTATATATCAAGAATAATGTACAAGCGAATGTGAGAGATGACATCACTGAGGGAGCTAGAGAGGAGGTGGAATCCTTATGGGTAGAGCTCCAAAGGGATGAAGCTAAGGGGAAAATAATACTGGGAGTATGCTATAGGCCCCCTAACCTGAGGGAGGAAGTGGAGATGGATCTCCTATCACAAATTGGATTAGCAGCAAGGATGGGAAGTGTTATCATAATGGGGGATTTTAATTATCCAGACATAGACTGGGCGGAGGGAACCGCGCATTCATTTAAGGCTCGCCAGTTCCTTAATGTCTTGCAGGACAATTTTATGGGTCAGATGGTAGATGCACCAACTAGAAATAAAACATTACTGGATCTACTGATTACCAACAATACAGACCTGATCACAGATGTGGAAATACGGGGCAATTTAGGTAACAGCGATCACAGGTCAATTAGTTTCAGTATAAATCACACAAATAGGAAACATGAAGGGAACACAAAGACACTGAATTTCAAAAGAGCCAACTTCCCTAAACTACAAACCTTGCTAAAAGGCATAAATTGGGATAAAATATTAGGAACAAAGAATACGGAGGAGAGATGGGTTTGCTTTAAGAGCATATTAAATAAGGGCATTAGCCAATGTATCCCATTGGGTAATAAATTTAAAAGAGCGAACAAAAATCCTGGATGGCTTAACTCCAATGTAAAAATGCATATAAAAGCAAAGGAGAAGGCCTTCAAAAAATACAAGGTTGAGGGATCATCCTCAGCATTCAGACTTTATAAAGAATGCAATAAGAAATGTAAGGGTGCAATTAGGACGGCTAAGATAGAACATGAAAGACACATAGCGGAGGAGAGCAAAAAAAATCCCAAGAAATTCTTTAAGTATGTAAACAGTAAAAAAGGAGGACAGACCATATTGGCCCCATAAAGAATGAGGAAGGACATCTGGTTACAAAGGATGGGAAGATGGCAAAGGTATTTTAATTTATTCTTCTCCTCAGTCTTCACGAGTGAATCTGGGGGCTTCAGTAAC